>NW_005871352.1:277893-508484 GCF_000147115.1 Myotis lucifugus
AAGTGAAAGGACAAGTCGAGGCAGAGAAAATCAAACCGGCTTGGAAACATCACAGGGAAATCAACCTTGTAGGCCAGAGATGTTAATTATAGTTTGTTTTTAAGACATAAGTCATACTACTATTTGTTTTGTGAAGGGGGAGAGTGCTTATAATGGGCTGCAATAAACCTTCCAGCCAAGGCCAGGCTGTTTCTTTCTTCTGCACTGAGAAAAACATCATGTTCAGTAAAATACCTTAATCTTTCAAAAAATTTAACCATCTTTAGAATGTTCATTTTGCCTTTTTTGTTGTTGTTGTTTCCTGGACACAGCTCTTTCTTTTATTTTTATAAAAAAAATTAATTCTTTATTGTTTAAAGTATTACATATGTCTCCTTTTCCCCCCATTGACCTCTCCCCAGCCGTTCCCATCCCCCAGCACATGCCCTCACCCCCCTACTGTCTGTGTCCATGGGTTATGCTTATATGCATGTATACAAGTCTTTGGTTGCTTTCACTGACCCCCCCCCCCCACCTCCCTTGCCTTCCCTCTGAGGTTGGACAGTCTGTTCAATGCTTCTTTGTCTCTGGATCTATTTTTGTTCATCAGTTTATGCTGTTCATTATATTCCACAAATGAATGAGATGGTGTGATATTTATCTTTCTCCAACTGGCTTATTTTGCTTAGCATAATGCTCTTCAGGTCCATCCATGCTGTTGCAAATGGTAAGAGTTCCTTCTTTTTTACTGAAGCATAGTATTCCATTGTGTAGATGTACCACAGTTTTCTAATCCATTCATCTGCTGATGGGCACTTAGGCTGTTTCCAAATCTTAGCTATTATAAATTGTGCTGCTATGAACATAGGGATGTATATATCCTTTCTGATTGGTGTTTCTGGTTTCTTGGGATATATTCCTAGAAGTGGGATCACAGGGTCAAATGAAAGTTCCATTTTTAATTTTTTGAGGAAACTCCAAATGGATCTCCACAATGGCTGCACCAGTCTGCTTTTCCACCAGCAGCACAGGAGGGTTCCTTTTTCTCCACATCCTCGCCAGCATTTGTCCTTTGTTGATTTGTTGATGATAGCCATTCTGACAGGTGTGAGATGGTACCTCATTATTGTTTTGATTTGCATCTCCCAGATGATTAGTGACTTTGAGCATGTTTTCATGTGTCTCTTGGCTTTCTGTATGTCCTCCTTTGAAAAGTGTCTATTTAGGTCCTTCGCCCATTTTTTGATTGGATTGTTTATCTTCCTTTTGCTAAGTTGTATGAGTTCCCTATAATCATTTTACTTTTTCCTTCATATTTTGGACACTAGTTCAGCACCTGTTCGCTTCTTTGCTCTTGTCTCCTCCCGGCTCCCAGACAAGCAGGGGCTTGGGGATGAGGACCTGCGGGGAAGGAAGGAAACCCCGGCGCTCCCCTATGTGAATAACATGATTTGCAGAGAGGACAGAGGGTAGAAGCAGGTTTTCTGCAGAGCTGGCAGCGCTCCCAGACAATTTGCTCTGGGAACAGACTCCGGCTAAACTGCTGCCAGTGCTGGCCTCTGGGGCCTCCAGGTTGATGAGTTTGGGCGGCCATGGCCAGGGAGCACTCGGGAGGCAGGAGGGGTAAGCACTCCGTGGGGAGCACCAGGCAGGGCTGACTTGGGTCACTGGACAGCAGGAGATGCATACTGTAATACTGAGTGCTCTCCCGCCTCTGGCCTCTGAAACAGACACAGGAAGGGCTGAGGGGCTGGAGAGGGAGAAGCTGGCTCCAGGTCAGAGATGGAGGAGCCTGAGTGGTCACAATGCAGGGTAAGGAGTAGGAAGGATGAGGGGTCCCTGTGGGCTGGCCAAGGGCCCAGGCTGGTTCCAGCTGCACAAAGCAGCTTGGAGGGCAGAGTAACCCTCCCTGTTCTCCAGCACCAAGCGAGTCTTGTCTCCTGACAGAGTAACCCTCCCTGTTCTCTAGCACCACGCCATCCTGTGGGTTTAGGAAATGACCTAGAAGCAACTGTTGCTTCTCTACTCCCTGGATCTTGCTCTGTCACTACAGCCATGCCCAGCCTACCCCTCTTGGCTTCCCCTGGGTGGTGTTTTCAACAAACACTCACTCTCGAGTATGGCTAATTGAGCTGGGCAATCAGCAGGCTCTCTGTGAACAACAATGTGCGGGCAGGGAAAGGAGGGGAAGGGGGCCAAGGCTGTCGGGGCTTCTGCCAACTTCCCCGCTGGGTTTGAGCTCAGCCAGACTGGGATTCCTGATAGGGACACTTTTAAAAATGATTTTCCCTGCAGTAGAATTTTGTAAAGGTCTATAGCTATGAATTATTCAGGGCCACTAGCAGATGTAGCCCCCAGTATCTTCCAGTTTTCCTCAAATGGATTCTTGGCTAGCCTGGATATTCAAGAAAAGGTAATGGGACACATTGCCTCTCTGTTGCCTTCACTGTCCACTGGCCAGGCGGCCCTGAGGCTACTAGGAAGCTGGGACTGGTGGTCAGGGTGAGCTGACTGGCCCACTGCTTTCTGCTTTCTCTGCTCTTTCCCCTAATGAAATAGCCTGTGTGTGATTACACAACTAATTCCTGATAGGTTCAAAAATTCAGGAAATACAGAGAAATGTAAAGAATACCAACTGGAAATAAGCGCAGTACACATTCCTCATGATTGTTTCCAGGCTAACATTTTGAAGTGAGATTACAGTATGCATATATTTTTATAACTGACTTTTTCACTCTATAATAGATCCCAGATATTATTGTTCCATCTTAGTAAGTATAGATCCAGAATATCATATTTTTTAGTAATGAAAGTATTTTCCCTTCTATGGGCCCCAAAGACAGGACAATTACCTGTACACAAAATCAGAAATAAAACAAAATAAGAAATAAAAACTTAACTTGCAAAAATCCTGGAAACAGATAATTTTTAATGGTTATTTAACCCATTATATGCCATAAGTGTTTGTAGACGCAAGCAGCAGACTTTCCCCACATGCCACGCATGTCTATACAGTAAAATAAATAAATAAATAAATAAATAAATAAATAAATAAATAAATAAATTACCCTAAGTGGCAGCCCTGACCAACTTTAAAATCATTTTTCGTGAGAATTTTCAGCTGAAAATATTCAAGAAGTAATATATTTATTTTTATAGTATTCATTGCAAATTGATTTTTTTAAATTAAATTCAAAATATTGTGGCCTGTGGGGATGGTTTCCATTTTGGACGCGTGGTAGTTAACTGGTTAATAATCTGGAATAAAGACGTGCTGTGGTTTACTTAATCAATTGCCTGTAGTTAGATATTTCAAATGTCACTAGGTTTTTGCTTATAGAAACAAGGATCTTTATATCAACATCACTGAGTCTTGCGAGATCATTCTCTTAAGATGAATTCTTCAAAATGGAATTTCTGGGTCAAAACCCATCTTTTTTTTCCCCCCCGGGAAAATTACCAAGTTTAATACATACATAAGTAAAATCCCATCATCTTTGTAAAGGCTTTGATGCATCCTATAAAATATCCCTCCATTAAGTCTCTACCAATATTCCATCTTGGCAGCATTAAATAAAACTGCCCGTCTTCCCCCCTGACTCTCAGTACTGGGCATTGTGAGTCTTTTCATCTCTTCCAATCTGATGGTTATGGATGACATAGCTTATTTGCTGTTTTAATTTGGTGTTCAGTGTTTTCTCTTCTCTCTCCCACACCCTCTGACATCTCTTAGAGCACTTTTTCCACCAGCATCCCCCTCATTCAACAATAAACACTAATGGAGCACCTCCTGTGTGTGGGCACTTCCTGTGTACTGAACATCCAGGCTAATGAGTATAAAAGGTGCGCAGGGAGGGGGGTGCAGGGCGCAGCTTGGGGGAGCTGGAGAGAGCTTAACAGAAGGGGTGATATTTACACCAGGTCTGATGCAATGGTGAGAGCAGGATGGATAGAAAAATCCATTTAATGCAGAGGAAAGAGCAGAAGAAAAGTCACTAAGGCCTGTTTCAGTGTGGCCAGCAGCAATGGCAGATAGTTAAAGGAAGAGTTTTTAGCGGCAAATAATGATCGGTTCATGTTTAGATAGTTAATTTTGGTGGTGATGTGAAGGAAGAAATAAAGTAAGGAGAGATGGAGACAGAAAGACCAATAAAAAGACTGTAGCAATAGTGTGTGTGAAGAAGCTGAGAGGCGGAAAGAAGTCAGGAGCAGTAGAGACGTGGAGCAGAGAAATGGGTGAGTTGAAATTGTCAGGACTGGTGACTGGGCTGGGGAAGAGGGGAGAATTCAGTAAGACTGGTGCAGAACAGAAGGTGTGAGTTTGGACAGAAAAGAAGAAAAGATGCTTTGAACACACTACATTTAAGGTGATTACTGGACTTTAGAGGGAAATATCCGAAGGGAGATTGTAAATACGAACTGGGGACTCTGGAGAGAGGCTGTGGGTATAGATGTGGGGATCTCTGGCACTCAGAATCCACACACTGATTGCCAGGAGCCCTTCCCCTACCCCACCCAGGCCTGCTGTCCTGTGTTCTAGACCCATGGTCAGCAAACTGCGGCTCGCAAGCCACATGTGGCTCTTTGGCCCCTTGAATGTGGCTCTTCCTAAGCCTTAGGAGTACCCTAATTAAGTTAATAACAATGTACCTACCTATATAGTTTAAGTTTTAAAATTTTGGCTCTCAAAAGAAATTTCAATTGTTGTACTGTTGATATTTGGCTCTGCTGACTAATGAGTTTGCCGACCACTGTTCTAGACAAACCCTTTGTCCTTGTCCTTGACCTGTCAGCCCCTTCCCTTTCTCTCATTTGTTATGAGAAAGAATGGAACTTAATGTAGCCAATTCATATAAAAACTGGAAAAATAAGCTATCTTATGGTGCAAACAAAAATAAATAAGTGTATTTTTTAACAAAATAAATAACTCCTTAATGGTTTGGCAAATTATGGACAACAAGCCTTACTGAGTTCTCTCAAGACATTGCAATAAAGCACCACCCACCCCTGCCTTTGCGTAAGTGACTCTGTGTCTCTGCTAGAGATCTGAAAGGCAAAGGCACTGAAGGAACCATCCGTAACTCCAGTTTGCCTGAGACAAGAGCTCCACAACTGGAGACCGGCTCCCAGGGGTTAGGTTTGACCCCAAGACTTGGAGAGGAACAAGGGGTGTGGCACCCTGCCATTGGTGCGTTGACTTTGAACAGCTCAATTAAAACTGCAGCTGCTGTTTAAATTCAAACAGAAACATTCTAAAACAAATCTGGGTCATTTTAGCCTGCTCTGTCCTCTTCAGCATCCTAATAAATCTTTATCCAGAGAAACAAAAAGTACTTTTGAGAATCATACTGAGATGGAAATGTGAGTGTCAGTTCTCAGCTGCATTTTTCAGCAGCTGACATTCGACCTTAGGAAAAGCTTACTCTGACCGATTAGAACTTCCCTGCTGCGCCCAATCAGAGACACATACTGCTCTCTGGTTACAGCCTGGCTGGGCCCACAGAACTAGACAAGAACCCTCACCCACACACTGCTTCAAAACAGCCACATTCCATGTCGTGGCACCGTGGTCGGCAAACTGCGGCTGGCGAGCCACATGCGGCTCTTTGGCCCCTTGAGTGTGGCTCTTCCTAAGCCTTAGGAGTACCCTAATTAAGTTAATAACAATGTACCTACCTATATAGTTTAAGTTTAAAAAATTTGGCTCTCAAAAGAAATTTCAATCGTTGTACTGTTGACATTTGGCTCTGTTGACTAATGAGGTTGCCGACCACTGTCGTGGCACATCAGGAATGAGTCTGCAACAGAGGCACCTCGCTCACCAAAGCCAGGGAATGAACAAACAGCACCTCTCTTATTTCAGCAATAAAAACTTGACTGGAGAGGAGATCACCGAGTTAAAAACAGTATTTTGTTCCATGATAAGTATCACTTTCTCAGGCCGCATGACTTTCCCTTTACAAATATGGATATCATTATCTATAAGTCAAAAAATTAAAGGTTTTTCTTAAGTACACTAAGAACCTGAGGTGTAGAAAGACAGCATAGGAAACATACCCTAATCCGACCGCACCATCACAGAACCAACAACGCAGGGTGTGGGAATAAAGGGCTCCTATCAAGGGCAAGTGCTGAAATTCCACAAGATAAATCCGAGCTAATGCTCCAGAAGGTTTCCTGCTGGAAATGCCAAAAGGCTGTTTATTTAAAATGATGTAAACACCCAGATGAGGAGCAAGGCCTACAGAGATTCTGAATTTCTGTTTCCAATTTCTTACTCAGTACATAGCGTGAATCTAAGCCCAAATGGTTAGTTTCTGGGCAGAGGAAATGATTTATACGATGAGGGAGGAAAAAGGAAGCTCTCTGGAGCTCCAGCTTCCTTAATAACAAACCACCCTGATAAGTTGGCAAGTTTCCCACAGAATTTGTGTCAAAAAAAGCCCTGCAACATCAAAGATCAAAATGGCTTCCTAATTTAGGCTAACACCCTGAAACTGTTGACACTTGCAATAGAAATTAACCTAGAAACAGTCCACTTCACCGCTCACTGAGCAGGCTTCCAATTCAGGGTGCTGAAGGCATGTGACTCACTCCCATCTATACCTAGGCAGCATCTTCTATGGCCTCCACGTTCCTTTAACCTCATACATCTGCCTCTGTTAACTGAAGACACATTAATGACCCAGGCCTTTCTGTGTCCACACAAACAAAAATTAATGTGAAACCAGTTGGGTAGCATAGATCTTGCTCCATTCAAAACTTTTCTCTTTGCATGCACATTCTCTTATACTGCCTCACCTTCGTTTATATGTTTAACATGTCCCCACCACTTCCCAAAATGTGTGACTGGCAAAATCCCTTAGAGTACAACTCCAGCCACATCTCGGCAGATTTGAGAAGACCTGGTTGTGAATGTGAGCTGCTGCTTTTCCTCACCCTGCAAAGTTGGCAGCGTCACCTATCCTAAACCTCGATGTAGCAGCGGCAGAACAGAGTGACTGTTTTCTGTTGGGACCTGTGTGTCCGCCAGCAGCATGGCAGGATCCCTACCGAGGTCCTCTGAGGCACAGCATGCTCTCTGGTCAGCGTTCGGGGTCACCAAGCCAGTATTTCCACAACACACCAGAATATTTTCAATTTAACAAGCTCGGTTCACATATGAGAATCGTGAGATCAACTAGAAATTAAATGCTCCCCTACACATCTGCCCTGCTTGGGAAAGCTGGTCACCAGAAAAAAAGGGTTCTAGAAGAACAGTTTATACAGAAAACACCAGGACCAAGCCCCTGAAAGGAGCATACACAGATTCTGGAGTGCTGTCCCGCTCCCCTCGGCATTCTAGGCCCTGTGTTCCTGTGTTCATCGCCTCGCCTACTTCCCCTGTGTGTAGAAAGCTGTGGGACAGCGATTATGAGCACTGTCTGGGCTCAAGCTCTGCCCATCTCTTCTTTGCTGTGTGATCTTGGGCCATTAACTAGCTTCTCTCATCTGCTCATTTGTAAAATGGACTGCTTTTAGGATTAAATGAGATAACATAGTTGAAGCTTTTTTCACAATTTCTGACACTTGTTCTATCTGCTTAACTCTTCGTTCCTCTTTAGACCAGGACTAGCAGACGCATGGATAGATCTTTCCAAACATAAAGTGAAATAAACTTTGGAACCGAATTCTAGTAACTGCTGGTGGGACTTGGGGCAGATTTGGAGCACTATCACTAAAAAGTGCTCTATGTGTAAATCATCGCATGTAATCCATAAGATACCTGTAAGACATTATGACAGATTTACACTAGCTATCCCCCAACCAGTCATACCTCCTAGAGCCCAGGCCTTTACTTGGTTTCCTCCCATACTGACTCTGGGCTTGGCTGTGTGCTTACTTTGACCAATGTGATCAGTAAATGTGAGATTACTAGAGGCTTCATAAATGCCTACACATTAAAGCGTGTACCCTTAGACTGCTACCACCACCATATGAGAAAGTCTAGCCTCCTTAAGGATGAAAGAGCACATGGAGAGAGAGAGACTCAGCTGTCCCAGCTGAGCCCAGCCCCTCAATTGATCTTCAAGCTGAAGGAAGCTGCATGAATAAGCCCAGGCAATACCAGCAATTAAACTATCCCATCTACTCATAGAATCATGAGAAATAATACATTGTTGTTTTATGTCACAAAGGATTAGGGTTGTTTGTTAGTCTACAATGAGTAACTAAATGAGAAAGTGGTGAGAGGGTGTTGCCATAACAAAAACTTATAACGTGTGGCATAGCTTTTGGGACCAGATGGTGGACAGAGGATGGAAGGGCAGTGAGGAAATTGTTCTTGGAGGCTGGAGAAAAGTACGACTTGTATTACTGAAGCAATCAGCAAAACTGTCATCTGTAGTAACTTGTCAGGTAAACAAATATATCTAATCAATTTGTGGGCCTTGCTAAAGAAGATTTCCAGGCAGAGAGCTAAAAGCACCAATGGATTATTTTAGCTTTATGTAATAAGGTACAAGAAGAGAGAGGGATGAGTTAAAGCAGGAACTGCTGAGGTTGCAAGTAAAATTTAAGAGAAATAAGAAGGGCTCAGGATCTGCTGGGGTGGAAAGTAAAACTGTTGCTCGTGTCCATTCTCTCCAGCTGGCAAAGGATTCTTAAGGTAAGAAATGGTCTCAGGGTACAGATTAATCACGGATGTGGGTGTAAGATGCTTTAAGACCTCTAAAAGACTTTAGGAAGTGCTGAGTAGACCCTTTCAATGGAACAGAAGGGCTTCTAAGATTCATAGAAACCTAATCCCAAAATAGTTCTGAGTAACTGAGCTGGGCTGTCCTTATGGTAGTCACTAGCCACATGTAGTTTATTGGCATTTGAAAAGTGGCTAGTCTGAACTGAGATGTACACCAGGTTACAAAAACCTAGTATGAAAAATGTAAACTACCTTATTATCATTTTTATATTGATTACATGTTGAAATTATAATATTTTGGATATATTGAGTTGAACAAAATATATTACCAAAATTACTTCTGTCTGTTTCTTCTTACTGGTATTTAAACTGTGGCTCTTAGAATTAAAAAATAAACATATAAGGTTCATATTTGTGGCTTGTATTGTATTTCTATTAGATAGCACTAGTTTAGAGAGAGGCCTGTTCCAAAAAAAAAGAATTGTGGCTGTAGATTTTGTCTAATGGAGTGAAGAATTATGAGATTTACAGGAAATCCATATAGTTTTTAAAGGAGTTTTATCAGATTAAAGTGACAGTTTTAAGTGATAGAAGACTTCTAGGCCCCCAATCTTCTGCAGTCAGGATGCAATCTGAGAAACCTACTTAGCTACAGACATAGGCCATTTATTTTTTTAAAAATACATCTCAGAAGATGGAACCAAACACCAAGAGGGTTGAGTCAAGAGCAGAACCAGACCCTGATAAATGAACCCTGCTTGCTTAAGTAGAAGAACCAGATAACATGTGCCCAGATAGATTTCAGAATTGCTATGGACCAATTACTGCTATTACCTCCTCTTACTCTATTTTTGAATGATGATAACTATTGGGCTCACCATGTGTCTGTTTTGACATTGTATGTTGGGTATATGATTTAGTTTACAAGCAGAATTTGAAGGAAATAAACAGAACCCAGGTTGGAAGGCAAACCAGAGCTCTGGTTGAAGTGGAGCTATACACTAGAAACCAACTTATGTCTGAACCAGATGCAGATCACAAGATCATGGACTTCCATCATGATGTGGTCATCAGATGAGACTTCAGGGGTCTTCAGAGGGAAGAATGTATTTTACATATGGGAGGAATTTAAATAATTGTGACCATAAGGTAGACCTGACAGTCTAAAAATGATCACACACTATTTACAAATCCTCTCATTAGGAGGTAGAGCTTATTTCTCCCACTCTTTGAATCTGGGCTGGCCTTTTTACTTGCTTTATCCAATAGAATGGCAGAATAGAATGGCCATATGGAGAGTCTCAGCCACCCCAGATGTTCCATCTATTCCTATCTGAGGTCCCACATGAGAGAGTCACCCTCTTAAATCTGCAGCTGGCCGCAGTCACATGAGTAGGCCCAGGAAAAACTAGCATAAAAACTACTCAGCCCAAAGAACTGTGATAAATAAATCATTGTTGTTTTCAGCCACTATTTTTTGAGTGGTTTGTTCTGGAGATAACTGGTTTCTATCCAAGGTCTAATAGGGAACGAGAATTGAGCAGATGGGACAGGTTTCCTGGCAGAAGTGTGACTTGGGATTCTATGCAGTTGGAAAGCTGTTCCCACCACGTTCTTCATTATGGGTCTCTCCAGAGTGTCACTCCCAACAGGGCAGCAGGTTTCACCCAGAGTGAGTGATCCAGGAGAGGGAGAAAGTGAACAAAATGGAAACCATAACATCTTTTATAACCTAATATCAGAAGCAACATACCATCACTTCTCCTGTATTCTGCTGGACATACACCAACACTGATAGGATGTGGGAGGGGACACACTAAGATGAGTAACCCCAAAACTTTTGGAGAGGAGAACTATAAATGAATTCAGCTCAGTAAAGGACAGGCCAACCTGGAATTATAGGGAAACAGGCCCTTGTGTTTGTTGCTGGGGACAATGTGAGGTTTCTGAGGAAAACAATCTGAAAATTTGTTACAAGGGCTGTAAAATTTGTCATACAATTTGACTCATTGATTTCCTCTTTGGAGACCATTCCCTCAAAAAGAAAAACCAAAAAGAAAAGAATGAAATTGTATTCTTTGAACCATCTCAAATGCTCAGCAATAAGGAATTCTCCTGAGTAACAGAACTGAACACTGTATCAGTATAATTGACAAATATGTCATTTCATTGACATAGACCTGTGTCTATAAAATAAAATCATATGGGAAGCATAAAGTAGGGCATTTGTATGTAAATAAACACACTGTAACATCAAGGTTTGAAAAATCAAAAGCGATAGAAATGAATTACTCTCTATTAGGCATTAGGATTTTGGGGGTTAACTTTTTTTCACGTGAACATCACTTCTCCAGGAAGTCAACTAACTGTCTTTGAGATGAGTAGGAAGCTAGCAAGCCTTCCTAAGATATGATTTCATTAATCCAAGCAACACCCTGTGAGTCTTTTGTCTACCAAATAGGTGTCACACACCTAATCCCAGGATTATGAAGAGTAAATGAGATGAACCATTTGAGGACATTCTGTCAACTGGGAAGAGTTTCATAACGAAGGTGATATAGTGGGGGCAGCATGGAATAAGGGAAGCAACCTATGCTCTGAATTCTGTTCCATGTTTGTCTTCTACCTTCACCACACTATGTAGTTATACCTCTGATTCTTCAACTGTAAGTGGGCCTTTCTACCCTCCTAGGTTCTGTCAGGATTAAAGATAGCATCTATGTAAAGAGGCTAGTAGAGTACCCAGCACATTGTAGGTGCTCAATTAATACTAGTCCCCTTCCTTTAGCTGCCTCAACCTCCAACTCTTTCATTCTCTTCAAATAAAACGAACACAAGGGGACTCTTTCAAAACTGGAAATAAGCAAATGAAAGCCAAACTTCAAAGAAGGTGATACTTCACTAATTTGTTCTGTGTTTGTCTTTTTGTTGCCAAGTCACACAATAAAAATAGCTTCTAAGAAGCCTAAGGGGCTGGGGTTTTGATGTGCTTCTCAAGTTAACAAAGGACCCTCCAGTGGTCTTGGTGTGGGGGCTGATGTGAGCCCTTCCCTGGTCTTGTGAGACAAAGCACATTACAGAAGAGTTTGCCGATGGTTCGAGACCTGGGAACTGAGCCTATGGCATGACTTGTAAATTGTGGAGCCCAAGGGTAAACAGCCTGGAGACTTTCTAAACTCTTCCTCAGAGTGGTTTCAAACAGGTGCAAGGAGTGGTGATGGGTGAAATAGAAATCATCCTGAAAGTAGAACTCGTGGTTCCTGGTCAGCTGGGGCATAGATTAGCTAAAAGTTAAGGAAAGGCAAAGAACAGGTTATGGATGCTCCCTGACTCCTCTTAAGGCTGAAGTCTGTCTCTAAAACACCAGCACGATGGAAGGAGAACATATGCTCTTTTAGAGTTAAAGTCAGCCCCAAATATCAAGAAAAGAACAGGCTGCATGGCCCTTGTTTGTAAACAAAGATAAATGTCATAAATGTTGGCTGCCAGACCTCAAAAGGAGGTAGGACAGGCCACTTAGAGAGAGAAGCCCAGGCAGTGGAGCCAGCCCTTTGGTCTCCCTGGTGGTCTCCAGCAGACCTTTCCAGAAGCAGCAGAGAAATCTGAGAGAGCCAGAGAGCGTCTGCCTAAGTGCCCTCCTCAGAGGTCCCACTGTCTCCTCTTGCCCAGCGTTCACACGGAACTTGACTGCCACTCTCATCACAGGTTGTGGTTGAATGCTTTGGAGTCAGGCACTTAGATGTAGATCATTAGCAGCAGGTCAATGGCTAAGTCTCAGTTTCTTTGTCTATATAACGGGAATACTAGTCCCACCCTACAGGTGTCTATAAGGAATAAATGAGATCATGTATGTAGAGCCTTTAGCACAGTGCCTGGCATACAGCCAGCTGTCACCAATGTTAGGGGCTATTATTATTTTGGAGGTGTTGTTGTTGTATATTTCATCCTCCCATCGGGGAGACATGCTAAGGGACCATCCATGGCAAACTCAGAGGTTGTTCTAGAGTGGGGAATGGTGTGATTTAGAGCAACAAGAGAAGCAGGAGCTATAGGGAGGAAGTGAAAAGGAAGAGCAGGTGCTGATAATAAGGTGACATTTGTATGGATTCATTTTGTCTCTGCTCTGCCTCAAATCAGTTAGGACCCAGCCTGTGAGGGCAGGGAGATTTAATCATGTTTGTGGATGGCCCATTCACACCTGACACCAAGTGAAGAAGAAGGTCCCCTGGGAGACATCTAGAGAAGAGGTCTCCAAAGGGGAGAGGGTCCTTCTGTCCCCACCCCAACCCTCACTCACTGTGCAGGGTTTCAGGGAGATAGCCAGCAGAGAGGGCATTGCCCCTGCCTCAGAGCCTGCCCGCTCCAGGCCAAGCTTCCGATGGGGACCAGGGCCTCACCCTCACGGATGCTCAAGACTCACAGACAGGACCCAAACCTAACAGCAGTGCTTGACTATTCCTTAGCCGCAGAGAACTGGATTATTAAGGAAGATTGGGAGGTACTGTTCATTTTCAACAGGATGTCATTTCCAACAAGAAGACAATATATATTTTTCTAGCAGGCTGGCACGCAAGCGATTTTGGTAACCAGGCCACCTTAGGAATCCCATTACAGCAATTGCACTAAAATTCTGTGTTTGTCTTTTTGTTGGGGACACTAATAAGAAATTCAGCATGGTCTAGGGCCTAGCACAGTGATGGCGAACCTTTTGAGCTTGGCGTGTCAGCAGTTTGAAAAACCCTAACTTAACTCTGGTGCCGTGTCACATATAGAAATTTTTTGATATTTGCAACCATAGTAAAACAAAGATTTATATTTTTGATATTTATTTTATATATTTAAATGCCATTTAACAAAGAAAAATCAACCAAAAAAATGAGTTCCCGTGTCACCTCTGACACACGTGTCATAGTTTCTCCATCACTGGCCTAGCACAATGACTGGCAAACAGAGGGGACTTCTCTCTCTCTCTCTCTCTCTCTCTCTCTCTCTCTCTCTCACAAACACACACACACACACACACACTGGGGCAAACAATAGACAATTTCACTTTTTGGTCATTTAAAAAAGTGACATAATGGCACACTTTATATTTTCTCTGAGACGTGATTCTCTGGTTCACAAACTTAGTTTGCCTTAAAAAGTAGACATACATTTTTCATAAACTCATTTTATTCTTTTCCATATTCCCTTTATTACTTCCTTCTATTACACATGCAACATATTTACTCTTATAACACTTGGGATCTGGTTATGACAAACTCTAACAGCTCATCCTACTCATTTTATGGTCTCTTGTGTCATTTTAATAAATTATATCCCTTATAAAGAAGTGCATGACCCCCAAATACATAAAAGTGCACTTTTGCACCCCAGACACTGAACGTGTAACTGAGACTAATTTAGCTGACATCCACTCAATATTTTTCAGACTCCTAATAACTTACTTTTTAAAAACTTGTGGTGTCTTTTTGAATATATTAGGGTGACATTGGTTAATAAAATTATATAGGTTTAAGGTGAACAATTCTGTAATACATCATCTGTATATTGTATTGTGTGTCTCCTGTGGTGTCTTATAAGAAGTCAGTTGATGGGCTCTTGAAAAAGTGAATCAAACAATGTATCAAAGGGGCCTGTATTCTGGTCTCTGTGTTTCTGTGTTCTTAACAAAGGTGATTGTGTGTCTGGAGTATGGGACACACACATGTGTAAACATGCACACTACAAGTGAAGATCCAGAGAACACAGACGCTGTCTAATTCATCAGGACTTGAGTTTCTTCCTGGTACTGACTACAGTGGCTATTATACTGGACAACACAAGGCATGCTCCTCCTCAAAATCACGGTAGAACCAATTCTCTCATTAATCTTGAGTGGTTTATGGACAGAAATCACACTCTTTAAATCATTTGGTAATTCTATGGTGCCCAATATACTGATATTAAACATGAGATTTGCCTTTAAATGATAGGTTGTGAAAAACAAAAGGAAGAACAGTCATTCTTTTCCTACCTGATGCTGCAGCCAACCAGGAGCCAGGCTGCTGCTCTCCGAATGGGGCAGACTTCAGGATTTAATCTTCAGCTCCCTCCCCTGGAACTAGAACACCGAGAGAAAACTTTCAATTGCTGTGAGCAAGCAGACTGTCTACTCCCAGCCAATGCTTTCTCATTCCCATGGCTTGGTGAGTGCCAGGGTGTCTGGGGAGGTTGAGGGGGAAACAGAAGAAAGAGTTCCCAAGGCGAGACTTAGTTAATCCAATACCCTTTCTTCAAGGAGAGGAAAGCCCTCTTTTCAGCTTCAATTTCTCACAGAAGGCCTGCCACTGCATTACTCACTGGTAATTACTACTTGCCCCTTCAAAAACAGCAGACATACTTTTTGGGCTAGCCTCCAGATTTCTGATGCATGCCTGTACCTGTCCACAGAGATATTGCTATGCCTGGGAAAATTGGGAGGGCAACAAGCCCGCCCAAAGGGAGGACCTAGTCTAGGCTATTAATCAAGGTCCTGGGATAAAATGTGCCACAGAAGAAGATCAGAGGCTGGTGTGAGCCACTCCGTTCATCGGGCATCATCTCATTCATGGGATCACCAGGGTAAGGCTTGAACTTCTTCCAAGTAGATCAGCAGCTACACTTAGTTAAGCTTCAACTTGTTTCCCCAAAAAGGAGAGGAGTAGCAAGAATTACTACTGCAGAAGGAATGTGGTTTTCTTACTCTGGGCAGTCAACGTAGGAGAGTCAAAGATGATAGATGTGCAATTATAGTTCCTTCACCTTTAGTATCAGGAAAGATGGTGTTTAAGAAGACATTTCCATGATAAGCATGTTATAGAGGCTTCGTGTTTGATTTATTGCTGGTTTCCAAGAAAGTGGAGGTAACGCAGCAGAGAGGATAGATCAAGAGAGAAGAAATCAGAAAACCTGGGCTCTACTGTTTACTATTGTGACCTCAGATAAATGACTTCACCTGGTTTCCAAATAAGTAAAATGAGAACATCAAGCTGGAAGATCTTTACATAATAGAACACCATTTCTCACTTTTACATCTCATCTGCCTTGTTCTTGTACCAACCGTTTGGTTCTCTTGTGGCGAGTCAACCCTTCCTTTCAGCTCATTTGGATGGGGTTGATACCACCCCCAGCCTTCTTCAGAAGTGCATATGTGGCCAAGTCCAGCCAAAGGAAGTGACTGACAGATTCAGAGATTGGTTGTGCCAACAGGAGTCCCTGAGACATTTGCTGGAACAAGGCATTCTGATCTAATAGAACAGAACCTAGTGCTTCTGTGGCCATCCTAGGGAGAGAGGGACTGCCTGCAGATAAAGCCATTGCCAAGGGAAGCAACCAGAGATGGCAAGAAACCAGATCCTAAAGTGTCATTTGAAGACTTGGATTCACCCATGGCTGAAATCAGCATGTCCCTTGGATTTTTAAAAACATTTCCTTTAGCCCCTTAAGCCTGTTTCAATTAGTTTTCTGATGCTCTCCACTGAAAAAGTTCCAGCTCATATGAATCCCTTCCAACTGTCCTCTACACCTAACACTCCTGCTTTTTAACATTCATATCTGCAACGAGCTGGAGAGCATGGGAATGCACATGGCCAATTGATCAGTTTCTTTTAGATGCACTCTTAGAAAAATAAAATTTAAAGGCTAAGCTCGCATAGCAAAGAAATGTAGAAGTAAGGCAAATTCTAATAACATATTTTTAAATTCTTTTCTCTCCGACTACAGCTTTTGTTAAAAAAAAATAATTCAAATAACACACCAAGGTGAAATGCACAGTGAAAATCCCCCACCTTTTCACCTTCCAGAAATAACTGACCAGCAGGCTTGGCCTGAAGCTGGTTAGAAATGCAGAACCTCAGGCCTCAATCCAGTCTTACATTTTAACAAGGCTCCGAAGTAATCTGTATTGAAGTCTGAGTCAAAGTTTGAAAAGCACTAGCTAAATTTATAGTGCTCCAGAGATTTTTTTTTTCTGTATAGTCGCCAGCATTATTGTGTACGTAGAACTTTTTGGCTATTTATTTTAATGATTTTGTCAAGGAAAGGCATACATGAATACAATGAATCAGAAACAAGGTAATCGAAATCCTTTACAAAACATAAGTAATTCATTTACTAGAATAATGTCTAAGTTATAAAGACGTTACAAAACCATACTATACCCAAGGGCACTATATACTAGTACTGTAGCAAAACATCCCAGGACAACACACTAGAGCAGTGTGGTTCCTCTAGGTGAAAATGCATCATCTCATCTGCAGGTCCTGCTGCTGGCCCTGGTGGTCAGTGCACGTCATAGCTACACCCAGAGTTTCTGATTCAGTAGGTCAGGGGTGTGACCTAAGAATTTGCATCTCTAACAAGTTCCTGTGTAACGTTGATGCTACTGGTCCAGGAAAAAAATTATACCAGTATTTAAAAAATAAAAACGGGTTTGTACTATCTATATATATAAAAGGCTAATATGCTAAGTGTCTGACCATTCGACCATTTGATCATTCGACCGGTAGCTATGATGCACACTGACCACCAGGGGGCAGATGCTCAATGCACAGAAACATGGAACAGACTGATGAATCTCAGAGGAAAGGAGGGATGGGGGAGGGCAGGAAGAGATTAACCAAAGATCTTATATGCATACTAGAGGCCCAGTGCACAGATTTGTGTATCAGTGGGGTCCCTTGGCCTGGCCTGCACCCTCTCACAATCGAAGACCCCTTGGGAGATGTTGGAGAGCCAGTTTCGGCCCGATACCTGCAGGCCAGGCTGAGGGACCCCACCAGTGTATGAATCTGTGCACCAGGCCTCTAGTATATACATAATATTCTGAAACCTACTTTTTTTCACTTAATACTGTACCTGGGACATCTTTCCATGTCAACCTGTAGCATTACAACCTTCTTTTTAAAGGCTACAAGGTCAGAGATTTGGGGCTAAGATAAATATATATTAAAGACATAAAAAGGGAATCACTGGCATCTTCAACATCAGGACAAGCATCCTCACCACCAGAATCATCACTTTCAACATTAAGTAAGCATTTTGTGTTGGCATTTACAGATTAGCAAAGTTCTGGACTGATCAGGAAAGTGACTAGTCTTATGTAAGTGCCACGGTAGAGTCAGTGAATGAAAGCGCCAATGCACCCAATGCATGGAGCAACTCCACATGGGAAACCTTGGCATAGAGCTGCTATTCCATGCTGCACACTGCTAACATTTAGTCACACACCCCCTCCGGAGTCTGCTCAGGCTCCCAGAAAGAAAGTGAGCCATTTGCAACAACATGATGGACCTTGAAGGCATTATATTAAGTGAGATAAGTCAGACAGAAGAAGATAAATAATGTATGTAGAATCTAAAAAAAAAAACCAAAAAAACCTGAAAACGCAAGGGCATGGACATAGAGAACAGATTGGTGGTTGCAATGACTAAATTGTGGAGGTGTAATATACAGTATGGTGACTATAGTTAACAATACTATATTGCATATTTGAAAGTAGCTAGGAAAGTGGATCTTGAAAGTTGTCATCATAAGAAAAAAATTTATAACTGTGCATGGATGTTAATTGGACTTACTGTATTTTGAAATATGTATGTACAAATACTGAATCATTATGTTGTATACTTGAAACGACTATCATGTTATTTCAGTTATGCCTCAATGAAAAGAAAGGAGAGTGACCAAGCTTGCAAATATGTCTGGAACTTCAAGGGGGCAGTGCAGGAAACAATCAAATCTAGTATTTTGAGGCAATTCCTGAGAAGCACATGACATGTTTCTGAACAATCCCTCTGCTCATCTGGAGATGCTTTCTAGATGTCTCCCATTGTTAAAATGCTCTGGTTTCAGATTTCCCTCCTCAGGAAAGTTAACCTGCCAAAATAGTTTTTCCCATAGTTAGAAATATACAGTCATATAAATAAAAATATTTTGAGCAATTCTTATGCTTCTGTAGCCACATATGTAATCATCATCAAATGGATAATGTAACTACAGTGTGCCCTGAAGAATCACATGCTCAATATTATAGTCTAGAAATCAGAAATCTCTAAGAGCCACATATTGACCCCAGTATGGATAATTACTAGTCTTAAACTCTGCTTACTTACTGAACAAACATTTACTACACCTACTATTGGCCTGGCATTGTGCTGATGTCTAGAATATAGACATCTGGAATATGGAGAAGAAAGGTACATACCAGGAAGGAACCTAATATGAGAGACAGACAAAAAAATCAAGGATGAGGATAAGATGTGTACAGAAGAAGAGTATGCCTAACCCAGCGTGGAGTTATCAGAGATGGCTTTAAAAATGAAAATGGGCTTGAGGTAAGTCTGCAAGGGTGACCAGAATGTAAACCAGATAGGCTTGATGGAGCCTATCATGCCAGAGAGAGGAGGTGAAGAAGAGCATGGTGGCTCAAGGGACCATAATACATTTGGTGTGGTTGGAGTGAGGATGTGAGAGAGGGGATGAGCTGGAAGTCCACTGAGATAATAGATGGTGTCTCTGAAGGATTGTCAGCAGGGATGTGAGTTGACCAGATTTGGAAGAAATATGGAGATGGGAAGACCATGTCTTGCTGCTGGAGACCAAGACATGAGGAGAGATTCAACTGGGACTTAAGAGAGAGAAAGGTTGGTTGAAATGGCGGTTTGGAGGTAACAGTGAGGGCACTGAATGAGTCCAAGGGCATACCCAGATTTATGGTCAGGTAGAGAGCCAATACAGGAACAAAGAATTTTGTATAGGGGTTGGGGTGGGCTAGAAGGGGTCAATGGGAAATAGAAGGGGACATATATAATACTTTCAACAATAAATATTTTTTTTTAAAAAAAAAGAATTTCCAACAGGATTGAGTTAGGCAGTGAGAACGGGATAGTAAGTGACATGTACCATGGGTTTATTTTACAGAAACAAACAAAACCATAGCTCTCCCCACATACTGCACAATTTAAAGGGTTCCTATATGGTATGAATAGTGTCTCCCCAAAATCTGTGTCTACTCAGAATGTGACCTTATTTGGAAATAGGATCTTGCAGATGTAGTTAAGATGAGGTCATACTGGATCAGGGTGAGCCCTAAATCCAATGATTGGTATTCTCATGAGAAAGGAGAGAGGACACACAGAGAAGAAGCCCATATGAATTCAACTGTGGAGATTGGAGTGATGCGGCCACATGCAGGGGATTGCCAGGGGCCATCAGCATCTGAGAAGGGGCAAGAAAATGTTCTACCCTGGAGCTTTCAGAGAGAGCATGGGTCTGCCTACACCTTGATTTCTGACTCCTTGCCTCCAGATCTGTAAGAGAATAAATATCTGTTGTTTTAAGCTACTTGGTTTGTGGTACTTTGTTCTTTTTGTTTAAGATGTTTTTATTGATTTCAGAGAGGGGGGGAGAGAGAGAGAAACATCGACGATGAGAGAGAATCATTGATTGGTTGCTTCCTGCACACCCCACACTGGGGATCGAGCCCATAATCTAGGCATGTGCCCTGACAGGGAACTGAATCATGACCTCCTGGTTTATGGGTCAGCACTCAACCATTGAGCCACACAGGCCGGGTGGTTTGTGGTCCTTTGTTATGGCAGCTCTAGAAAACTAATAAAGCTCCCCGCCTCCCCCCCAAAGACCCTTTGACTTAAGTTTTCTTGAAGTTTCATTATTATTTAGTTTTCTGGGTGGGTTTAGATCTGTTATTTTGGGAGGGATGCTGTAACAAGCCAAGAAACTTCCCACATGTTTTATGATTCACTTTATTTCACAGCAAGACCCTGTGGGATTGGAACAAGGGTTAAGTCTGGTCTGAAGAAGGGGGATGTTCTTGGGGAAACAGGCCCAGATAAAGTTTCAGAGCAGATTAATTCTAGAGAGCGGGGACATTAGGTGATACTGACACACAACAGATTCTTGGAAACAGGTAAGATGGGTATTTCCAGATGAAGAAACTGAAGTTTACAGATGTTCAGTAATTGTGTGAAGGTTACACAGTTAACCTTCACACAAATGTTGGAAACATTTTCTTACTCCCAGCTTAGGGGTGTCCCTTTGGGCCATTGCAGACTTTGCCATGCTGTCTCTAAGGAATAATCTTAGACTGAAGACAAGAAAGAGAAGACATTATCAGCTATTGTCACAGAGGGGTTCTTCCACACTAGTAAATCTCCCATACATCTAAAAGCATTCGTGTAAATACCAGTTTCTTGATCTGAACAATCACATGTATTTCGTGCCTTCTAAAACTAATTACACTAAAATGATTTATCTCCTCCCGGTGGCATGAACATACATCATTATTGATTGCATTGTGAAATTGCCTCAGTTCCTCTAAAGAAACGGGCAGAAAAGTGCAGGCACAAACTGAGGCTGTATATTTGGTGGCCGCACAGATATGCCCACCACAGAACCTATCAATAGGAGAATCGTGTGGGTAAGGGTCAAGGCTTCCATTTATTGAGTGCTAAATATATGCCAGGAAATGTGCTAAGTGCTTTAATACTGCTCTTTCTCATGCAATCTCTCAACTTCCTGTGATAGGAAGTTGATTTCAGAGAGAGGAAGAGAGAGATAGAAACATCAATGATGAAATAGAATCATGGATCGGCTGCCGCCTGCATGCTCCCTACTGGGGATTAAGCCCGCAACCCGGGCATGTGCCTTTACCAGGAATAGAACAGTGACCTCCTGGTTCATGGGTCAGCACTCAGTCACTGAGCCACACCAGCAGGGTTATGTGACTATTTTTAATCCCATGTTACAGATGAGGAATCTGTGACTTAGAGACCCTCTGGCACTCATCCGTATTCAAGATGGGTGATGTTCACATACCTGGAATATATATCTGCTGAATAACAACCAAATTAATAAACATCCATGTTTAAAGCCTGGAGTCCAGCCAGTGTTTCTGCGAGGATTAAAGGAGAAGGGTTGTGTCCTGAACTGGCATGGAATGCTCTCAATTTTCTCAGCTCAAACTTGTTATGAATGCATTATGACCCACAAGCTGCAATGGCTAATCTAAGTTTCATGTCAAGTCAACTCTGCAAATAAACTTCTCATGTAAATAAGATGAGAACAGGAAAGGCCCGGGGGCATCCTGCATTCTCTCAAAGCTGGTGGTTGGTGACAGGCCCACCAAGACTGCCATCTCAGGCTTCATAAAAGCCTACCGTCCACAGATGCTTGCGAGCTTGGTTAAACACTTGGCAAGAATGTCAAGAAACCATGTGAGCTGAAATCACACTGTGTTCTTCTGAGGACCTCCCAGGGCATATTCTACGTCCTCAGTTCTTTCCTCTTTGAGGACAGAAGCATCATGGGACAAACACAGGCCCAACGAGCTTCTCACACAGGAAGCCAAGAATGCAGCCCTTCATCACTCAGAGGGTATCTATATCAGTGATTTTAGTGACAACTAAAAACTCTGCCTCATTGGCTGCATTTCTCAGTTTCAAATCTGCTTTCCTAAGTGGCGGACATTGCATTTGGGTCAGAAGGGGAAGGCCATGTGGATATGAGAAATTGGCACCCATCATCTACTCCACTTTCCTTCTATTGTGTAGAGGCTGGAAAGCTAAAAACTACATATCCCAGGTTCCTTGCAGGCAGGGTTTGGTTTGCAAATCAGTCTTCCAATTATATGCCTGTGTAGGAGGTTTGGAAGAAGGATGTGAGGGAGGGACTGTTTTCCCTGCTGCTTCTGCTGTTGCTGTTGGCCAATAGGTGTGTGGTGGCAGGAGCCTCTCAGCAGGGGTTTCAGGGGCCACGGCCCGAGGTGATGGCAGTGCAGCATTCCTGACTCTCTTTGCAGCAAAGGGGGTTGTGTTCTTGAAGCCAAGAGTCCAATCCGTAAACTCCTGCTGCACACCCTGTTCCTGAGGCTGGCAGGAGGCCGAGGGGCTTCTCTGACAGGTCAGGTAAGCGATTCATTCCTGAAGCCATCTGGAGCCCCAGCCGAGGACCCCTTTCCCAGCCTTCCCAACAATTTTGAGATCCTCACAGAGGCGTCTGGTCTGTGGACAGTTGTGGGTTGCTCTTTCTGCGAGGGGGCTCTGAAATTGGGAACCACCTCATCCCCCATCGTGCTGTCACTCTCCTCAATCTGATCAGATAACTCAGGCCCTGTGACTCCCCATCCTTCAATCACAATCCTCAAGAGGTCAGTTTTACTCTTCAAGAATTGTGACTGTGCCCGAGGTCCGTGTTAAATGTCTTTCTGCTTAAGAAAGCTAAGTGGGTTTTGTTTCCCATGACTGGACCCTGACCGAGGTTCTAATTCAAACCCAAGTCCTGATATCTTTCAGATACTTTCTAAAAGCTTTCAGACTCTTATTAAAGTAGGAATAAGACTTATTTTTCTTTACCTCTTGTCTAGGGCCCAGTGGTCGGCAAACTGCGGCTTTCGAGCCACATGCGGGTTCTTTGGCCCCTTGAGTGTGGCTCTTCCACAAAATACCACGTACGTGCACGTACACTGCGATTGAACTTCGTGGCCCATGCACAGAAGTCGGTATTTTGTGGAAGAGCCACACTCAAGGGGCCAAAGAGCCGCATGTGGCTCGCGAGCCGCAGTTTGCCGACCACTGTTAGGCCATCATTTTGGGATTTGGTGTTATAAAGACAGAATTTTTTTAATGGAAATGTTTTCATACATTTAACAAAAATGTATTGAATATCTTTTTATGTTCAAGACACTATACTAAACACCAAAGTGCTAAGACAATGCAGCATAATGGAAATAGCGCACGCTTTTGGTAAGGAGTTGATTTCTGGCTTTGCCCTACTCATGTGACTTTGGGCAAGTTACCTAATCTCTCCAAACCTCTGTTTTATCGTCAGGATGAAGAGGTAGTAAGAATAATTACCTCTAGGATTGTTCTAAAAGTTATATGAAACGTAAGGGAAGTGTCCAAAGCAATATATAGTACGTAAAAGGTTCTGAATAAATGTTAATTCCCTTCCTTTGTCCTAAAACGTGAGAAAAATGAAATGATATTAAGTATAAGTATCATTTTGAGTAATCTTAAACAGTATTTGCTGGTCATTTCCAAATCAGGTTTTGTCACTTCCCTGATTAAAATCCTCTAAGGGTTTCCTACAGCACTTAGAATAAAACTCAAACTCCTTACAAGCCAACAAGGTCTTAACAAACCCCAGCTTGTAAGGAGTTTGAGTTTTATTCTAAGCGCCGTAGGAAACGAGAGGATTTTAATCAGCACAGGAACCATGTCTCTGTTATGCCTCTTGCCAAACTCATTCCAACCTCAGAGCCTTTGCCCCAGCTGCTCCTGTGCCAGATCTTTTCACGTCTGCCTCTGTTCATTCAGGTCTCTGTTCAGAAGCCTCTCACCTCCTCCCATTCATTCTCTAACACAGTGGTTCTCAACCTTCCTAATGCCGCCACCCTTTAATACAGCTCCTCATGTTGTGGTGACCCCCAACCATAAAATTATTTTCGTTGCTACTTCATAACTGTAATTTTGCTACTGTTATGAATCATAATGTAAATACCTGATATGCAGGATGTATTTTCATTGTTACAAATTGAACATAATTAAAGCATAGTGATTAATCACAAAAACAATATGTAATTATATATGTGTTTTCCGATGGTCTTAGGCGACCCCTGTGAAAGGGTCGTTCGACCCCAAAGGGGGTCGCGACCCACAGGTTGAGAACCGCTGCTCTAACACAACCGCCTGCTTTAGTTCACCACGACGCCTGTTTTCACCTGATCCATTCTTGTTTGTGTATAGTCTGTCTCCTGAGTTAGAATGTCAGTACGATGAGGGCAGACACCTCCACTGTTTGTGTTGTTCAAGCTACCTCTCCCATGTTCATAACAGTGCCCAACAAATAAAAACATGCGATAACTATTTACTGAATGATGATGAATCCTTTAATCTAAAAATCCCTGAAAATATGGTTTAAAGAAAACACTATAAAACCAAGCTGTTATTGGTAACAATTGGTATGCCAATGTGTAACTAAACTTAAAAACTTTTTTTAACCAGAACAGGAGGAAATAATCACTAGATGTATTAAAATTAAACCACATAAACACAGAATATCTCTCCAGAGTTCCCTCCTGAATTGCATATCCCTGTTTCCCAGAGATAGTTGTGCTATGTCTATTTCTGTTCTTCCAATTCTCATACTTTGTAAGATTTTTTGTGGCATTCCTAAGGTTTGCTATTCCCAGTGATTCTCAATGATCAAAGATGGGGTTGAAAATACAATTCTGGCTTCCTGGTAAATGCAGGCATGGGAACATCTACACCCTTTGCCAGCCTGTTCTGCTGCAGTCCAAGCTTAGTTCTAGAAACATGAATTGAGGAGCCTCTTCACTGACCCTGGAGGGAGGATGTGGCCTTCAGCCAAACTTGGGCGTGGGCTGCTGCAGGCTCCATGGCACCAAGTGAAGGGGGTTGGCTCCAGAAAGAAGGCCTGCATCCTGCCCATGTGCCATGACATAAGCCCCAAGTGGCAGTCAGCAAATAGCTCTAGGGAACATCTGGGATTGAGCCCAAAGTAGGTAAAGCCAGATAATTCTACTAGAGGCAGCATCTCTTTATGTCATGGAAAGCACCATTCAAATCCAGATTGTCATCCTTTGTTAGACATGTGGGTGTTGTGTGTGTGTGTGTGTGTGCATGTGCGTGTGTGTGTGTGTGTGTGTGTGTGTGTGTGTGTGTGTGTACTGAAATGCTCCCTATTCTCCGGTCTCTAAAACTTTCAACTCCTTTGAAAAATGGCAAGAGCTGAGGTTCCCATCACCATATTGTTTGCCTTCTGGTACACCCAGGGGAAAGTGCAATTATAAGTCATGATTTAAACAAACAAAATAAAACATAATGCAAATTAGGGCCAGTTCCTGGCAAAACGAAAGGGCCTTTCCTGCACATGTCCTCATGTCTGTTACTGATTTGTTGGCTGAATGGCCCACTCCAGAGAGCATTCGGAGGAGCCACATGCCAGAAAGCACTCAGTGCTTCCAGTTTTTAGTCAAGTGACTGGGCGTTTTCCTTTGACAGCACCCACTTATGGTAAGCTGGCCACTCACAGGACCTAGGACATAGCTCGCCTGCAATGTAAGAGCTATAATTAAAGCCAACTTGAGCAATCACAAAACATGATCTAAGGGAGCTCAACCTGGAATCCAAAATGATATCAACAATGATATGAATGGGGTGTCTGGTCCTTTATACCTTATACTTTTACAAGCAGTAGGCACCGAGTATTTTCATTCTTACCTTTCAAGTGTTGTATCTGTAAGAATGCCACGTGCACAGCATTGCTTTAATTAAATGATCATTGCATAAATGATGAACCAATGTTCACGAAACCTAATAGATACCTTCCCAGATATTTGCTCTTTACTTTTGGTATTTGTACTTGTGGTTGCACAGGAATTGCCTTTGGCAACTATGCTTTCAACGGATTGGTTTGAGAGCCACTTCCTGAGCAATGGATCACAATGTTTACATTCACTGGGGTAAAGGGATCTACTATCCTCACCACTATACCATGACCCCCCACCACTAACTATTACAACTCCCCCTAGAAGATCGAGCACTCACCAAGCACAGCTCTGAGCACATAGCATGTATTACTTTTCCTAAGCCTCACCATATCATTGTGAGGTGGATACTATTATTACTCCACTTTAGTCATACGGGAGCTGAAGCATAAAGAGGTTCAACAACTCACTCAGGGGCATCCAGCTAGGCCGGTGGTGTCAGGATCTAAACCTGGCACAACCACAAACGATACATATAAACATGATGCAATCTTACCCTCAAGCACCACGTAGACCAGTGGTAGATAGCACATGTGCAAATAGATTGTTACAGTCCTGGGTTTTAAACCCAATCTTTGCTTCCTAGGTCTTACTTTTCTACACAGACACATACTAGCATGGAGAAACTCAAAGAACATCAAGAGGACATCAGATTTTCCACCCAATTTATTATTAATCTTTGTTCTCTGCCTGCCCATGCACTTACAGTCCTCATAGTCTCATTTTCAGCGACCTCCTCAGTTATTAGGCCTCAATTGTTCTATAAACACATGTATGTGTCAACCTCCTGGTGCTGGGCTCAGAAAATGTAGCGCCAGATCTCAAAACACAGCCCTGTCTTTCATTGCTCTGCTGTTCCTCCCCACGTTTCACTCCTTTCACAGCTCCTTGGCTCTGTCCCAGGCTCTGTTTCACCAGCCAAGCCCTGATCACAGCTCCACTGAGCTGTTGTAACAGCCTTTTCTCTGGCCCCCCTGACTTCAACGATCCACTCCTTCCAACCATCCAGCCTCCTGCTACCAAACTGTTTTTGTCAGATTACTTCTTTCACCTAAGTATAGACAATTCATTGCTGATCATATCAAAATCCAAACTCCTTTGCCTGACTTGTAAAGTCTTCATAATCTCACCCCACCCTAGCTATTCAATTTCCTATCCCACAAAGTGCAACACACACCCACTGAACCAGTTAGGCTGTTATCTTAACTGTAGAGGCAGCAACCCACATGCCTCTACAACTACTATTTTCCTACCTCCCATGACCTCCTCATTGCTTAAGTCAAAAGCTAGCTAAAATGTCCCCATCATTCAAAGGCCCAGCTCAGATCTCAAATATTTAATTAACCTTTCTTCATTGCTGCAGGACATATATTGGCCATTTCTTTCTCCTACCTTTTATTATATTTACATATTAAAATTTTTATTTTAAATAACAGTAATGATGGGCTAACCTCTATTGAGCACTTGCTATGTACCAGGCCCGATTGGGATAAGCAATTCTAATATTCCTGGTTTACAGATGAAAAAACACAGGCACTGGAAGACAATCCAATCAGCTTACCACCTGACTGTTTGCTAATCATTCCATTTGTGTTGCACTGGTCTCACTAACTAGCTTCCCACTGCAGAGACCAAGATTCATATTTATTCTGTGTCTTCAACACCAGCAATGAAGTCTGCATGTACTGGGAGGTTATCAGTTCTACTGGTTGGCTGTTTGTACATGCAGATGTTTACATGTTTTAAAATTCCTAACCTGCAAGGGTGGTGCCATGTTTGTACAATGTGCAAATAAATGCTAAACAAACCCTTTACAGCACAACGATGAATGGTTTTGGAGAATTCATAGTCTACAAATGGCCCTAAGTATTCTATGACACCCTCACTGCATCCATCCTCTCCATGCTTAAACATAGTAAAGATGGAAAAACAGGTGAGCTGTCAACAATCAATGACAAACTTAATTAGTATTTTTGGAGGGTTATAAGGTAGGGGAGGTTGTTAATTCTTTCCTGGCCAAGAACTGGGTCTTCTCTTTTTTAAAAAAATCAAGTAGCAGCAAGATTTCCCTAAGTAACTAAATATGTGCACCAAATACAGATTTTCTCCAAATCTCTTCCAGTGCTTCTTTTTTTCTCTTTTAACAATTATGGTTAGTACAGACATACATTCAGCAAAGATAAATATCACAGGAAGGATGGGGAGAGATTATGATTTAGACTAAAGCTTTAATATTTTTTAAAAGTCACAACTATTTCTTATATTCATCATAGGCATAATTTCCAGTTTCTCATTCCCACACCCATTCTATGAAGAACAAACATCACATGTAAAAATTCATAAGATTCCTCTTCCCTCTCACTTCACATCAAAACCTTAACAAAGGCCAAAACTCTAGAGAAAAACATCTATTTCAAAATTCTTACATTGGCTCAACTACAACTTATGAATTCCTAAGAAAACTCTCATAAGCAAAAACAACTAATTTTTTTTAACAACATATCAAATGAGAAAAACCGAGTCTGAGTTTCCACTGACTACTGCTCACTTTCGATGCTAGCATTTTTCTTCACTTGAAAAAAAAATTACATGAAAAGAAAGAAAATCATTTATATATCTTGTCTCTTTGTGTAGTTTCTTAAAGCCTCAGCTTATCAGGATTTCCTTCCTTGCCAATGGAAGCCAGATACATGGCCCGTCTGATCCTCTAATAATTTCAGTGTTAGAGGGAAGCTGCCTTGAAAAGCATTCTCTTGAAGAAGTCACTTCTCAAACTAAAACTCTTCGGTCCAAGAAAACATTGTTTTATGTTAAATGGTCACATTTTGTAACTTTCCCCCTAAATATGAAAACACACCAACTCACTGTGGAAAGCTTAGAATATACTCTTCCTCTTTCATCAGTCTTTGCTCATAGAATTTGAAGTCTGTAGACCTAAGTAAATCTTTTTTCAACACAGGCATTAACTTTGCATACAATTTTGTAATAATATTAAAAACTATTCTTTCTTTTATATTTTTAATAGTCTCTAATGCTCACTGCAAGTCATATTGTACGTGTGTGTGTGTGTGTGTGTATGTGTCCTCAGGCAATACACCTGTTAATCAATTAGACTGCAAAATCAGATATTTTCTTTTCAAGAAGGGAACATGTAGGATACATTTCCTGCATCCCTGTAAATTTGAAAATGAATTCCTATAGCCTTTGCACATAAGCATCACATTAGGTGAATGTGGAATTCGTGAGACACAACCTTGTCTTCTAGAACAGTTCTTTAGCCTTTGGGGCTGAGCTCAGCCCAGCTTGAAGTCTGTTGCATTAGCAACCTGTTCATTTTCATCTGAATGCCTGAAAGATTCTTTAATGTGGAAGCTCAAACATCTCTTTAAAATATGTCTCTAAATGAGTCTGGTAATTTTAATTTTATCTCAGATCTTCTCCAGCTAGAAAAAAAAGTTTTCTTCTGACATATGGTTGGCCATTGTTTCCCATGTTTGGTTCCCCTTCTTCATTGGGAATAATGGAATCCTGGGATTAGATCTGAGTCCTCTCAAGATTTTCACCTCGGTCCATTTGCTCCTTACTTTGTCTTCTCCTGTTTTGCTTTCTGCAGACTTCTCTGTTATTTATGCACTTCAGTATAGGTTTTAATCCTGCTGTTATATTTTCGGGATACCTGCCCTCATTTTTTGTTCCAGCCTTTGCAAATCTTCCTTCATCCTGTTTTTTCCTGGTGGCCCCTGACTCCTATTTCACAGTGGCTATGCCTTTTTGCAACTTTTGGAGAATACAAAAAATATGACTCCTAAAATGTTTTTCTCTTTCCCGGAGAATTTTTTTTTAAAGATATAATAATATATATCTTACATATGCAAAAGATGCCTTTCTCTCATTTTGCAGCGTTCTTTTTTTAGGCCCCCTTTGGCATTCTTCTGTTTATTCATACTGGAAAAGAGAACAATATGTTCAAATCTGGCACTTCCCAACAGAGGGTAGTGGTGGAGTCTTCATATCCCCCGCTTTCCTCTTGGGCCCAAGCAAAGCAGATCTGAAGGGCAGACTGACTGACTTACACAGTGCCTACCTTAATTCTTAGGCACTGCCAGATATTTAGCTCTCACACGTTTCTTGGCATTAGGTTTCCTGCTCTAACTGCTGAAATTTCTGACTAGAAAGAGAGAGACTGAGAGGCAATCTACTGCTCTGTTTTAAAGAACAGTAAACAAAAAATCATATGCCCTCCCAACATGCATTGCCCCTGCTCCTTCTTGCCTCTCTCCCTATTACAGTATTTTTTGTGACACAAGTAGGCATTCCAGGACACAACACTCCTCTGCTTACCTCCATCTACCTTCTGCCTGACTGTGGTGTGGAAGCCACACTCTCTGAATGGATGTGGAAAGGGAGAAAATGATGAGCTGGATGGGAGGCATGAGTCTGGATTTGACTCTGGCTGCTTCAGTAGACAGTTCCTTCCCAGTTGGGCCATTTGTTTTTCCAGCCAGTACAGCTCCAAGGTCCTGGAATAATTGAGGGCAAATGGTGGGGGCAAGATACATTTTCTTTCTACTCTCTTTCTGCACCAGCTGGGTTTCTGTGGTTCAATGTGTGGGGCTTTTGGTTTGTAAGCTTAAGAATATGCTTCTCAATCCATCCCATTGACGAGTGTTTTATTAGACATTCCCTGTGAACCTCAGCATATGGCCTTTCTCTACCCTAAATTTACAGTTAATTGTCCTTCCTTTTTTCACTGTTTCGTGTAGCTTCATGGGTTTTCTGGTGAAAAGTTTGGAAAGAGACCTCTCAGATATTACCTGTCTCCTACTATGATGACCTGGGAAGTTTATAAATATGAATTTTAAATATTGATAGCTATAATGATACAGGTAATCCATAATATCACAAATATATCAGGTTTTGAATGCAACGTGGAAAAGCAGATATTTTTCTCATGCCACTCAGATTCAAAGGACAGAGAAATCATGAATTATGCAAATAGCACCATAATGGCTCATGTTTTATGTAGGGAGACCAAGAGATCTATGATTCAAAGTGGCCACACCCCTCCCATAACTTAGAACATTCTCTGAAGTTGAAAGTATTATCAATTTAGAAAGGGAGAAATCAGCCCCCAGCAACAATTACTCCTGAGATTACAGTATTTCCTAACTCTCCAGCAAGGGGGACATCTTGTTCATCCAACTGAACCAAGAAAAACAAAGTGTTTCTAGTATCAAAGGAAGAGGCAGGGTGACCTGTCTGCATCCTCAGGATTGGAAGGTTGTTAATGTAAATCAACTTATAATGAAGTAAACTGCATGGTCTCCTGACTGGGGAAATAATGAAAAAAAAAAGCCGTCTGCTTAGAATCTAGGAAAATGAGAAGCAGAGAGGAGGAATTTGTCAGCGAGTCTCTCTCGCACTGTCTAAGGGAGACAGCATGTTCTGGCTAGCTGAGACAAGCACTGTCATTCTCTTGGCAGGTGCATGCCTATATTGGAAGTGGGATGATTATAACAGATGACTCTATTACTATGTCATCTAGCTCCTTTCCTCTGAGCTAGTGAGCAAGCTCTCACTTTCTACATAAGGCTTTCCTTCGGGTTAAAGAAAGATTTGGGAAGGAAGAATGTGGCTCTAATGTTGAATGGATAACAGAACCTAATTTCGGAGTTCAGGGTTAGCATCTTGACTCTAGCCACAGTCATTTGATATGTGTATGGCGAAATGACTCATGCTGTGTAAAAGTTCTATATGAATTTTCTGCCTATCTTTCCTATATCCAAATGCCTTCTGTGATTCCCCATTGCTTTCAGACTTAATTCAAAACTCTGAATCTGACTCTCAAGATCCTTCTCCGATTTATCCTCCACCATTCCCCCAACCTGGGCTGCTCTCCAATCTGGCCCATCTTGATGCCTTCCCAGGTGTCCACACTCATTTCCTCCTCCTTGCTTGGAATGCCATCCCCCTTCCTTTCCACAAACCAAAGTCTCATTGGTTTAAAGACAAGTTCAATCCCACCACTCTCGATGAAAGCTTCTCCAGCTAGACCCACTGATCTCTGCATTTCAGAGGTACTGCCTAGCATTTTGAGGTTTAACTCGTCCTTGCCAGCCCTAAATTGCCACTGTGGATTCCTGTTGACTTTGTCACTACTCCATTCTCTTCTGTTATCTAAACTTAATGAAATTTTATTATGTACTATTTAACGGTTCATTAAATTTCTAGGAGCAGAGAAATTTCTCAACTCCCCTCTCTGCCTTCACTGTGCTAATCACAGTGATGATGACAAATGGGCACCCACACATTTTGCTGAACTGAACTGAAATTTAAATCAGCCCACACTGTTAACATCCAGAACTGGACGTGGTCTGCTATGGGTCTCGTTGCAGTGAGGTGGCTGGTATTCTAGGTCTTCGCCAGGTGAGACCAAATGGTGCAATGGTTTAGCCTGGGCTCTGGGTTCAGAGAGGCCTAGATTCAAATCTCTGCTTAGCTTTTTTCTCCACAAACTTAGGACATATTTCTGAGATTCTCTAAGCCAGGGATTTCTCATCTGTAAAATGGGGAGTTCATAGGGTTTGGGTGAAGATTAAATGAGATCCTGTTAATGACATGTTTAGCACAGTGCCTCGCACATGTTAGGTGCGGAGTAAATGTTAACTATGATTGGTAAGAAGAGTTCCAAGAGAGGCCTTCATCTGCATTACTCCCTTGACAACTTTGGGATATAGCTCTAGGACAAGAGAAATCTTATTGCAGAAGACCTTAAGGCTCACTGGGATTAATAAAGAAGTTAATGAAAGCATCACAATTAGTTCCAAGACCAGGACCATCAAGCAAAGATGCTCCTGCCTAAGATGTGTATGGTTGGGAGCAAGAGAAAGGGGTAAGGGAAGGAGTTCTGCTCTAGGAAGGCAGAAAACTCCCTGAGAGAGAGCCAAAACCTATGCTCTAACCTGGGGCATCAGTCCAGAATCAACAAGGAAGGTGCTTGATGAAACTCCAGATAGTATCATCAAATGAATTGTGTACTGGTCCCAACCTCTTCCAATTTCCTCAGCTGAGGGTATGTGAGATAGAAAGAACAGGACTACCTGTGGAAGTAGGAAGAGCTGTGCTCATTTATTGGCCAGACCACCAGGTGGACAGAAGCTGTGATCAATGGAGAAACCCTCCATCTTGTTCAGAGTCCGCTGGGAGAGCAGGGGAACAGCAGTGGTGGTGGCCATGTGGGGTTAGCATTGGAAACTGCAGCAGAAACTAACCACTAGACGGGTCAAGATATCCCTTTACTGGAAGCCTTTTAAAATGAGCTGGGATATGGATTCAAACCAAAGTAAAACTGGAAGGTGGCTGAGAGCCACATAAAGCATGATTTAAGGCCAAGTCTTGATGGTCCCCAAGGGGAAGGCCCCAGAAAACGGGTTGTAAATAATTATCCTAGAGTTGGGGGGCATAGCAGCAAGGACTGGCAAGGACATAATCCCTGGCCCTCACTTCTTTCCCAGTACCTGGATGATCTCCAAAATAATTGAACTCATTATACCTAATTTGAAAAATATTTCCCAAACTGCTCAAGGGTATCAACTAATAAGTGTTCTAAGTGTAACCATTAGGTCTTATCACATGCAGGGGCAAATATTCTAATGAAGCGTACAGTACATTATTCTTCATTAAATCTGGTAATGGACTTAAAGCACAACCTGGGGATTAACTTGCTAAAGTGGTTAAACAAAGATTCTTGGCGCCTAAGAGCTTCACTACTAACATTTCAAAGATTCACAGGACTCAGGTCAAACCAGAAACCTGGGTGAGGAGGACAGGGCTACCCTGCGTTCTTGGCAGGACTGCTTCCGCTGTGAGCCGAAGTGCAGGCCAGCTGAGGACAAGACTCGGGAGAAGCGAGAGGAGGGACTCTGTTCTCCTCGCACGAGGATTTCTCTTATGGCTGAAGTAATGGCTTCAGTAGTTGAGCAAATGAAAGGGGTCCCTAGAACACTGAGGTATTCAGAAATTTCACAGTATACCTTGGTGTAGCATTTCAACCTACACTATGCTGGATCCTACCTAAATTCTTTGAATTTGGTAAATTGTGTCCTTTACTTACGGGAAACATTATTATATTCTTTGTTGGGTAATTTCCACCTCTACTGTTTTGCTTTGTTTTTTAAACTTTTACTATTTGAATGCTGGACCTTTTACAGTGATTCTCTCAGTTTATTTTTAAAAATATATTTTTATCGATTTAAGAGAAGGGAGAGGGAAAGGGAGATAGAAACATCAATGATGAGAGAGAATCATTGATCTGCTCCTCCTGCACACCCCCTACTGGGTATTGAGCCCACAACCTGGGCATGTGCCCTAACAGGGAATGGAACTGTGACCCCCTGGTTCATAAGTCGATGCTCAACCACTGAGCCTCACTGGCTGAGCAATTCTCTCAGGTTCTTATTATTTACCTACCAGTTTCCATCGCAGTTGTTGTCTTAATTGTTGTTCCACTTGCTTAAAAATTTCAATTTTATATTCTGAACCTTCTTTTAACATATACACAGGATGTACAGAAAATGTATAAGCACCTTGAATGATTATAAAAGCAGTGTTTATTAACATACAGTTCATTTTCAAAATGTAGAAGAATCTACAGAAATTAATACTTTTGTGTCAATGCCTGTTTTCAAGTTGATGATCCTTTTGGTCCAGACAATGCTGATAATGCAAAGCAATGGGATCATAAACATCAAGAATCATTTTGTTCAGTATTTGTGTGCCCTCAACCGTAAACTTTATCTTTTATGTATCTCCATATAAATAAGTCTAGTGGCACTTTCGGATAAAATTTCTTTGTTCAAAGCTTAGTCTGGCTTCACCCATTGTTTCAAATCAGTTAAACCTGAAAAGGAGTGAAAATTAAGTGAGTTGTCAGCGATTAAAGTGTGTATACATTTTGGGGGGACACCCCATATCCTAATACTTTGGTTATAACTCTCCAAGAGTTTTGCATGTTTCTTTTTAAAAAGCAATAGAAATATTATAATAATAAAAGGTATAATTCATCAGGAGAAACTGAACAATTATAAATGTGTATGCATTTCATAACAGAGCCTCAAAATACATGAAAAAAAAGAACAGAATTAAGGGGAGAAACAGATAGTTTCATAATTATATCAAGAGACTTTAACATCCAACAGTAAGCAATTCAGAGAAAAACTAGATTAAACATCTGCATAGACACAGAAGATGTGGACTATACTATCAATCACCATCTATTGACACTTATGGAACATCACATCCAACAACTGCAGAAAATGTAGTCTCTTCAAGTGCACACAGCACATTCACAAACTCAGGTCATAATATGGACAATGAAACAGGTCAATACATTTTAGGATTGAAACATACAGATTTATTTCTTGGCCATGATAGAATTAAGTTTAAAAATGAATGACAATATGCTATCTAGGAAATGCCCAAATATCTGGAAAATTCAACACTCTCCTAAATAATTCATGAGTCAAAGATAAAATCACTAGGGAAACCAGAAAATATTCTGAGCTGAATGAAAATGAATTCAGCTAAAATCGCTTTAAAATACATCCTATATAATAAAAGCTTAATATGCTAAGTGTCCGACCATTAGACTATTCGACAAGTCGCTATGACACACACTGACCACCAGGGGACAGATGCTCCAACTGGTAGGTTAGCTTGCTGCTGGGGTCTGGCCAATCAGGACTGGGCGAGATGAGCCAGACACACCCTGGAGCCCTCCTGTGGTCTCTAACTGGCTCCAATCATGCACCGGTGGGGTCCCTCAGCCTGGCCTTCACCCTCTCACAATCCAGGACCCCTCAGGGGATGTCAGACTGTCAGTTTCGGCCCGATCCTCGCAGGCCAGGCCAAGGGACCCTGCCGGTGCATGAATCCATGCACCGGGCCTCTAGTATGCATATAAGATCTTTGGTTAATCTCTTCCCGCGCCCCCCCCCTTTCCCTCTGAGATTCATCAGTCTGTTCCATGTTTCTATGCCTGTGCATTGAGCATCTGCCCCCTGGTGGTCAGTGCATGTCATAGGTACTGGTCGAATGGTCGAAGGGTTGTTTAGGCTTTTATATATATAGACTAGTAGTCCGGTGCATGAAATTTGTGCACTGGGGTTGGGAGGGGGAGAAGGGGCCCCTCAGTCTGGCCTTCACCCTCTCCAATCTGAGACCCCTCAGGGAATGTCCAACTACCTGTTTGTGCCCACACTTTTAACAGATAACAGCTCCATTGTTGTTCCTTTCTTATGCTTAAAACCATTGGAATTAGTAGGTATTCAAAGTGTGTATACATTTTGGGGGGACACCCTGTATATCTCTAGTCAGTGGTGAAAGAAACCAACAGCAGATTTGGAACCCCCAGACAGGGAACCTTGCTCATTCCCCACATGTCTCCCCACTTCACTTTCCACCTTCATGGGCAGCAGGAGAATCAATGTTTTCTCTCATTAATTCGGAAAAGCACGTCCTGTCACCCGTTGCCCGGCAGGAGTGCGCTAGGCCCCAAGCAAGCAAGGCTCAGTCAGGGCAGCCTTCGCTCATGGGTGCTGGCACCCAAAGTGCACATTCCTCCTCTACAGTCGCCCCGACTATCCCACTGTTTCACTGAGAGGACGGAATTCCTCTCTGCCACTGGGCTCTTGATCTTGAATGCTGACCGAAGGCACCTCAGAGAGGGCCGCCCGCGCCCACCAGATGTGTCTGTCTGCACCTGCTCCTGCCTCAGCACCTGCATTAACTCCCCAGAGGTGATCTCGTAGCTGCACTGGCCTCCGTGGGAACAGGGCATCACCACTCCACCTTCTGTCATCTCACAGGCGCCCACTCTCAGCACCAGAACACCCAGACACTCTCCAAAGTACGTGAGGGCATCAGAGGGGATGTGTGCACATCCTGTGGGGGTGTTAGGCATGCCGGGTTGATGGAAGTGCGGTGGAGAGGCGGGGGGAACTTGTGCACGCCTTGGTTTGCAACTGTTGCAGGTGTGGGAGGGTGACAGTGTGCTGGGGGATGTTCGCACGCCAGGGGGGTATGTGCACACCGGAGGCCTCTGGCTTTGCAGATCCGCAAACCCCCGTGGTGCGGCCAGGAGGACATCAGTCTGGCCCGCCACGGTGGCTGTCCCTGCGATCTTGCACCTTCTGGGCCAGGAGGCGGATCTTGTGCAGTCACTCCTGGGCACTGAGGGCTGCCTCCCCGCCGTGAAGGGTCACGGATACAAGTCCCGGGACTGTGCACAGCCTCAAGCGCTGCCCCCCGCCCGGCAGGGTCACAGATCCATGTCTTGGTCCTGTGGACAGCCTCAAGCACTGACCCCCACCCGGCAGGGTCACAGATCCAGGTCCTGCGACCACAGACAGCCTCAAGCACTGCCGCCCCACTCGCGAGGACATGGATCCAGGTCCCAGACCGCGGACAGCCTCAAGCACTGCCCTCCGCCTGGCAGGGTCACGGATCTGGGTCCCGAGACCACAGACAGCCTCAAGCACTGCCCCCTGCCTGGCAGGGTCACAGATCTGGGTCCCGGGACAGCGGACCGCCTCAAGCACTGTCCCCCGCCCCGCAGGGTCACGGATCTGGGTCCCGGGACCACAGACAGCCTCAAGCACTGCCCCCTGCCTGGCAGGGTCACAGATCCGAGTCCTGGACTGCGGACAGCCTCCCGCGGTGCCCCCCGCCTGGCAGGGTCACAGATCCGGGTCCCAGACCGCAGACAGCCTCAAGCACTGCCCCCGCCCGGCAGGGTCACAGATCCGGGTCCCAGACCACAGACAGCCTTGCCTGCTGCCACCTGCCTTCAGTATGCAAATTAGCCGCCATCTTGTTGCTTTAGGGTGGGGGTCCCCACCGGGGTGCCTGGACAGTCTGGGTGAGGGGCTGAGGGCTGTTTTCAGGCTGGCGGGCGACTGAAGCTCCAAACCTCTCTTTTTTTTTTTTTTTTATTCTGGCATTTATTTAGCTTCTATGCCTGTCACTGGAGCTGAGAGCCGGCTTTCTCTCTGAGGCTTGGCTGCTGAAAGCAGGTTTCTGGCCTTTGTTTACCTTCTGTATTCGAAACTTTGTTGCGACTCCAGCTCTGAGATCCCGGCTGACTGAAAATAGGTTACTGGGGTTTTGTTTAGCTTCTATATTTGTTACAATGTTTCAAACTGCAAGCTCAGAGGCCAGCAGTGCAGGCGGGGAACGTTGGAGTCCTCCATCACTGAAGCAAGCAAGCCTCCTGTTAGCTTTAAGCTGCCTGGCTGCTGGCCGCCATCTTGGCTGGCAGTTAATTTGCATATCACCCTGATTAGCCAATGGGAAGGGTAGCGGAGTGACACCAATTTGCATGTTTCTCTTTTATTAGTGTAGATACCCACCATGTCACTACCACCCTAGGTTCTGTCTGAGGCCCTGGCTTATGAGCCCCTTAACTACACTCTTGAAGTGGGATCCCTACCTTTGGCTATGATGCAGAAGGCCAGTTGCACAGGCAAAAGGAGGGGTTAGTTTTGCTAACCCAGTTCTCCCATTCTCAGTTCTATTCTCACCTCTACCTTCAGAAAAAACCCAACTCTTCGGTTCTCCAGGGTTTCTGGGGTTCTCTAGCACAAATTAGCTGGCTTTCAGCACACATCCTGCTTTCTCTGTTCCAAGTCAGATTCAACTTCATCTGTTTTCTATCTTCCAAAATTTTATCTTCTCCTCTGCTGTTGTTCCTTCTCCTGTTCTCATCGTGCTGGGTTTATAAATATTTATTCCTTCACTGTCATTAACGTTGAAGCTTTGGTTGGAGCAGAGATAAACATGAGTATAATTGTTCTCTATTAAAAACCCAGGGAAAAATAATGACTATTTTAATATTGAAGTACAAATGGCTATTATGGGCAATGAATCAATATGCCTTCCATGAATGCCTACGATGTGTCCCGTGGAGTGGGAGGTGTTGGAAGCCCTGAAACCTGTCCACATGTGCTGTGCTCTCCGGGACTTCTCACTGATATCTGTTTTAAGGCCATTCTTAAAAGTTTCTGCTATTGACAACATCAGGTCCTATTTTGGTATTCCTCTCTAGAGCCTCCCAGGACATTTCCCATGAATTCATGCTGGGCATTTATTTTTAATGTGGAAACAACAAAGCCTTTAGGGGCAGAGAAAACAAGTACTTTCAGTCAATAGGGTAGTTATTTAGTAAACAGAATGGAATTCAGAAAATTCATGGAGAAAAGAGCAAAATATTCTGTGAATCTGGTCAAAATACAGTAGGAAAAGTTGCCCTTTTCATATTTCCAACTTGCCTCTAACCATCCGGTCCTGGGAGAAGTGTAGAATTGTATATTCACATGGCAAATATTACTTTTATTTTTATAACAATAGAGTAAGGTAGGTCGGTACTGTCATACCACATTTTACGGACAAGGAAATGAAGCCACCAAGTGATTAAGGTACTTGTCCAATGTCACATAACAAGTCATGGCACAAATGGGATTGGAACTCTGGGGTTTTTGATTTTTAGCTTGTTTCTCTATCTGTGAATCACTATTTTTGCTTTTTTTTTTTTTTAAGAAATTTGACCTATAGGTCCTCAGAATTCCATTTCCAAAGAAAGTTACGCTGATCAACCAAATGCAGAATGGCCCAAGACCACTAGCACATTGTTCTGATGACGCAATTCAGAAAACACACACACTGACAGCCAGAGCAGCCCTCATTCATCCCTCAATCACCAGGACCCAGGTAGGTGGGACCCACACATTTAGTCTCAATGAACAATTGCTGCCCAGAAGCCCAGAGGAAGGGGAAAGCCCCAAACTCGGGAAGGAGCCACCTCTTCAGGAGCCAGTTCAAGCAGGCACATGCTGAAGGAAAGCCACACTAAAGGAAAAGCCAGAGTGAGAAAACCCACATCCATGCCATTCTTTCCATTTACAAGGCTCTTCCCCATAGATTAGCTCCCATGCCCTCACAACCCCACGAGGCAGGAATTACTGCCATCGTCACATTTACAGAAGAGAGGAGGACCCTGCGGCTCAGTGATGTTACATGACTTTTTGGCTCACATACTTAGTGACTGGCACAGCCAGGCCCAGAGCCCAAGTCATCGGACCCCATGCTCTCTTCTTCAACATCCCACGGAAAGCGGTCTGGGCAACAGTTCCACTGCTTTGTGAACCTCTCTTTTCCCTCCCTTCCTTTCTTCCTAACAGAATTTCTTCTGATGAGTATTATTATAAGGATAAGAACAGCTAACATGGAGTGCCTGCTGTGTCCAGGAACTGTGTCTGTCAGGTACCTAACATGGATTTTCTCTTCACTGTTATCTCTGATATGTAGATGAGAAAACTGGGGCACTGAAAGGGAAGTAACTCAAACCCTTAGGTCAACAGATAGTAAAATGTAGAGTCTAGTATTTAAACCCAGGCAGTCTGACTTCAGAGTCAAGACTCTTCAACTCATCATTACCTTGCTGTCCTTTGATGCAAAATCAGCGCGCGTGCGTGTGTGTTTGTGCGCACGCACACACACACAGCTTGATTTTTATATTTACCAGCAACTTGGTGGTAGGCAGAGTTTTTAAGGAAATGAAATTCTCACTTGTTGGGGACCTCACCAAAATTATGCATGAGTCCTTTCTCTGAGCCAGGTCTGGTTTTATTTTTAAAGACAAGTCAGGAAAAGATCACCTTGTAGTTTCTTTCTTTGGCCTCCAGGACAGTGCTGAATGACATGCGGATATTATCCACACTGGTTTCAGCCCTGGACTGGTGAGATTTCCTCCTAATATCAAATGTCGGAGCAGTTCTGTTCTCTGTTATTGGGGATATGAAAACAAAGGAAGTAGCCTTTATCCCACAGCTAATCTCTGGCCATGTGGGCAAAAAGTTTCAGCGGTGGAAATTTTTTTTTTTTTGAGACCGTGTATTACTTCCTTTGGAAAGAAATAATGGGCATTGCAGCATCTAACCATAATTCCATTGTCTCAATACAGGCAGATTCAATGGTCAAGTATCTTGCTATAGTCTAACAGCAAAAATAAAATAGCAAGCAATTGAAATTCCTGAACCAAGAAATTTCTCAGAGAAATTCTTTAAACAATACATGGCCCAATTGTTGCAATACATGTGCTTTATCTTTCTGGGAAAGCTATACACAGATTTGTGTGAACCTAATAAGTACACAGGTTTGTTGTCAAAATTTGCTAGTCCCATTGGTTTCCCCTGAGGAAGGGGGAAATAGCACTACATAGGATTGGGGGCTTTCAGTCTAAAAGGAAATTTGACCAAGAGGATTCCACTAGCTTTTACACAAACTATGTGTGGAGAAAGACTTGGGGTTTTTTTCTCTCTTAATCTATCATGAACAAATACTTTTATTATTAAAAAAATAAAATTAATGAAGTAGAAAAAAATAAAGTAAAAAAAAGTAACATATAATATACATACCCAAATTTTAACATAAAATCACTTTATACATTGCCATAGAGGTTTTTTAAGTTTCATTCTCAATTTCTCTACTTCTCACAGACCACTAATCAGCATCTTCAGGACCTGCACCCACTCAGAACCTGTACAGGAAACATACCACTTGCTCTTACTACTAACTTTATTGACTTCTCGAAATTAGCTTCTTGTTTCCATGAAGGTAGTTGGATATGTGTTGGTTCAAGATCCTTCACCAGCTCTACAATTGCATTGCATTTTCCAGAAAGCTTTTTAATAATATGTATCAAGAACTATAAAATATTTACATTCTTGACCCAGTAATTACACGTCTATGAATCCACCCTAAGGAAATATCAATTCTGCCCAGATGTGTTAATTGCAAGTTTATTGAAAATAGCCAAGATTGGAAATAGCGTAAAGTCCCCAAATGGAGGAATTGTGGAGCATATCATGTTCCATGCTGCCCAGAGAAACAGCTCCTACATGCTGGACTAGGTTAAGTTCCCCCCTCTCATGATACACATGTGTTTCCTTTGTGGCACTTACTATTGTGATTAGTTAAACATCTGTGTGATTATTTAGTGACTTCTAATACTAAGCCCTGTTTCTATTGTTTTCTCCATCACATCCCCAGCACTTATGGTACTTTCTGGCACATAATAGCTGCTCGATACTAGTAAATGCTTATTGAATGAATGAGTGAACACAGTACGTATGAATGAATTATGATGACTTGGAGAGATTCTTTATATAGTATCAAATGACAAAAATTGTACTAAGAGAAACACAAGAGTATTTAAGCTATTTAAGATACTCTTATCATTTTATGCTGTTTAGCAAGAATTTGTTAGAATAGTGTCAAAGAGGCTAAAGATCAGCATTACCTGAGACTTGTAAAAAATATTAGAGTCAGCAATTGCTTTTTAAAGGTATGTTTGAAACACGGAGAAAGGCAAAGATCTTTGGGAAAGTTGGTAGAGTGATAATAATGGGAAAACAGAAAGCAGAGTAAGTGCCCAATAACTATTTTTCTCCTGTGCTATTGAATAGGAAGGCCGGTGTTCAACATAAAGAGGGTAGAACAGACAATGCAAAAGTAAAACGAACCATGAAAAAAACTTTCAGTTCCAGATAAGCATGGGGCTAGAGCGAGAGAGAGGGGGGTGGGGGCAAATCACTTCAAGTGCACTCAAGAATCCAGGCCTGTAGGAATTCGATTCCAGGGCCTAAAGGGATTTCAGAGTCACTGATAGTCATTTCTGAGATGTTATAAGAATCAGAAAAATAACAGAAGACTGAACAGGGTGAGGGATTGTCAGAGAAAGTAATGTTTGCTCTTTGTTGCTACAGGGAACCAAGGCAAAACCAATGGATTTCGGTTAAAGGTGAACAGATAGAAGGATTAATGTAAGGGGGGGAGGGGACTATTTAGTTACTAGCACCATCCATACTTCCTTTATGCTGCCTTGTGTGCCTTAGATGCTCTGTGAACTGACAGAGATGATGGAGGAGGGTCAGGCTAGGGTGACAATCCAGAATAATTCTCCATCCCTGCTCATTCAAGGAAGCTCTCTCATCCTCTCTGGCAGCCTCAGCCACAGAGTCACGGCTATGATCTCAGAAGCAGTGAGCTTGAGTGTTTCAGTAACATGCTTCTTCATTTTCATCCCCAGCCCCCAGTGCAGCTTAAAACAGCTGCAGACACCTCATGAAAAAGACCAAGGGTGCATCAAAATCCATGCCAGGGGACGGCTGCTCTGGGAACAACTAGACACGATGTGAGTTACCCTGTGCTCACCGCAACACACCAGTCCAACTGGAAAAATCAGCATGCAGACTGGAACACAGTCCAGGTTCCCTTTCAATTCTTTTTTTCACCTTCCTTATCTTCTAGTTCCCTGATGATAAATACCCAATCATCCAATTGGTTCTGGAATTGCATCACTAATGGTCTGGGAAGATAGTATTGTGGTATTGACTGAGTTTTTAAAGACTCAGGAAAAACTATCTCCCAAACTTCAAAGGACTGGCCCCTTTAAAACACACCCAAAAACCCTGGAGATAACATGCAGCTTAGACTAAAGACACCAAACACCTTAAAGATAAGATACATAATCTCAGAACCTTCCCTGGAAGCTGCAAAAACGATATCAGGATCATCTCCAAAAAAACCATGCAATTTACTATGAAAGTCTAATCAGTCATTTGGTAAACATTTCCCTGGACAGATAAGAGATCAGGGTAGGGGGGTGAGAGGAGATGGAAAGGGATTGTGCCAGAAAAATGGTCAATTAATTATGGGTATTAATCTCATATCATGCCAACCTAACTCTCTTCCACTCTTCAAAAAATATCAAAAATCACAACATAGGAAACAAATATAGGTCAAAAGCTGCTGAATTTTGGAAGCCAAGGATTCAAGTTATTCCTATGGAATGTAAGTCTGCTTTTTGCCCACTTTATCTGGCCCACATTCCAAGGCACTTCAGACAGGTTGGTAAACAAACAACCACTTCAGACCCCATATCTCAGAGCAAGCACAGACTGATCTCTCAGGGTCCTCCTAGATCTACTAAATATTCATGACTCCACCCATTTGTTCCACATTAATAAACATCTGTTCTATGTTAAAGCCCTCATGCTTTTTATAAATCAGACATTTTGCCCTATTGAAAGCTCCCATAAGGGATATTCCTTTACCCATTGATTAGGCCCTGCATCCAAGGATAGCGAGGGGCCACGGTATGACCGGCCCAATTCCTACCGCCTGGAACTACTGTATGACCAGGACATCATGAAGCACAGCTCAGCTGTGATACGTAAGAATGATGGATGTTCAGGGAGCCCATCTGCAGGTGGAAAGTGGGGGACATTTCTTTGACTCCTCGCCACATCATTAGCTTCAGATGGAAAAACATAAGGTTCCCCAAGTGCTTTAATGCAGTACACAGCCAGAACCTAAAGTCTCGGGGCCTGGGAGCTTCTCCTTCTCAAACCTGCTTTCCATAAAAATCAACTGCAGCACCCACCCTTCTGTCATCCACACACGATGATTTACAGCCTTTTTAAAAAAATGCATCCATAGGTTTTAAATTCTTATTATAGCCAAAACTCTTAAATATGGCATCAGCACTTCACTATGTGTGAAGGGTCCAAAGCGGTTTAGTTCATTTTTGCAGGCAACTGATACTATAAAGTGGAGGAACATTATGCATGGTCTGAGCAAATCTTTTCATTGCAGGGAGAACTGGAGAAATGCCATCCAGGGAGGTAAAGTGACTTGCCTCAGATCACACAGCTTGTCAGAGGCAGAGTGGGCCCAGGAAGTCAGCTCTCCAGATCCCTTCTCCAGATTGTTCCCTATTTCTACTATATATATATTTACTAAATGTATCTAGTATTTTGTATTCTGTCATTTATTAAATATGAATTATGTTTATATACATAAAGTTTATTTATAATTGAGATGTTTTGATACCTCAGTGCAGACATTTTTTCTCATCAATTGGAATTAGCTAAGCTTTCTGTACATTTGTATCTGAATTCATGGGCCCCTGGTGAGTGACTTCCTGTGAGAAAGAGTCACTGTGCTCCTCTGCAGAGTGGAGCCCAGAGTATGATGGACACCCTTCAGCAGACAGTCCCGCTCCCTGCCGGGAGTGAGGCCCAGGCACAAGCCCTAATGCAGCAGGACAGGTGGGATTAGAGAGGCCCAGCTGGGCCGGGGAGAGCAGGATGGGCTGGAGCTCCCCAACTGTTAGCCTGGAGAGAGGTGAGGTGAGAGCAGACAGGAGGCAGAGGAGGGCCCACAGAGGAGGGAGGGAGGACCCTGTTGGGGAGGAAAAGAAGTAGTAGGTGCCCTAAGGCAGATGATATAGTCAGGAGACAGAAGGAAGGGAGGACAGGACACTGGCTGCATCAACGTAGATAAGAAGGCCAGAGTCCGGGGGGCCGGGCCACCCGAGACACATTCCAGGATCCCAGGAGCCTGGAGAACCAAGAGTCAAAGCGTCTGTGACCGAAGTCAGGGACTATGTCTGCCCCGCTGGCCCTGTGCCCAGAGCCCAGCTCGCAGCAGGCCTTTGGGTATTCAGGGAAGGATAAAAGGGATGGAGAGGGTTTAGGAGCCCAAACCAGAGAATGTAGTTATTTAAGGGCTAAGATCAATCAAAAAGCCTGGGTGATAGCAAAAGTAATAGCAAACTGAGTCAAGATCCCTGGGAAACAGCACACACTTATTCCCAGAATTAGAAAAGAAGAAGATGAGTTCATGGCCAAAAGGAGGAAGAAGACAACAGGACAGAAAGAGGGGTTAGAGGATAGGGAGGGAGAGTAAAAAGTAAGCTTTATTTTTACCAATTATCCACAGAAGCCTCCTTTTTCTACCACCTAAATACCAAGACTCTTGATAAAGACACTTTTGATAAAAACTATATGTTGTTGTTAAGCATGTCACATTGATAGTATTATTATTCCACTCCAGCTGGGCTCAGGCCTTGTCTAGAAATGGCTAATGCAATCTGTAAAGAAATATTCCCATAGGATATTGAGATAGGCAAAAATAAACACCCACCAGAACCCTCCCCAACTCAGTGCTTCCAAAGGAACTGTTTTCCACACCTTGGATCTGTCGTCCACATGTTTGCAGGCACAGCCCACCCTCTGCACCAGTCTGTTCCCTGCTATTCTGGAAATTGACAGGTGGATCAGGCCCTGAATTTCTATCTCCAATCTTCTCCCTAGAGACCAGGCCTCTGCAGATCCTGAACTTTACCTTTCCCATCTCCGCACTGACCTGGCTGAGAAAGAGGCCCGGCCTTGGCAGCAGAGAACTCAGATTCCTGTGCCTCTCCCTTTACATCCTCCTCTCCCACCAGGATTCCCAGACCTTTGCTTTTCCTCCAATTCCCCCAAATCTTGTGAATCTTAACGCCGAGCTTGCCAGTTCTTGAAGCAGTTTCTGCCCAGTGTTCCCTGTTGCTGGACCTTACCTCAGTCATCTGACCCTAAAGAAGTTAAATGACTCATCCAAGACCGGCAGATTAGGAGGGGCAAAATCAGAGCTAAGGATGCTAGTATAGTATTCGGAACAGGCTAGCACTCAGCTGGTAAATAAATGCTTGAGAAAATTAAAATTGTCCCTGCAAATGAAATTATTACTAAAACTTACAAAATATAGTGTAAAAGGTCAGAAAGTTTATGGGTTTTAGAAACTCAGCTCAAGATATCCTTACAATGACCAAGCAGTCAGGTATAATTATTGAAAGATCCATAATGGTGCCTTAAAAAGGCACTTCTTTGGGCCTGGCTGGCATAGCTCAGTGGTTGAGCATCAACCTATGAACCAGAAGATCATGGTTTAATTCTTGGTCAGGGCATATGCCCAGATGGCAAGCTTGATCCCCAGTGTGGGGAAGATGCAAGAGGCAGCGATCAATGATTCTCTCTCATCATTGATGTTTCTATCTCTCTCTCCCTCTACCTTCCTCTCTGAAATCAATTATTTAAAAAGGGGGGGTACTTCTTTGGGAACTGGTAGAAGGAGCTAAAACAGTATTGAGCCAACTGGGTCAATGGAAAAGTAATCTTCCTGGACCGGAATTACTGTGCCTTGATAACGTGGTTCCCCGGTCAGGTCAGCTTAGGATGCATGCTCCATGGTCCCCCTCGGTATTTCAATACATTGAAGCCTATATCAAGTTCTAAGGAGTTCTATTGTAAAGAAACTCATTAAATTTGATTTAACTTACTCTTTTCTAAACTTATTCGACCACTGCTCTTTTCTTAGAGAATACTTATTTGTTCAGAGAACACAGTTTGGGAAGTTTTGAGCCAGATTTAGTTAATAGGTTTATTTAACTCCCAATTTTTTAATTCATGCAAGCAGGCTCCTTGCATGAGTAGATTCTCTTACATATGCCCTACATTAAAATGCATCCTCATTCAATTTTTTAAAATTTCCAAGATTTAACAATAGGCTAGGAGAGTAGTCGTATCATTAAAAAAGCCTTCCTTTGAAATCTGTCAGTCACAGCTTCACAAGACTGGGTTTCTGTGAGAGCTATAACTGCTCAAGAATTTGTGCCCGAAAGCACATCTTTCTGGGGAATCAGAACATCACAGGACCGTCACATCGAGAGCTGAAAAAAGCCCTAGACGTTGGCCAATCAATGCCGTCATCTCATAACCAGAGAGCAGCCTCAGGAGGGTTGGCAGCTGCCAAGACCACAAGCTACCCAGTGGTGGAGCTGGGATTAGAACCCGGATCTTTTCCTGTCCTGCAACTACTAGTATCTGCTTTTCTCGAAAGCAAGAGCTTAGTCCTCTTCATCCTTAAAACCACAGTGGAAAGATGAGAAGGAAATGCGCCCAAATGCTAACACTGCTTGACAGAGAGGTGATATTTGGTCTGAGTTCTATTTTCCTGCGTTGACCAAAATATCTACCAAGGGCATATATTGTTTTTATTCCAAAAATAGTATATTCTAAAAAATGGAAAACAAACACAGAAGGTAAAGCACATAGTACATACCCCAGAAGGCAGCATCTGTGTGGCTCCCAGTTGTTGAACACATAAGTAGAACTAATGAAATGCTGTGGCATTTCCCTGTGCCAGGGGAGGCATTAGACTGTGAGCAGGATGACTCACTGAGGCAACGCCGAGACCTCCCTGCTGGCTGCTGGCGGGCATGGGCTCTCTGATAAGCTTCATGCTGCTGTGGCTGCACCCACAGACTGGCAAGAGGCAGAGCCCTGCTTTATTGCTTTTGCTAATTTCCTCTTAAAGCCCGTGTTTCAAGATAGGCTTTGAATAGCTCCTCAATTTCTAAACTCTACCTAATTGAATACACAAGTTTAATTGGGAAATTTCTTTTTACTTTGCTTTTCTGTACTTATGTACTGGCCTCCCACCTAGCAAAAACTTCCTCTCAGCCTAACTGTGCTTATAAACAATACTTTTAGGGAGTATTACTCTTGTTTTGAAGTCTGAGCAAGGCAAATTGTTTATGTACTAGGGGTGTGCATGCCTGCGTGTGTGTGCGTGTGTCCCAATCTGTTTGGACTGCTATAACAAAACTGGGTGGCTTATAAACAACAGAAATTTACTTCTCACAATTTCTGGAGTCTGAGAAGTCCAAGATCATGCCTTTAGAAGATTTTGTGTCTGCTGAGGGCCTGCTTCCTAGACAGGTGTCTCTTTCCTATGACCTCACCTGGTGGAAGGGACAGGGAGCTCTGTGGGGTTTCTTTTATAAGGGCACTAATCCCATTCAGGAGGGCTCCACCCTCAGGTCCTAAGATCCTCCCAAAGGCCTCACCTCCTAATCCCATCACATTGGGGATTAGGTTTCAACATATGAATTTTGGAGGGAAACAAACAGACATTCGGTCTTTAGCAGTGTGGATGTGTGACAGAGCCAACTGCTTATTTGAATCTGACTCATCCTTAACCCTTTGAGTGCCAACCAATATCCTAGGAACTATGCTAAAATTGCCAAGGCATTTTGTATTAAGGTTTTTAAAATTTTTTTCCCACATAAAGAGTGAACTACTAGCATCTAATAGTGACACTGCAGGAGGAGCGCAATCGCACTCCCCGGCACTCTAAGGGTTAAATCCTAATGGGAATAATTTGCTAATCCTTTTAATCAAACAGTGTACATTCAGTCACTTCTGGAATATCTATGTACTTAAGTTTTCAAAAAACTGTGTCCACTGTCATCTGAAAATACCGAACCTTTCCAGTGGTTCTCAACCTTCCTAACGCCGCGACCCTTTAATACAGTTCTTCATGTTGTGGTGACCCCAACCATAAAATTATTTTCGTTGCTACTTCATAACTGTAATTTTTCTACTGTTATGAATCATAATGTAAATATTTGATATGCAGGATGTATTTTCAGGGGTCGTGACACACAGGTTGAGAACCACTGCTTATCATTACTCTTAAAAGTAGTGGCAAAGGTATATCTTCAACATGTCCATCTTTTCCTTCAGTACTTCTTCCTTTTCCACTGTCTTTTCGCTGACTTTAACAACATTCATCCTTTTATGCCTTTCCATTTCTAGGCTGTGGTTGCTCCTTTCCTGTAGCTTCACCCGAACCTGCCTTCCCTCCCACAGTCCCAGGGTGTGTCATGTGCCACCCTCTTAAGGCAATGCTTCCTCTGTGGCTTTCAGTCCACCCATAGTATGTCATCTCCCCAAGGGCCCTGATCCATTAACTACTTCTCTTGGCCACTATATCTTTAATTTACCCCTTTTTACTCAATTTTCCCTCTGAAAATTGTTCATTTCCCACCCATCTTTAAAAAAAAATAACTCCCCCTTGACCATATATGATCTTCTAGCTATAGATTTACCTCTTGTTCCCTTGTTCTTAAGTTCCCTGAATGATGAGACTGTACTCACTGTCTCCATTTACTCAACTCACATCCACTCCTCCCCAGGAGCAACCTGGTTTCTCCTGTCCGACTGCTGAGAGGGTTTCAGCTAAGATCACTCATGACTGTTAGTCTCTTTCATGGGCTCTTCTTTCTCTATATGCTCCTTAAACATTAGCATTTCCAATGTTTCATCCTCCAGAGTTTCATTCTACATCCACTTCCCTTTTCACTCTACAGTCTCTCCCTGGTGACTTAACCCACTTTCATAGTCCTAAACACCTCCCACTTATGCTAATGGTTTCTAAATACACTCTCACTAAGTCAAAAGTCTCCCTAGATCCCTATTCCAAGTACCTGCTGGAATATGGCACTTCTAGCTGTCCACTGGCACTTCAAATTCATTATGCTCCTAATCAAACTCATCATCTCCTCAACCTCCCAAACATATAGCTACTTCTACTACTCCCCATGTTAGTTGATGAACCATCACTATAGTGACCAATTATCCACATTAGCCTTGGACTGAGGGGATTTCCTGCATGTGGGAATCTCAGTCTTAATAGGATAGTCCCAGGTAATCAGAGAGAATCACCCTAATGGTCACCACCAATCATTGGGTCTAGATCGTAGGAGTCATCTTCGACTGTCTCCTTCATCCCCTCCCTTTAATATCCTTGTCCTTCCTACTTAACTTCCTAAATAGTTATCAAATTCCTGCTCTCCTCTCTACCCTAGCACATGCCCTTACCATCTCTTGTCTGATTACCATCTTCACTTCCTGAGGGTTCTCCCTGATGCCAGACTTCTTCCCTTTGAAAGGGCACTCGCTCATTATCGCCACAGTTCACTCTCAGCCTACCTCGCTCCTGGACCCTGGAGGAAGCTGTCCCCCCAGGGGCAGGTCCCTCGTGTCTGCTCTGCTCTGTGCTCAGAGAGATGTTGGGGGAATTTTTTATTGGACTTCACTTGGAGGAGCTGCCAGACACTGTCCAAAACAGGTGAGTGACTGCTTTTCCTAAAAAGTGAAGAAATGGGCAGAGACCACCTCAGCGGTCCTAGAACATTTAGTACAATCAAGAACTCCACCCTGGGGTGCTCCAACAGCGGAAAATGCAGCCTTTGACTAGAGAGGATCTCATGTCATGTTTGAAAAGATAGCAAAATACCTCGGGGAGGATCTTCAGCTGTTGGTTGACAGGCCTGATGGCACCTAACTGTTTCAGGTTGCACAGCGACTGGGTGTCCTATGTGAGTAAAAAGATCTTGACGTTGGCCACCAACATCTCCAGTGACAAGCTGGTGTCACTGGGGACCTGTTTCAGAAAATTCACTGGGACCCACACATTCTGGTTGCACATCACAGCTCTGGATTAGCTTGCACTCTATGCCAAGTACAAAGTGTGGATAAAGCTTAGGGCAGAGCAGTCCTTCCTGGATGGGAACCATGTGTTAAAATCTGGACTGGGCAGGATCACTGAAAATACATCTCAGTACCAGGGAGTGGTGGTGTGCTCCATGGCAGGCATCCCTTTGGGTTTTAGGGTGGCAGCAAAGTCTACACAAGACTGCAGGAAAGTAGACCCCATGGTCATCATGGCATTTCATTAAGCAGGCATTGGGGACTATGAGCCACATGAAGAAGCATTGACTTAAAATGAAATCATCGCAAGGACTTATGGCTGTGTGGAAGGCCCTAGCTTTGTTTCCTGTGTCTGTGAAGGCTCCACCACCACACTGAATTTTGGCAACACTGTGATCTCTCCAGGGACTTCTTAGTTTAATATATTCTCTCTTACGAACAAATGCAGGTTGGATTCTTATTAAGCAGAAATGGTTCAAAAATGGCATTTCAGGTGTTTGTGTTTGTTACTAAATAGAATATTGTGTTTTATATTTCAATCAAAGGGTTTCTCATTTTCAGTAAAAGGTTCTAAATCATTGGATTTGAGGACAAAAATAGTTTATTGTTATCTGTGATAACTGCTTTTCCAAACTTATGGTAAGAACACAGTAGATTTTCTTATTATTTATTAATACTATGAAAGATAGATATTGCTGTATGAGAATAGTAGGCCACGACTGGGATTTTACAAATGAAAGTTGGATAAAATACTAGGAGTAATTTATTCTGCTACTTTCCCTTATGACAGGTGCTGTGTGGTATGGAAGAAAACTTGAATTCTAAACATATTTCTATTACCTACCAGCTCTATGATGCTCTAGGTGAGTCATTAAACTTTAATGAACTTCATTTTCTTCTGTTTCAAAAAGCAGCTTTAAGCATCTCCCAAAGAATGGCTTTTAGAATTAGAAATCGTCGCCGAAACCGGTTTGGCTCAGTGGATAGAGCGTCGGCCTGTGCTGGATAAACGGTAAGAATTATTTTTATGTTGCATATACTGAGTGTTTCTACTACTGAGAGTGGGAGATGTGCAGGAGGCAGCTGATCGATGTTTCTCTTTCATCGATGTTTCTAACTCTCTATCTCTCTCCCTTCCTCTCTGTAAAAAATCAATAAAATATATTTTTAAAAAATAGAATTAGAAATCGTGATTGTAAAGTACCTAGCACTGTGCCTGGCAAATGACAGGTGCTGGACAAACGGTAAGAATTATTTTTATGTTGCATATACTGAGTGTTTCTACTGCTGAGAGTAGGATCTAACGGGTATAATTTGATGATAATATTTTGGTTTCCACAAGCTGTTTTCTGAATCTTCCCTTTCCTGAAATGGTGTGATTTCAGGTTGAATGTTATTTTCATCTCCTTAGTTTCCTGAAACATTTCCCTCGTGAACCTTTACACACCTTCCTGGACTGGATGAAAAGCACTAATCAGAGACCCTGAGATAATCGACCTCCTCCTTCCTTCTTCCCCATGCTTCCAGAAATCGATTTTAGAATTATTAAAATATTTTTAAATAAAAATCATTTCACAGAGAAATATTTTTAAACTACCTGCATTGTAAAACAGTTTTTCTAGTGAAAATACTGTTTATTTTAAATTCCAAAGGTGACATCTCTAAAAATAAAACATTTTTTAACTAAGAAAAAAAGGAAAAAGAAGTCCACTCTGGCCAATGACTTCTGCTCTGGTTTTCTGTCTTTCTAGATTTCTATCTAAAGTCAAAATCATTATACTGCAATCCCTAGCTCAATTTTTGAAACTCAAATAACTTTATGTCAAATTCTTTTCCGTATCGTTCCTCTAGGGAAGATGGTAGTGACATTATTATCTTGAAACGAGCACTTTCACCATTGCTATCTCATTTCATTTCATTCTTACCTCATCTCTGGGACAGTAAATCACAGGGCTTGGGCATGAGAGATTCAATTTTATAAGTATATTTTCACCACAGGTATGATTGTTTTCACACAAAACGGCAAAACAATCACACGCACAACGACATCTCAAGAGCTTTTTACCTCTTAACTGTTAACAGCTTTATGAATTTTAATGGTTCGGAAAAAAGTTTATTTTTCCCACAGGCCCAGATGGAAATCTCTGCCATCAGGAATAGCTGAAATCCCCGGCTGAGATAAACCTGAAGAGTTCCAGGCAGAGGAAATCAGAACGTGACCTCCTGATGCTGCCATCTGTTCCTCCGAGCTGACCTGAGAGGAGGGGCTCCTGAGGGACCCCGGGAATCATCCAGCGGTGAGTTTATGTTTTATTTGGATTGAACTCAGTTTATGTCTCTGATTTCCAGGCTTTGACAGTCCCCCTTTACTGCTCACCTCTCAGACACCTCGGCTATATGATCTTAAATACATATTTATTATTAATAATAATCAACTGAATTCAACTTAATCGAATTATGATAATTTGATGGAATTCTTTGGGGTCACTGTGGATGCCACTGAGCATGCCCATGCCAGGCTTCTTTTGGGTCACTGTGGATGCCACGGTGGCCAGCTCTTCCTTTGTGGCTTTGGAGCTTGTCTGCAGCAGCACCGACAAACAGAAGATGCAGCTTAGCCCGATAATCACATAAGCTGGAGGGGGGGGAGAAAATCAGCAGCAGACACCACATGCCTTTTTGTAGAACTGCCCCGAAGACTGATTTTTGTGTTTCTTCCCAAGAACCTGTAGAACTGCCCTGAAGACTGATTTTTGTGTTTCTTCCCAAGAACCTCCCACTGAAGAATGGCCAAATGCCAGACACGGCCCCGGGGAGAAACACGCTTCCCACCATCCCCGGCCCAGAAACACTCTGGGGAACTCCCTCTGAAGTCATGCATGTCTTTTCTGGACTGCGACCCTGCCTGTGCATGACTGCGGCCACCGGCAGCTGAAGACAGCATTTGAGGGTCAGACATCTGTTCCACAGTGACAGCGAGGACACATCTTCATTTTAATGAGACTGAAAAGATCAACTGCCATGATTAACAGCAGCAGCCGGTACTTCCACGGGCGGACTGCACACGCTGTTTGCCTACCCTTGTCCCATTTACCTGGTGCCTGGGATGAGATACCACGACTAGTCTGAACAGGCCTTCTGAGACTGACTGAGCTCCTTTTTCTTGATGGCAACCTTCCTCCATGTATTTCTGAATGCGAGGGAAAGTCGAGATCAGACCTACATCGAGCTGGGTGCAGTAACCCAGTTCAAAAGTGGCTTTTCCCTAAGTTTGTAGCTCGGCATTCTGTCTCATTTCCTGCCCCAATTTTACTGCATAAGCAGGAGGATACTTGGGAGTTTTGTTTAAAAAAGAGAGCCTGGTTTGGCTGCGGTTGACAGGCAAGTCTGCCACATGCCCCTTCCTGGCAGAACCTGCCCTTTCACTACAGACAGAACAGCACGGTCCAACCAGTTCTGCATGTCATTGTCATAGCAGTGAGCCCCATGGTCTCACTTTCTTTGTCAACAGATGACCAATTTGTATTCCAGCCTGTATTTATACCTTAGATTGAACAGGAAGATCAGGTCAACAATTACCTGCCAGCCATGCTAATCAATCCATTTCAGCAAACACTTATTGATCACTGGCTATGTCCCAGACACTAAACTAAGATGAAATATATGTAGTCCCTTCAAGGGACTCACGGAGTTTACGATTTAATGTGTGGAGTTAGACATATACATACCTCTGTATAGATTAGTGAACGAGAATATGGAGGCAAATATTCCAAATGCAATTCAGAGATACAAAGCAATGGAAATGTTTTTTAAATGGTTACAGGCACATGGAGAATAAAGTAAAAATGTCCACCATGTATCTATTGGAAATCTAGAAGGAGATAATAGAAGGAATGATGAAGAAACAATATTTAAAGAGAAACTAGCTGAAGATTTCTCATACATCAGGAATCCCAAAAATTTACAAATAGAATAAATTTTAAAAATCTGCAAATAATCCCATAATAATAAAACCATGAACACTAAAATGGAGAGATAATCTAAAAAAGTATCTATTGAGAAAAGACAAAAGAATAGCAATTCAAATGAGGCTAGCTTCTCCACAATATTGGAAGCCAGAAGAGATAGGAGAATAATATCTTTAAGAAGTACATTTCTGTCAACCTACCATCCTATGCCCTCAAAGCAATAACAAAACATTTCAGGCTGTGATAAGATTGTAATGGAGTTAAAAATAAGGTGCTTCTTAGCTAAGAAAGGAACAATTAATTCTGTATGTTGGTAGTGTTGAGGAGGGGCAAATGGAACAAGAGAAGATTTAACTTGATTGGGATCCTGACAGATGAGTGGGATTTAGACAGCTAGGGTGTGAGGAGGCAGGGCTGCAGGTAGCTATAGGATCCATTGTTCAAATGGGGGAAAGGCCCTACCTCGAAGTCAATGCAGCTCCATCCAAGGTGTGCAGAGTGTATGCTATAAGCAGACACCAGCCCTCCTTTGATTCATCGGTTTGGTGCCCTTACACAGGGCACATAATCTGTACACCAGTATCTTGTTGCCCTGGAGAGAGGAGCTCAGAGAAGTGTGAGCAAAGGCCTAGAGCAGTGGTTCTCAACCTTCTGGCCCTTTAAGTACAGTTCCTCATGTTGTGACCCAACCATAAAATTATTTTTGTTGCTACTTCATAACTGTAATGTTGCTACTGTTATGAATCGCAATGTAAATATCTGATATGCAGGATGGTCTTAGGCGACCCCTGTGAAGGGTCGTTCGACCACCAAAGGGGTCGCGACCCACAGGTTGAGAACTGCTGGCCTAGAGGAAGTTCTGGCATCTCCAGGCAATCAGAAACAAGGGAGAGTCTCTAGTCCCTGCATCCAGTAAGCATGCCTTCTCCCTGGTGTTCAGCTTGTGCACGGGACTATGTTGAGAACACTCATTTCTGTGGGCAGGCGAGTCAGCAAAATGGGCTGGCTAATTAGGAGCTTCCAGGTTGATAATCTCCAAGGCCATCAGGAACCTATTAGGATCCGAACCTAAGGAGGTCCACCACAGTCCCACCAGTCTCTCCACTGCTGCCCAGGCTCCAGCGTGGCCCTTCCATTGCTCCCTATTGCCCCTGTGAGCCCATACTTCTCCACTCTACACCACGGGAAACACAACAAGTTAGAAGCTTCAAAGGATTCCTTCCCACCCTCCTTGTGAGTCCTGGATCTCTGACCTCATTTGCCTACTCATATGAGGACAGAGTATTATAAAATATTGGAAGAACCAACAACCTTCTTCAGTATGTTCTCACAGCCAGTGTGGGATTTCCTGTTCAACTTCGATGACCAGTGCCCATTCCCCATCTGCCCAAGCTGTCCCAGGAACCACAGACTCAGGGCTTATTTCCCAACACTCCATAATCATCTCAACATTGTCAGGATTTGGCACAGTGTCTGCACTCATCCCAGCCACAGGTCTCATCTCCTGCACTGTAATCCCCTTCAGCAGAGCCTCCGCGTGAGCGTGAGGACCCTTGTGTGTTGACCACTGACAATACCCTCAGGGCCTGGGGTACCACTGGATATATGGTAGATACTCATTAGTTACTTCTGAAAGAATAAGTAAAGTTATAACCATATTGCATGGCTTCCAGACCACCCAATTCATTTTTCTTCAGATGTGCTGCAGACTCAGAAAAATAGGAAATCCAGACCCCAATACAAGTAACCCCAACTTCCACATATACATACACAGAGAGAAGCGCTGTCCCACTTTGTGGCCATAGCAGTTCCATTCTTTGCTTCTTCAGATTCTCCCTTTGGACATCAGCAGCTTCTTATCAATCTTCAAGCCTCTGAGGGTTAAATGCAACAATACAATACAATAATAATACGTGGCATGCAGCAAATGTAAGAACTGTGGACAGTCATCATAATCATTATTTAATAAATCTCTATTGAGTTAATTATGGGTGAATGCAAAATCACAGCACTGGGCAATCCTTGGCTGGGTGCATACTTTCCCACATCAATTCAAAGCCTTTAGAGAGCTTCTCTCTCTGTAAGCTGCTGAGGGCACAGAGATGAATAGCATCTGCAGTGATGGTACTTGGGAAGATATTCTCTTCTCACCTTTTCCCTATTACATTGGATGTTTGTAAGGTGTCTCTAATGAGGGGATAGTTAGGAGGTAAATCCCTTAATCCTTCTGGGTCTCAGTGTCCTCCACTTTAAAGCCAGATGGTTTCGCTCACTGATTTTTAAGGCTCCTTCTAGCTCTAGCAGTGTATGATTTTATTCTCATGGGATACTGGGTGTTTGTAAAATCTCTCACTTTTGTTTCAGTCCCCCCACACCACCCCCTAGCACTCTTCTTCTCATAGACTAGGAAAGCCAGGGGGGACTCATTTCTGAGGTCACAAAAGAGGAAGAGCCGGACCCCTCAACCCAGACCCAACCACTGGCAAGGAGAGGCTGGCACGTGACACCCCAGGAGGCCAGTGGACCTGAGGTCTCTGTGGGGGCCCGGCTGCAGCCCCACAGGAATCTGGCTGGCTGTGGGGAGACAAGATCAGATCCCATGCTTTCAGGCTGGATCTAAGGAAGGAGCTGTTCAGTCCCTTGCTGTCTTATGCAATAGTCCAGCCTCTCCCGGCAGGAAGCCACGCTGTGCAGAGATTCACTGAGACTTTGATCGTCAATGGGGTGGCCACAGACCCTCACGGTCTTCCTGGGTCCATTAAACAAACAGAAGAATAAACAGTCAATCAGCATCGAACCCTCTCCAGGCTCCTAAGGCATTTTAATGATCATTACATTCTCTCTGGAGTTTTCAAGCGCAGTGCATTAGGAGGGGGTCAGAAATACTTAGAAGAAACATCTCTAAGGAGACTGCTTCATCTCAGCCCCAGTGGGAATGGGCTGGGATGAGGGTTCCTAGAAGCCAACATTGACAACCAAGAGCCCTCAAACATGCAGAGGCCCCCACACCCCAGCAGGGGTTGCTTGCTAAAGAAATTTAGAAAACCTTTTAGAAATCTGGAGAGCAAGACTGTGAGGCAGAGCAGGGCTCCGTGACTGCTTGCCAGGCCGAGAAAAACCTGGTTCTCACCAGTGCCCTCACCACCCGTGCTTACCAAAGATGGGCTGTGAGTCCACATCTCCTTGCTCTCTCCCATCTTTCATCATTGCTCTCTCCCATCTTTCATCAGCGCCACGAGTGTGGGCTGGCATTTTACGAAATGACTGACGACATCTATTGCTAAAATGGAATTGAGACAGATTGTCCAGGGAAAACAGGAGAGGAAAACCGAAATGAAGCAGAATCCCAATTCCGTGTTCTGGCAACCCCGTGCAAACGGCTCCTGGTGTGTCACCGTGGGAGCACATCTCTCTCCTCCCCGGTCTCAGGCAGTTTCTAGAGCAGCGGTCGCCAAACTTCCGGACCTCACGGACCACCAGCAGTCCGCGGACCACCGGGTGGCGACCGCTGCTCCAAAGGTTTCCTTCTAGAGGACCCTCGGGAGGGTCTGACGGCCACAGAATTAGCATTAAGTCTCTGGATGGGGGAGCCGGCACTGACCGGGGAAAATATTCTGTCAAAAAACTCAGAACTTAAAAACACAGCAACTCCTAGCTTGAAGGGGATAATGCGTTGCTCACCCCAAACATTCACCCACATTTTCTCCATGAAAGCAGCCATCTTTGCTGCTTCCCTGCTAGTGGGAGATAGTAAGCCCGGCTCTGGCATTCCCGGTGAAGGCTGTTTATTTGTAAGGGGGGCCCTGCTGCAAAGGGACTTGGGGAGAGAGAGCTTTTGTACTGTTTCTCTTGAAAGATGGGGGCAGGGGCTGGAGCAAGGTGGGCTTTTGGAGAGAAAGGTGTGCATGAAGCCCACATAGGACAACCAGCTACTGCCTGGGAAGGCATTGGGAGCGTCAGCCCCATCTGGTCCAGAGGACTAGCGTCACAGTGCCAGCTGGCGGAAGTGCGGCCCCTGGTTTCAGGAAGCACAGGGACTTTCTGTGCTTACGTATTTGGAGGCAAGAGCATGTCGTTGTTGGCAGCCAGGAACCTTGCCATATGCTGAGAGAGTGCCGTTGAGTTACATGCTGCCTAATCTTGCGGTGTGCTGCAGCTGAGTCACAGCCATCTTGACACTTGGAGACTATAAATAGAAAGATTTGGAGAGAAAAATAAGAAATCTAGATCTTGGACTTCGCAAGTTCTTCTTGCCAATGTGTGCTGCTTCCTTAGTCCTGGCCGTGGTAAACCCCAGTCAGAGGAGGAAGAGCCCTGGCTGAAACTTTCAAATGTCTCTGACGCATCAGATTGGGAGAGCTAGGATGAAAGATGGAGGAAACGTGCTTTATTTCTTAAAGCTGAGTGGAATGTGTGTCTCCTAGAGCAGGGCTGGGGAGAAGGGAGAGAAGCTTAGGGGCAAAGGGCATCTGATTGAAGTCCTACAGGACTAATCCCAATCTGGTGCCTTCAGGACCTCATTAAGTATGGGGAAGTCAGAGTCACACGGTGATTCCTGCTCCAGGAATCCGAGCCCAGAAAGCATCAGGGCACAAGGCCAGACATGGTTGAATTCTTCTATTTTGTTCTCCGTGGCTCCCTGACAAAATGATTCATTAGTTTGTTGGCATTTTTGCTGTTCTTCTGAGGTGAAACAAAGTTTCAACATGTTTTATACCAAAATGATTACACTAAAGAAGCCTGGCCTAGAGTTCCCTTGAAGGAAGATGCCCCAGAGGAGGGAGAACTGACCAGCGATGTTTAGTTATGAGCCACAGAAATGAGATGACCTGTGAGAGGCAACATTCAAACATGTCAACAAACATTTCCTAAGCAATCAGTAGACAGTATAAATTTAAAAGGCATAGTTCCTGCCCTGGGGAGCTTATAGTGTTTGTTGGTGGGTTGGAGGTAGGACATAAATATCTAACAGTTAGGAAATAGTAAACTTCAGGCAAGCAAAGCCAGAGGGTCCCTGGGAGTTTGCCAGAGTGAACTCAGAGATAGAAAAAACTCACAAGCCATTGAGTTTATTATGTGTAAATCTCAAGATCAGTCTTCTTTCTGGAAGTCTACTTTAATTAGTACTATATTGGACAAGCACTAAAAGTGTTATTTCTCCAGATATGGAAACTGTTGATAGGACTTAGAAAAAGAGGTCTAGGAGTGTGTGTGCGCGTGCATGTGCATGTGCGTGTATGTGTGTGGAGAGAGAGAGAGAGAGAGAGAGAGAGAGAGAGAGAGAGAGAGAGAATGAACGAGAGAATAAAAGAGAGAAGAGAAAGGAAAGGAGGGAATAAGAGGAGAAAGGAAAGAAAGGGAAAGTTAGGGAGGGAAAGAAAGGAAAAGAGAGAGTAGAGGAAAAGAAAAGAGATCCCCCAACTTAGGTAACCCCCACCCCCAGAAACCACTAAGCACATCCTACCCATATCAGAATTATTATGGTCACTGTCATCCCCAAATGCTTTTAAGTTACTAAATGTATGAGAAGCATTTAATGTGCTTCACAGAACAAGCTACATTAAAACGATCCGTGCCCCTGGACCCAGGGGACTCCTTGTGGGCTGTCTGGTGGTGGGAAGGTTTGAACACACATGTAGAGGACCCTAAGCCTGATGCAGGGTGGGGCCTTGATGACCTCGACTTTTCAGGTACTCAATTGAGTATGTTCCTGTATTTATCAAGGTGGACAGAGTTTTAAAAGGTTAATTATGTCTCTAGGTAGTATATAATTATCAGACACATTTAATGCACTGTATATTTATGGCAATATTCTAAAGCAATTTTACATCATTATCCCACAACTAAGATTTTTAAATATGGTTTTCTGAAATTCAATAGCTCTGTAAGGAGCTGTTCACCTTGAGCTTAATTCTGTCATCAATATAGGAAGAGAGACAATGTCAAAGCTCTCAGTGAGCTCAAAGCTCTCAAGGCTTAAAGTTAGACATTCATACTTTCTCTTCCTCCCTATCTTCTTTCTCATCCCCCCACCTGGTGCGTGCGTGCGTGTGTGTGTGTGTGTGTGTGTGTGTGTGTGTGTATTGTAACACAGGAAGTAAAACTGGATGAAAGCTTCCACATGAAAATCACAGATATTTCAGTTAAACTCCCTTCCCTCAAGCCGGATAAAATTTTCAAAGAATGAAAAATAGAAAAATTAAAAACTCCACCATTTTCAATGAGACAGGGAGACAGTCACAACTCTAAAACGCAGTCTCTGAGGAATGGATGCTAAGTAGGTGACAATGGGACCAAACTGAGGAAAGAAGGATAGGCATGGGCACCTACAGACTTCTGTGGGACTGAGTTCTCCACAAGGGCAGGGGCTGGCAAGAGAGAAGTGTCAGGGTCTAGAAACATGAGCAAGGCCAGAAGTGTCCCTGAGTCCTGTTCCAGGATGTGGGCAGAAGGCAAGGCCAGGCCGGTCCTGAATATATAAACATATTTGCAAGAGGAGAGGAAGCCAGGTGGTGGAAGGAGCATCACTGGGCATTAACTTTATGGCACTGACCTCAAGCCTGCTGGTAAATGTGGTCCTAAACCAAGGATAATCGCCCCCCGCCCCGACCCTGGGGACATTTAGCAATGTCTGAAGATTTTTTTGGTTGTCACAACTGGGTGCAGGGGTGTGCTATGGCATCTAATATGTAGAAGTCAAAGATTCTTGCTAAGCATCTGAACTGCACAAGTCCTCCCTCACAACAAAGGATTATTAAACCCCAAATATTCATAGTACCAGGGCTCAGAAGCCTGTACTATATCATCAGATTAGAGGCCTCCCTGGAGCCTCATGCACCCTTGCTTCCCTGGAAAGGAAAATTTGACTCCCTGAGCAGAGACTGGCTCCTGGGATGTTCTCATGGCTCAATGGATTAGATGGGCAGTCTTAAAAACAACATTTAAAATGAAGTTGTTGCTACCTCACCTCACTCTCCACCACCATAACTTAATAGTCCTAGGTAAAGGACAAGCTTGGTTAGGAAAGTCTCCATTCAAAATTAAGTAATTATCAGAAGGAAATTAACATGCCAAAAAAAGTCGAAGGTGATTGGTTTAGAGCATGAGTAGAACTGGAAAGACCTGGGTTCAAATATTTAAAGTCTTTCTAGCAGCCATTCAAGAAAATAAACAGCTCTTAGTCTAAGGTTTAGTCCAATGAGAAGAATCCTCATGGCACTGCCAAGGGAAATGTGTTTTCAGGAAGGGGCCACTTGATGAGGTCCTGGCTGAAAATGTAGTTTGTCAGGTTGAGCTTCCGCCTCCAGTCCAGGGATCTGAGGGGACCATCTCCCCAATCCCAAAGACAGCAGAGCAGGGCATGACTTAGGAAGCTGGCTTTACTGCTTTGTTTTTCTGCTCTGGAATGCTTTAGCTCAACTCTGGTTCAAGAGGATCCCTTTTAAATGGTCCCAAAGAACTTTCCAGTAAACCTGAGTCATCAAAATGCAGTCCAAATACGTGTGGAGGCTGGGCTGAGCCCCAGCTCAAAGGCTCTAGGAGACAGTATAGGCGACTCAGGTATAAACCCCCTGCAGGAAAAGCAGGGGTTCCCTTTTCACTTGAGTTATCACCAAAGCCCAGCTCTTTCCCATGTTGCCTAAATGGCAGGCATGTTCCACATCAACTCTTTATCATGGCTTTTGCACCTCAATTACACAGGAGGAAAAATCACCAAGTTTTAGAGTAAGAGCAAAGAGCAAAACAAATTCCTATGCACAGTTTACATAATAATGATGATGATTCTTTAAAAAAATTATAAGGATAGAGTTGGTGACTGGACCTATGTTTTTCAGATTTTGAAGGTCTAAAATATGACATTTTATTGCCTGGGGTTGAGTCCTGGTCCTATCACTTACTTGTTCTCTGAACTTGACCAAGTTACTTAACCTTTCTGGACCTTCATTTCCTCACCTGGAGACTGGGAGTAATTAACACCTACTCTATTGAGTTATTGTGCTGGTTAAATCCAACATATGTAATATTTAGCACAATGCTTGATACATTGTATGCAGGTGATTTATGCTGGCAATTGACTGTTGCTTTATTTTTTTATTATGGTAAAATATACATGTCATAAACTTACCATGCTAAGCACTTTTAAGTATGCAGTTCAGTGGCATTAAGCACATCACATTGTTGTGCAGCCTTCACCACTGTCCATCTCCAAAATTTTTTCATCTTCCCGAAGTGAAACTCTGCACCCATTAAACAGTAACTCCCATTATCCCCTGGAAACCACTTTACTTTCTGTCTCTCTGAGTTTGACTATTCTAGGTAGTTCACATAAGTGAAATCATACAGTAATTGTCCTATTTTATCTGGATTTCTCTTACAAGTAGGAGGCTGCATGCCCTATAGTCCCTCTTTGACACCATTCTGCCTCCATGAAGCATCTTCAGCAGAAATCTTAGTTCTCCAGGGCTTTCTAAGAACAGTCTATCTCACTCACAACTCTTCTCTGAGAAAAGTGCTAAAAATGCACACAGGGACGACACAGGTCACAACCACAGCACATCTGATGCAACTGATTTGTCTAACACGCTACTCTGGTTTTCAGAATAAGATCATAACCCACCATTCCAGCTTTACCTAACCAACTTAGAGCGAGACCCAGGCCATCTAAATCCTCAGATAAACACTTGTTTTTAGGTGCGTCTTTTGGGTCACTGAAGATTTAGATGCATAAGGATCAACATTTTAATTTTAAACATTTAAACAGGAAATCTTCCTTAAATGAATTGCACACTTCTCTGAACTTTTTACCAGAACATATTCAACATTAATTCCCCATTAAGCTTTACTTCTGGCTCAGGATCATTACTATGAACATCAATTATCATAAATGCTTCAATACAATGATGGCCTTAGGATCTGCTTAAGTTGTTGGATCTTAATCTATACTCTAAATGTCCCAGAGCACTATGGTTTTTTGATCTTCTGCTTACATTAATTAATAGGGATTTCCCCCCTACTTAGTTCTTTGTTATAACATTTCTACCTAACTCTGCCCTCACACATTAGCATCATTGCCAAGGGGGATTCAAGTTGCAGGAGGCCTGAAGCTCAGACTATTGAGAACGGAGAAGGGAAGAGCTCTTTAAGAAAGAGAATACAGCCCAACTGGTGTGGCTCAGTGGTTGAGCATCGACCTATGAACCAGGGGGTCTTGGTTCGATTCCTGGTCAGGGCACATGCCTGGGTTGTGAGCGATTCCCAGTATGGGGTGTGCAGGAGGCAGCTGGTCGATGATTCCCTTTCATCATTGGTGTTTCTCTCTCTCCCTCTCCCTTTCCCTCTGAAATCATATATTTTAAAAAAGGAGAAGAATACAAAACTGATAAATATAAAATTAGATGCCAAATTGGACAGTGGGAGTATTCCTGGAAGACACTCCTACTCTGGGTCAGCTAGTAATGATTTAACAATTCACAGAAGTGACTGCAAAATATACAAATATATTTCAATAAGCCCTAACCTACTTCACTTAGTTGCAACTCACAAATGCCTGCAGCCCTCAAACTGATTGTCAAACTGCAACGGGAAGGCCAGGGAGGGTTGGGGGGCAGGAGGGAGGGGGGTAAGAGATCAACCGAAGGACTTGTATGCATGCATATAAGCATAACTAATGGACATAAGACACTGGGGGGTAAGGGAGGCCAGGGGATTGTCAAGGGCGGGGGGCGGGGGGGAAAGGGCACATATGTAATACCCTTTGTAATACTTTTAGCAATAAAAAAAAAATGCCTGCAGCCACTGTACTGCTACCTGACAGGCAGTGAAGTGCGCTGGAGGGCAACAGGCTGTCCTAACCAATTGTGGTTAAAATAGCTTACCTTCATAAATTTTACAAAGCCTTAAGACCTGATGGACACATTATTGGGGTCACTATTTTATTCTATGATGTATAATGTATTACTTTATTGTATTTATGTATTATTTTATTGCTCAAATTGTCCCAATTTCCACCATGTAGAGCTCTTTCAAGTTGGTCTCTGTATCCTTTCAACATGTTCCCATCAGTTTTTGAGTAATTCCTTACTGTCTGACCCCATAAAATGTTCCAGACTAATCTTATATTTCTCCTGGCTTAATCAAGGAGTCAACCAATTCTATCAAAAATCCTGGTTTCTTTTTTTTTAAAAAAAAAGAACGGTATTTAGGAAACAAGATACAAGTACTAGGTGTGCTCTTGCTCCTGGGATTTCATGTATAGGAAATGTAAGCTAGAAAGTATGTGCATGTATATTACACATGCATATACAATCTACTTATTTCTTTTTCTCATCTGTTTATATGTTAATGCTGATACCAGTTAATGCTGATACCTCCTATTCTAACACCACAGCATTCATTCTAATATCCCACTTCCTTATTTGTAACTTCTTTCTTCTACTGTGAAAAATGTGGCTCTCATTATTCACAAGGTATTTACTTATTAGCTCAATCCTAGTAGACACATTAAGTAGTTTCAGAATTCCCCATGAAAAACATGTTTTTCAACTAGATAATGATATTTGTGTACAGTTCTTTTTGTCTTGCAGTCGTAGGCAAACTCATTAGTCAACAGAGCCAAATATCAACAGTACAACAATTGAAATTTCTTTTGAGAGCCAAATTTCTTAAACTTAAACTATATAGGTAGGTACATTGTTATTAATTTAATTAGGGTACTCCTAAGGCGTAGGAAGAGCCACACTCAAGGGGCCAAAGAGCCGCATGTGGCTCGCGAGCCACAGTTTGCCGACCACGGTTCTAGTATATAGTCAAATACTGTTTTCCTAAGTTACTTAGGTTAGTTCTTTTCTTACTGTTGTGTTCTAGTTTAGGTTTCCCCCAACATCGTGGTTGAATTTAGTTAATTATTGGGGGAGAGATATGTGAAATATTCCCATACTTCTAAAAGTCAGAACTTACAGGAAGGTATATTCCAAGAGGTGCTGCTCACTCCTTGTCCCTGCTACTCTTCCCATTCCCCATTCTTTCCACCCCATTCTTATTCTTATTATTTCTGTATTACCTGTGCAGAAATGAGCAGGTACATGTATATGCTCTTAATACCCCTTTTTCTTACATGAAGAGAACTATAGATAGCCTTTGCACTGTTTTTTTTCACTTAACAATATATCCTGCAATCACTCCCTATGATTTCATAAGGATTCTCTTCATTCCTTTTCACGGACACACAGTACTCCATGAGTGGATGTATCATAGTTTATTCAATCATTCTGCTATGTATAGCCACTGAGATTGTTTCAAATTTTGCCAAATTATAAATGATGCTTCAATGAATGACCTTGTACACATATATTTTCATATCATTGGAGGTGTATATTGGATTAGATTTCTAAAAGTGAAAGCGCTGGGTCAAACAATAAGTGAACACGTAGTTTTGCAAGATAGTGCCAAATTCCACTCTGGAAAGGTTGTACCAGTTGGATTTTCTACCAGCAATGTATGTAAATGTTTATTTCCCCACAGCTTTGCCAGCAGAAAATGTTGTCAAATTTATTGATTTTAGCTCATAAGCAAGAAATAGCAGTATTTTTTTCACTGAGTTCCTCTAATTATGAGTGTGAATATTTTTCATGTTTAAAGGCCACTTTTATAGCTTTGTGTATAAGTGAATTGTCTGTTTATGAATGCAAAAGCCAGCAGCAGAAATGGCTGTCAGACTTTAGATCTGGCTCCTGGGATGGGCCTGCCCTCTCTGGGTTGAGCTCCAGACGTAGAGACCTTGGACTTGCCTGCTTTCTCAGAACTGTTCATACACCCAGCACACTGGGCAGAGAGAATCCAGTTCCTCCCAGAGCCTGTCTGAGTCTTGATCCAACAGTTTGGTTAGTGCCGTGACCAGGCTCAGTGATCTGAACAGTCAAGGCTATGGCTATTTTTAGGTTTCCTGTGTCAATAAAAACTGTTTTCAAAGATGCTTAAGAGCAAGTCCCATGTTTGGTGTGGAAATCAAGAAGTTAATAATTAACACGGGCCCTTGGCGTCTTTAAGTTTGAGTTTCAGGCTTTAGTCCTCATGTCCCTTACTGGGAAAGGTCATTCAACTTGTCATCTGCAAAGGTCAAAGCAGGGGAATGACCTCATGACTGATGACTCTGTGCTCCAGATCACTGTGAATTCCTCTACCTTTCTGTTTGCAAAAGGAAAAGGGACTTTCCTGAGTTTCACTTGAATTAATCACATGTAACAGCTGTTCAGAAAAAAAAAATCAATTTTATAAATCGCATATTTCCTTTAACTGCCTGAGGATCCACACCTGAGGGATTATCTGTGGGTATGTGGTCGGCCAGAAAGAGGCTGGGGTTCACCCTTTGAGGCTATATTTTCACCAAAGGTGGCATTTTGCCACTCTCTGTCTTTTCAGTACTGGGTCAGTAAGGACTGGGTCAGTTTGAAAAACTGTTGCCATTACTATGTCTTCATTTCAATATTTCCTACTATAGCTTGGCTTCTTTTGATTCTCTAAATCAAAAGAATTGTTGTTATTGTTTTATGTTGTCTTAATTTGGCACCGTTATCAAAAAAAGAAAACACTGTTCTTTGCTAATAGCATCCAGGGCTGGGAGGGGAGTAATGTGGTGCAAGTCTTATTCAGATCACACAGCTTTCTGGCACCTGCATAAAGTGGGTGCGTTTAAAAGGCGTGTTTCCTCTCCACGTAAGCAATCTCATCAAGATCTTTAGCCTGACACCCAAAAATCGTACTTACATCTGACCTTCATTTTTTAATTAGATGATATTGAAAAAATTAATCTGTTCATTAAAGTGATCATAAATCCTTCTATAAGTTGGAAAAATAGATGAGGAAAAATAGCTAACAGAGTCTATCACTGACGTCAGGTGAAATTCAAGTTCATATTTGCGTTATAGCTATGTTTCTGTACACCTAAATCTATGTTTCAGTGAAGGACCATGAACTATCACTCCAGTTCACGTTTCACCACAACCTGGTTAAGAAAGAGAGGCTCTGAATGCAGACTCTCATCATCTCAAAGGCCATTGGCCTGTGTGATGGTTTCTCTGACTTTGATGTAAACAATAATGTTTCCATCCCTTCACTTTCGGTACCACATGGTATCACTGGTGACTTTTTCGCAGCCCTTTGAGGAGAGAGAGAGTGAGTTGGAAGCATATAAATGTGAATGTTTCATAGAAAATAACTTCTGTTAGAACCCCTAGCACAGCAACATTGCTCAATATTGAGTAAAACAGGGAGTCTATTTTGGAAGGATTTCCAGCTTGAGTGACCATTTTCCTATTTGTAAACTTTGAAAATTCCTTATCATGGCAATGGCTTAACCATTAATAATAAAAAACAGAGGCTCTTTCTTTACTTCTGCAATTCCTTTGTTGAACTTACCCAACCAGTGAATAATGTCCCAGTGCCCACTGAGCAATCCAAGCACTCTTCTGGGTTAAATTATATTAAAAAAAATAACCTCAATTGTTTAAAAAATACACTTAAAAGTCAGCATATATATATTCTCATAAACACACACATGAGCTGTCTTCTGCGTGCACACATACTTTATACATGAATAGCAATATCCTCACCAGCATAATAAAAGTCTCTTTCAGGTTCTCTCTCTTTAGCGGTTCCTATTTCAGGGCCACACCACAGATGCTTTGTGTCCTGAGTTCACAGGAAGCATCCCAAGCATTCTTGCAAGTCCTGTGGCTTGGCTCGCGCAGCTGGGAATAAAAGGCCCCTTGAATACAAACGGCAATGCTGCATTCTGGCAGCTGCCACTCAAGGGGAACATACACCACGCAGCCCATGTTTTGTACTGCTGCTTTCTGCGCCAAAGGAAAGAGGAGAAAAATGTTCTTATGGGAGAATCATTTTGCTCTGATGTCTAAGGGAAAGGAACAGTTCTTTTGATGACTCCCCTATGGCATGTAGAGACTGATTTTTAACGACCAGGAGTATGTGAACTTCTACACAGTTATGTCTGATTTTTAAAAATAAGAGAATTGAAGAAACAATTCCAATTTGCATGAAGCTACCACTTTTCAGCTTTCAAGACAGTGATGCGCATTGTTAGCAGCAATGGGCTAGACCCTTTGCTATTAATGGAGGCTGGAAAGGAACACTTTGGGAAAGGTCAGCAGGGCTCAACTGGAGCTGGAGGACGTGCGTGACTATAATTACAGTCCAAGGATGGAACATATTTCAGCTTTCCACACAAAGAACGCTTTCTTTCTGCTTTTTTACATGTCACTAAGGCGAGGTGGATACGTTCTGAAGACTTAGAGAGGGATTTGTTGCCAAACTGTAAAGCCAAACTTCCATGTCATGAATTTCATTATTGTCTCCCTCATGCCCCCGGAACAGCCCGTGGCATGGAACATCGTTTGCCTGGCATAATCACATTGAGCACAAAGTGTCTATAGAATCTTATGGGAGGAAGGAGCGGATCTTGAGCTTTATTTTTTTCTTTCTTTTTGAACTCTGTGCATTTAAAATAGGCACACATACTCAGGAAGCTAAGTGCTTGAAAAGTTACTAGTGACATGAACATAAAGCTTTCCCCTCCTGGTTGTGGGTATAAGTCTAGACTGAATCGGTGGTGATCAAGAATAGATGGATGAGCCCTGGCCCAGTGGTTCAGTTGGTTGGGGCGTTGCCTCACGCACCAAAAGGTGGCAGGTTTGATTCCCAGTCAGGACACACACCCAGGGTGCAGGTTTGATCTCTGGTCGGGGCATGTGTGGGAGACAAACAATCGATGTTTCTTACATCAATGTTTTTTTCTCTTTCTCCCCTCCTCTCTCTAAAATTAATGAAAAAGAAAAGAGTAGGCTGATGAGTTGTGTGTTTTCTTGTAAAAATAACCTCTCCCCATTGATATTTACTATTCCACACATCAGTACATGCTCACAAAATCCCACAAGTGAAAGGGAACTTAGAGATAATGTAGTCTAATTTCCTTACTTAACAAATACCAAAAATATGACTGGGGAAAAAATATATGACTTGTCAAAGATCATAAAAGCTAGTGATGTCAAAGATAATAAAATCAAGGTTTTCTGACACATATTACAGTTTTTGGTGTCTTTAAATGTTCACGAAACTTTTTTTTTAATACATTTTATTGATTTTTTACAGAGAGGAAGGGAGAGAGATAGAGAGTTAGAAACATCGATGAGAGAAACATCAATCAGCTGCCTCCTGCACATCTCCCACTGAGGATGTGCCCCCAACCCAAGTACATGCCCCTGACCGGAATCGAACCTGGGACCCCTCAGTCCGCAGGCCGACGCTCTATCCACTGAGCCAAACCGGTTTCGGCTTCACGAAACTTTTTTATAAAAATCTATATTTTATTAATTGATTTGTAGGGTATGCCAATTTCAGTGGCGTAAATACTCCCACACTGGCTGATTTCAAACTCAACATGACATCAAAAGTTTGCGAAGTTCTTAAAAATATACAATCACCTCTCATGAGACAGCACACGCTGACTCTAGCATACCACTCACAGTGACAACACAAAACAGGAGTTTTGAAGTAAGAATATCTTGGGTAAAAGTTCTAATTCTGTGATATATTGGTTGTGTGAACCTGAACAAGTTAGTTTTCAGAAGTAAAATGGAGATAATAAAAATAATACCACTTCATAGGGTTTATTTTTTTATTTTTAAATATATTTCTTTATTGATTTCAGAGAGGAAGGGAGAGGGAGAGATAGAAACATCAATGATGAGAGAATCATTGATTCTCCTGCATGTCCCCTATTGGGGATCAAGCCGCAACCTGGGCATGTGCCCTTGGCCAGAATCGAACCCAGGACCTCCCAGTCCGCAGGCCGACGCTCTATCCACTGAGCCAAACTGGCTAGGGCTCACTTCAGAGGGTTTAATTTCTTTTCAATCACAAACTCCCGAAGCACTATGTATTTCTACCATAAGACTTTTCACACCTGCATAACTTAATGATCTGCCTTTCTCACAAACCTGTGAGCTATATGATGCTGAATCATTTATTTCTCTTTTGTCCCCATATTTCCAGTGACCAGCAAAGTGCCTGGCACAAAAGGGCTCAATTATCACATGTTGACCAAATAAAACACACACATACACACACAAAAAAACATGTGCCCCATTCTCTCCTTCTGTATCCATGGCAGACATTAATAACAAATCATGATACTTGGATACTAGATGATAAATCATTTGAGAGAATTACACTCTAGGGAACCTCTACCAAACAACTGGTAGGATATGAAATAAACCTATTTTCAACCCTGTTGTAAGCTCTGCTAATAAAGGATCCTGAGCCTCATGAAAAAAAAAATTAGAGAAACCATGTCCCAGAGTGAAACTATTTTCACTCTTCTAATGAAAAATAAAGTCATGTTTTACCATTTGACTTAGACCTTCATGTCTGAGAAGAGAGGAAGAGGAAGATAAAGGGAAATTGATAACTGTTCCTTTCTCTATTAGGCTAATTCCAATCCAGATCCAATTTTCTTGTGGCTACTTTGGTCTCAGCCAAATTTTGCTCTGTCCGCTCTAAGCTGAGATAGTGGGGGTGAAACAAGAGGACATGAAGCCAGGCATCAGATCCCATCCCTGGCACCAGCCTCCGAGCTAGGTCCTCACTGCCGGTTCAAAGTCCAGCGAAGGTAACGGGGAAGCCTTGGACCTCAAGGAGAAAGCTCCACAGCAGTTGAGCCCTCTTTGAAAGGAGAGCTATGAGGGTGCTCAACCACAGAAACTCATTTGTTCCACACTCACATTTCACACTTACTTGGCGTCTCTTATCCTACTGAGTGTGGTTTATCTGTCTTGGAGATTATATATCACTTGTGCATTTACCCAGCAAATACTTGTTGAATTCAAATTTTCTAGGCACTGAGTAAATAAAGAGCAAAAATGTATACAGCCCTTTCTGCTGAGGAGTTTGCAATCCACTTAGGAAAACAGCATGTGTATTAACAACCACAGTACAAGTTAGAAAGTGATGTGACATTAAAGAACACAGATAAGAATCTTTGGAGAATTCTGAAAGAACAGCACCTAATTCTAGCTGGGGTAGGGGGTGGGGGCTTTTAGATAACTAGGGAAAGGTGGAGGGGGTACCGGTAATGAAAAGACATGGGCACAGGCATGTTGACAGGGTGTGAATGGTATAGCCGAGGTGCAACTTGACTAGATAGGGGGTATGGGAGGAGATCTGATGGAGGAAAAAATCAGAATATCATAAATGCCTGGCTAAGGTAAACAGCAGTAGAGTATTTTGAATATGAAGAGGAACAGTTATAATAAATGCTTCAAGAAAAGCCACCAGGCAGTAATGGGCAACAAAGACAAGCAGAGGAACAGACTAAATGGACCACTAATTGGGAGACGATTAAAATAATCCAGAAAGGAAGACTTGGTTTTGAACAAGGGAGTTAACAGGCTTGAGACTGGAATTGGTGAGCGAGGGAGAGGAGACAGTCAGTATGACTCTGAAGCTCAGGGACTGGGTGGCAGGAAAATCCATGCATTATGCTCTTGCTATGTATTTAGTGCTGAATAAAATAGACGTAGGTCCTGCCTTATGGAGCATATAATCTAGTCAGGAAGTCAGACCACAGACGAATGAAAGATAAAACAAATAATCACAAGTGGTGATAAGTGCTATGATGGACGTTAACAGGGTGATGAGAGAGGTCAAGAGGAGGGACCTACTCAGAGAGGGTGGTCTGGGCTAGATTCTGTGTGGGTGACATTATGCTGAGCCCAGAAGAATGAGGACTGTGCATAGAATGTGGCTGGGGTGGTGCCCTGGCTGGTGTGGCTCAGTTGGTTGAGCGGTGTTCTGTGCACCGAAGGATTACCAGTTCGATAACCAGTCAGGGCACACGCCTAGTTGTGGGCTCAATCCCCCATCAGGGTGCATGAGGGAGATGGACGGTCAATGTTTCTCTCTCACATCAATGTTTCTTGCTCTTGCTCTCTCCTCCTGTCCCTACCTTTCTCTATAAAATCAATGAAAATATATTTTTATGAATGTCAAACTGTCATTTTTTTAAAAAAAGAATGTGGCTGGGGTGGGGGATGCACCCTAGAAAGAGAAAGCTAAGCAGCAAAGGCCCTGAGATCTGAAAGAGGGGCCATGCTGAATGGAACATGGGAGTTCGAATAGGGAAGGTGAGTTTGGTAAATATTGTAGATGAGGGGCCAGTGGGCACCCAGAAGAAGATATTAAAGTAGTTGCTGGCAACACAAGACTTAAGTCAAAAGAGAGGATCGCTTGCATGGAGGCAATAGGGAAGCAATGCACTTATTTGGCGGAGATCGCTAAGGGGAAGGTTAGGAGACACACAGGTATGTTAGACATGGAAACTGGACAAAAAGAATCCTGAGGTGTGTAGAGTCGGTCCTGGGAACCCTCAGGGGTCACAGGTCCAATCTATGAATTGAGGAGCAGAATTGAGGTGGTGGTGGGTGGAGAGCTGGACGGAAATTCACATGGGGATTTCAAGGGCAAAGATCATCAGAGAGGGGGCAAGACTACAGCAGGGAACAAGATCAGGGAGCAGCATCCAGTTCACCCCAAATCACATCCATTGCACAAGAGCATGGGCAGTCCTGCCTGGTGCCAGCGAGAGCGAAGGAAGGAGCCTCTGGAAACAGAGGGAAGATTCCCAGGCTGAAGCCAATACAGAGGGCTCTGGTGAAGAACAGGAACTGCAATTCCCTATTTCGGTGGCTTTGCATGGAAGCCAGTCCTGCTCAAGTCAAAATGTGGATGTGTTCTCAGGAAATGCTGACCTTTTGTTCTCCCAGGAGTGAGAAGAGCAGGGCTAGACAAGGGAGTTGTTCTGGAGAAATCTACAACTAAATTAATGGCTCAGAAAGGCTTGCAGTGCAGGGACAGCTGCTTTTTCTCACTTTTCCTTCCTGTTCTTGGAGACACTTTCTTGTCCCATAAGCTTTGCTGATTGTTGCTAAAGAACAACACAACACAAGCAAACTTTTAAGTTTGCAAGAATGAGAAATAGAAATTCCTCTTTGGAACACTGCTTAGGCTACAACAAAGCCATGAGAAGATTAGCGGCATGACATTATGGTTCTCCCCAAGGAGGAGGGTGTACCAAAAGTCATGTATCCTTAGAATAGAGATCATATTCTGTCTGGAGTGTATTTGGGCATCCACGGGAGGCGAACAAGAGTGGCTGACTTTGCCTTTCAATTGAAGCTTCCTGGGGCACAGCCTATAATAGGATCCGAACTTAGTTGATTTTGCCACATTTTCCACATTCACTATTCTCGTAGTAATTCTTATAAATGGTGGAGAAAATAATTTCACTAAGTGCTTGGTTTGTCTGTAGCCACATGAGGACTTAGAAGGTCCATCTCAGTACAGATCCTAGCACACAGTGAAGCAATCATGTTCTATTTCCATATTTTTCCCTGAAATCTAATCAGTAGCTTTATTGTTCTTTCACATTTCAACAGTCTTTTCCTTCAACACCCCATCAAGGCTTATTTACCTTATTAATGAAACTGGCATTATGCAGTTCATACCTAATCAACTCCTGCCCAATTTTCAACTGTCTGAACAATACTAGTATGACATAGAACTTACTGATTCATACATAATGCTAAAATGTAATGCTCTTTTATTCACACAGAATATATATATATATTCTTTCTCCAACTAGGTTTAACCATTTTGCACTCAAGGATTATGCATTTTACTTTTTAAATTTTCCTATATCAAGACACAGGGGAACACTATATACATTTTTACATAGAGTAACAGCCCAGTTCTCCAGATGTAAGTAACCTTATCACTAAACCCTAAGAAGCAGCTAGTGAGAACAGAAAGGGAAGACAGAAGTTAGATAAGCAGGTGAAATTGGTGCAGCACACCCCGCCACATGCACTCTGCCACTTCTGATACAGAAGAAGAAATGCTATGCCCAGAATCCTCCTCTGATTCATGAGATGGTGGGGACTGGTTTATGTTGATGTTATAAAGTGACCATATCCTAAGACTCACAAGCTGAATCAGTCAGAATAAGCTAAACAACTCCAGAATCTCTGTCACCTAACACAGCAGACGTTTCTAGCTCACTCACACTGCAGGTCTGACGCAGGTTAGCAGAAGGCTCCGTTTGCCACACTCACCAGGGAGCCAGGCCAACAAAGGCTTCCCCTCCACAGGGGCTCCCACACTCACCCACAGTGGTGGGAAGTGAGCTATGGCAATTGTGTGCTGGTTCTTAGGCTTCTTCCAGGAAGTGACGCACATCACGTCTGCTCAACTCTCATTGGTCTGGACAAATCACGTGGCCACACCTAACTTTCAAAAGTGCAGTGAAATACAGTCTAACCATGTCCCTAAAGGGAGACAGGTGTGAACAGCGCTAATGCCTACCACCTATAGCACGGGAAGACCCAGAGGACAGCCATCTACCTAACTCGGCATTGAGAAAATCTTTTCTCCAGAAGCGCAGAACTGGTGGGAGACGTCACCATTGAAGTATTGCCCAAATATTAAATGCAAAGATTCAGATTTAGAACATTTTTTAAATCTTTAAAAATGTTATTGCTATACATGGTTAAGTGGTAAATTCTTCCAAGATAATTCTTCCCAGAAAACTCTAAGATCCTCCCTCTTGTCCTCTCTCATTTTACCATATTAATTCCCTTCAGAGAATTTGTCATTGTTCATTTTTCTATGTAATTTCTTATTTAAACATTTTCAATAGATTATATCGGTTTAATTTCTGTTCTAATTATGGCACAGAAGATTTAAAACACACAAGTATCATTCTTTGAAGACCATTTGCCATCCCTGGCTCATTGCATGCTGAATGCTCAATAAATCATTACTACTGTGCTGCAGATAATGAAACAGGGAAATTAGTTTTCTAAGGCCATTTCCATAAAATAGCAACCAGAATTGTGTATACTGGTATACCATGAATTAATTCAGTGAATAAGTCAGGTTTATGATGATGAACTTGGGCCATTAAAAAAAGGCAGTTAACATATTCAGTATCTTCTTTTTAAGGATATAAGAATAGATTTTAGTGATATAGGCACTTAGAACAAAGCCAGCAAAATCTTTCCTTTCAGATTATGACAAAAAATTATCAAAAGGATATTAAAATAGGGGGAAACCCCCATCAGCTCTGAAAATCAGGAAAGAGCACCACCAATCAGCACAGCAGAGCTTCAAGGACTACCTGGTGGATTGCAAATGGAAGCAAATGAAAGAAAAGCACTACGTGGTAACTTAGAAGCTTCTTTTTTTAGAAGAACAGGGTTTTGAAAGAAATAAGAAGGGGAATTTGTACCAAATGTTCATAGAAGAATTATTCATAACAGCCAAAAGGTGGAGACAACCCAAATGCCCATTAGTGGACAAATGGATAAACAAAATGCAGTATATTCCTGGGATAGAATACTATTTGCTCCTAAAAGGAACAAAGTATTGATACATGCTAAGCTTGGATGAACTAAAAATATGCAAAGTGAAAGAAGCCACATACTATATGATTACTTTCACATGAAAGTCCAGAACAGGGAAATCTACAGACAGAAAGTAGATTAGTGGTAGCTTAGAGGGTGGGGAGCAGGGAGGGGGCAGTACACGGTGATAGCTAAAGGGTACTTGCTTCTTTTTGAGGTGATGGCTGCACATATCTGGGTATATACTAAACATCATTGAATTGAATATTTTAAATAGGTGAATGGTATGGTGTATAAATTAGATCTCAATAAAGCTGTTAAGTTTTTAAAAAAAGAAATGAAAGAAAGAAAAAGAAGTAAAGAGAGCTCAGAGAACCTTGATACTCTCCTAAGTTTGGCGAGGGGTGAAAGACAGCTGTGGGAGAAATGAGGCCAGTTCCCAGAGGCTAAACAGGAGGCAGGTAGGAGGCTGGGCAGGAAGGTGGGCAGGAGGCAGGCAGGAGGCTGGGCAGGAGGCAGGCAGGAGGCTGGGCAGGAGGCAGGTAGGAGGCTGGGCAGGAAGGTGGGCAGGAGGCAGGCAGGAGGCTGGTCAGGAGTTTGGGCAGGAGGCAGGTAGGAGGCTGGGCAGGAAGGTGGGCACGAGGCAGGTAGGAGGCTGGGCAGGAGGCAGGTAGGAGGCTGGGTAGAAGAGCAAACAATGTCAAGAACTTGGTCTCTTGCACAGCAGCTTTATGAAACACAGAGCAGCAACTGTTTGGAAAGGGTCTGGACTTGGAGTGACCACTTTGGCCTCTGTACAGCAGTCTTTGGCTGCTATAGCATGACATGGATGTGTCACCTCCATCCACCATCCACTCTAGTTTATGGTCAGAGAAGAGGTTTCTAATGCTGTCCAGGCTCTTATGATTGTTTGACTATACAATACTCTTCAAACCCTTAATAGCTTCTGATTTATTTGCTTCCAGGAAGTTCTGTGTCAGTAAATACACCTAAATTTCTTTCCTAATTTATTTATTTTTCTCACTCAACTTGTTTCCACTCTTTCTCAATCGAATGGTGGCTATTTGGAGAGGCTTGGAGGGAATATAGCACCTTTAATGAATTCTTTGCTTTGGGATTAAGTCTTGACGAGCTTTAACTCCTCAAAATTGTCTTTCAACATAGTTTCCTGCCCATTGAGCTCTAGCGGCAGTCAAATTTTCCTACTTGAAAAGGCCCACATTTCTGGACTCTATTTCTTTTCTGCTTTTGAGCCAGGCAGTTCTTGCTTGAGCTCTTGCTCCTAAAATTTTGCAAAATGTAGCTACTGTCAATTAGTATACAGCACTAACATTCTCTTATTCAATTTCTTCCCATGCAACAATGGGCTCATTGGGCATTTTACCTATCTTACAAGTTATCACTGACAAAATTTTTCAAACATTTTGCCTTTGCAAGTCATGGGTCTCCATTCCTTAGCCTAACTGCCCCACTCTCCAGCTATAAAGAAAGTACTATGCATTTTAGTGTTTTTGTTATGGTAACGTTCACTTTCCTTACCATTTCTTACACTGGCTGCTGTGACATTAGCAGTTGAGTGGCTTTTCGTAATAGAAGTTCATGTCTTTTTTATACATAATACATAGTCTAACTGGCAGAAGAGGGGCTCTGCTCCATGCAGTTATTCAGGGACTCGGAATGGGAGAGGCTCTACCATTTCACCTGTGGTTTACAAGGTTGCCTTGGGCATTACCACGCAAACCATGAAGCGCAAAGGAATCATGCCTGAGAAGTGACTTTTCAATTCTGCTCCTGCTGCTGTCTCTTCCTCTGAGTGTTTCTGATTTCAAGTTCTTAGGAAATGGAATGTTGTTAGCTAGCTTATGAGACCGAACCTTAGGTCTCAGGCCGGCCTGTGGATTGTTTGGGACCTCTCATCCAATAGGCAAAGACTGAGAAGAGGAAACAAATGGTATAAAACATGGGTACCTAGCCCTGGCTGGTGTGGCTCAGTTGGTTGGGCATTGTCCAGTACACGGAAGGGTTGCTGGTTCAATTCCCTATAGGGGGCTGCAGGAGGCAGCTGATCGATGTTTTGCTCTCACCTCTCTCTCAATCTCTCTCCTCTCTCTCTCTCTCTCTCTCTCTCTCTCTCTCTCTCTCTCTTCCTCTCCCCCTCTTTCTCTCTCTAAAGAATATCATATGGGAGCATGCAACAGACTGACAAATCTCAGAGGGAAGGGTGGGGGGGGGAGATTAACCAAAGAATTTATATACATATATGCATAACCCATGGACACAGACAATAGTTCGTGAAGGCCTGGGGAAGGAGCGGGAGTGGGATGGAGGAAGTCAATGGGAAAAAAGGGGATATCTGTAACACTTTCAACAACAATGATTTAAAAAACATGGGCATCTAACGGCTGACTTTTCTGCAAGGACAGGGATTGACACCTAGGAGGGGTCACAGGTATGGCAAGCTGGCTAATAAATATTTGTTAAATGAAAAATGAAGAACCTGATGGCATCAGGTATTCTGCTAGATGCTAAGCACATTGTGTATGACAAGACCCCTATATGCAGTTTTCCAAAGTTCACATTTACAGACATGAAAAAATCCACAATATAATGTGGATGAAAAAAAATCACATTACAAACAGGGTTATTCTGTTTAAAAGACAAAATGTTTGCATATGTAAGAAAAAGAACCTAACAAGACAGACAATATGTGAACATGTTTAACCATCTTTAACCTTTCTGAGACTCCATGGTTTCTCTATGAATGTGACCGAAAATGAGCCTGCTTCACATTTCCTGGGACCGTCTCAAGAAAACCCAGTGAACAAGTTAAGCTCTGGTTTTGATACTAAATAATCTATAGACAAGGGAGAGAATGGTTGGCAGTACCTCCACTGCAGTGGTCAGGAAAATGGAATCAGTGAATGCTGGATGCCTTACAGAGAAAAAGCCCTTATTTATTTATTTATTTTACTGTCAACATCAGGAAGCCTTTTTTCTCCAGCTGTAAGATATTCCTAAGCCTTTTTGCTATGAAAATTTTAGAAAAGGATCTGAAACTAATCTGTATAAAAGCAAAAAAGGCAGACAACAGCTTAACAACATGTTTCTTCATGGGAGCACCTAATAAAAATTATTCCTCCTTCCACCCCAAGATTTGTATCGGGAAGTTGGAGATGTGAACCATGATCAGCATTGTAACAAGCATGCCCGATCATTTTTATGGAAGTGATGTTTGGATGACATTGTGAGAACTACTGCCTTAACATGCTGTGGCAAGCATGGGCATTTACATTTTAGCAAGGACCAAAGCCTCAAATTAAAAGAGTGATAACTATCCAGGGTACTGGGTGGGCACTAGAATTAATGGAGGGGACACTTTGTAACCTATGACTGTCTATCTGCTGTGCTGTATGCCTGAAACCAATACAGAATAGTGTAGAAAGCCAACTGTAATATATATGTATAAAAGCCTAAGCAACTATTCAACTGTTCAACCACTCGACCGGTAGCTATGACACACACTGACCACCAGGGAGCAGACACTCAATGCACAAGTATGGAAACATGGAACAGACTGATGAATCTCAGAGGGAAGGGGGGAGGGGGGAGGACAGGAAGAGATTAACCAAAGATCTTATATGCATACTAGAGGCCTGTGCACCAGTGGGGTCCCTTGGCCTGGCCTGTGGGGATTGGGCTGAAACCAGCAGTGCGACATCCCCTGAGGGGTCCCAGATTGCGAGAGAACCTCTAGTAGACCTCTAGTAGAAGAATAAAATAAAATAAAATAAGAAAATAAAATAAGAAAAGGAGTGAAATTGGTGTCCATTTCCAGCAGCATGTTGGGCTAGAAACCATGATCAACTCTACTGCTGGAAACAACTAGAAATCCTGGAAAAAATGTCTTTAAGTATCTTTTAAAATTTGTGGATGAGCTGTCCAGAAGGCAAGATATTCTCTGAAACCAAATAACCTAAACTTAAAGCAAGATGCTAAGAGGATGAGCAGAGCACATAGGTTGGCTTTTGGCCTGAGGGACTTGTCAAACCCAGGTAAACTGAGTGTCAGTTTACCTATTGCAAAGGGTTCAGGTAAAAAGAGACAAAGCTCTGCACACATGATAGTAGGGAGGCGAATAAGAGATCCCTATTGAAGCTGGGGTTCACCAGGGCTACATGCTCAGTTAAGGGATGGACTAAAAAAAAACCTGCTCTTGTCCCAGGGAAATGTCAGGAAACCCCAGGATGGGGGGAGGGAGAAAAAGTCTCCCTTGAGTATTCATAACCACAAGCCAGGTAATATGTGGCTTCGAGCTACCTAGGTCATCCCCAAATCCTCAGGGTGAATGTTTAAAGTGTTTTGGGCATGGTATTGCCCAGGAGCCTGGCAAAAGCAAGATAAAATCCTCTCTGACTGAGACCATTTTCAACCAGGTACAAATATGACAAAAATAATGTTTCCAAAATATGAATGCCTTAAAAAAGAAATCCCCCCCCCACATATGAAAAATAGATGTCAGTATCACACCATATGACTGCATCAACAAATCCTGATGGTTTGGTCTTTAACATACATGCACAGTTTCACCCCGCCATGTTGATCTCTCCCACCCTAGTTCAGTCACCAGCATCTCTCACCCGTACAGGACTTCAAAGCTAATGAACTCTTTTTCATCAACCGGATACATGCTATCACTTTGTATTTTACCTTCTACATGTTTTCTATATCTATATTTATAGCTTTCATTTTGAAACTACTTTCTGATATTATATATTCCTCAAAACACTGCATTTCTGTTAGGGTATTTTAAACTTCTATAACCAACTGAGAGAGAGATTTAAGAGGGATTCAGGAGCCTTCCAGTCCCCCTACTTACAGGGTGAGGAATGGCTGCCTTGCTAGAGACGGGTCCCTCTGACTCTCCTGTTCTCTCTCCCTTTTAAAAACCTGGAATTCAAATAAATGTCCCCACTCTCCTACTGCCATTTGCAGGCATTCTTTTCCAGGCCACCACAGTCCATTTCACCCCAGTCATTTAGAGGAACACAATTTACCTAAGCAGTGTTTGCCAAACACGTACAAAAAGCCCTCAAATGGGCAGTGCCATCTAATCTCAGCAGAATTTTTGCAGACCTCATCCCCTTGGCCCACTGACTTTCCAGGTTATTCAAACACCCTTGTTTTGCTTCAGCTCCTTGACTCTGCCATCTGCATGGCTCTTGTGATGGGTGACTTAGTTGGGCACACTAGTTGAAACCCTTAGTTGGGTTTCAGCTTCACCTTCAGCACTCCCCCCAGAGCCTGTTTTCCAACATCCACCCTCAAGTCTCCCGGGCGTGTGATCTCCACTGACAGCCACCTTGGAAGAAACAAGTCTGGCCTCTCAGACATCCATCTCCCCATCTCAAATACTGTTGGGGAAATCTCAGAGGAGAGCGGACGCTTAAAATTCACCTTAATAGAGCCCGGCCAGTATGGTTCAGTGGTTGAGCGTCAACCTATGAACCAGGAGGTCACGGTTGGATTCCCAGTCAGGGCACATGCCTGGGTTCTGAGTTGGAGGAGGCAGCTGATCAATGATTCTTTCTCATCATTGATGTTTCTATCTCTTTCTCCCTCTCCCTTCCTCTCTAAAATACACACACACACACACACACACACACACTGAGTGGCCAGATTATTATGATCACCTGACGTTTGTAGGCAAATTAGCTATAATTTTGCACTGAAGTTGCTACGAGGGCCAGACCATTATAAATAGGGAAGCAGGATGTTTATCACGACAGTAGAAGTGATTTTTTTTCCCTGAAGATATGGGTAAACAACACGGCATATATATATATAACACACAAACAAATTCACCATAATAGAGTAATTCTGTATTAGTCTGAGTCATACACCTCTGCCAGGGTCCCCCAGTCCAGCCCTGGTGACATAAACGAGTTGAATACTACCACCGGGAAGGGCCAAACAATGGAAAACTCTAGAGCAACTGATGACTTTCAATTTTGGCGTGAGCTTGGGGAAGGATGGGCATCCAAGACACCACCTGATCTGATCCTTCCCTCTCAGAGCTCAAAATGTTCCTCGCAGAGGGATATCGCATTTTATAAACTACTGCCCAAGGAACTTGTTGCTACAACAAAAAACTTCCAAGCCATGGAAACTGTTTGTATCAGCCAAACCCAAAGCTCAACTATACACACAGCCTAAAAATCAAGTTGCCTTAATTTTGCATTTTTGGCTCATTTTGCCTGGCCACATCCTAAAACCAAATGGGTTGAATTACTAGGTGAAAAATAAAATTCATCCATGGGAACTGTTGCTATTGTCACAGAAAACAAAGGAAGGCGTTTTTCTGCCAGGCCTTAGAAGGGGTGAAGTCGTTAGTTTAGGTCTAAAGAATCAGACTTAAATTCCTGCCACATGCAGAAAAGTGAAGTTGACTCTTGATTAGACTCCCTGCTAAAAAGTCTCTTATTCTTTTAAATTGTATTTTAAAATATCAAGCCCAGGGAAACCTTTCTTGAGAACAATTTGAAAATGTCTATGTAAAGTCTTTAAAAATGTGTATAATTTTACCCAGTGGTTCCAATTCCAGGAATAATTATAAAAGTGCCCAGAAGAATTATCTTCAAAGATATTTAATGCTGCATTACTTTTAACAGTGAGAAAAAAATAATAACAACCTTTAGATATCCAACATGGGAAATTGGCTAAATAAATTGGATAGTAGAAATGTTCTTTAAAATCTAAATAGCCCTCAGATTAATCGTAACTCTTTATTCTTTACTTACTGCCTAATGCCCCAGCATGCAGAATGCTCACACTAGGAGGCTCTCTTTAGTTAACCCACATATTTATACTCCCACAACCTGAGTTGTATGCTCACCAGGAATCAGTTATGTTTGTTGCCAACCTGTGTATGCCACTAAAATTTTGTTATGCTATAGCTGCTATAGTTTTAATTATGTGGTTTAATTAAATAATATGTTCACCAATAAAATGACAGAGATTTTTATTTCTCCAAAAACTGTATTGAATGTTTTAGAAAGACTAGATAAAGCTGCTGAATGAGATGATAGTAGGCATCTGTAAAATATGAAGGGAGAAAACTATAATAATGCCAAAGTCTTTTCTCTGGATTGGTAAATATATTTCAATCTAAAAATACATAGCTTGGGGTATAAGTTTCTCTGATTAAATTGGATTTGAGAGATTCTACTGGACACCCATATGATAGATACTAGTCCACTATTACAAATGAGTATGTGAAAAATAGATGAAATGGAAATTTGTGGTACATTTGCTAATAGGTACAAAAACCAATTGAGTAATAATTATATAACATATGATCCTGATTTTGTTCCAAAGTATACATTAATGCATAAGAAAACCCAAAAGGGACATATTCTAACATGTTATTGGCAATTATTGGTGAGTGAGCATTATGGGAACCTGTGGCTTGGCTATGGAATATCATGTGAACCATAACTGGCAGTCCACAAAGGGACAGAGGGAGATGAATAAAACAGAGAAGTCTGAAGTCTGAAAGACAAGAGATGCCAAGGAATTACTATCAGCCTTCTGCTTCCATTTTCATGGCCTGGTAACTGGTTTCAGTGGTTTTTTTTCTGAGCCTGGGAACATTCCCCTTGTGGTTCTCGAAGATACCCATGTTATTAATTCCTCATTTTTGCTGAAGCTAGGTTTCCTGAACTTGCTTTCTGTTACAGCAACAAAAAGTTTTATTAATGCAAGCAACTAGTAAGTAGACTCACTTTTAAAAACAAACAAGTGCGCACACTCACCCAAAATTCAGGTTATCTTGACACGTACATGCAAACAAAAGTCTCTGGGGTGAATTACATCGGACTCAAGTGCCACCAGAGCTGTTATGAGTAACTTGGAAAGATCCTTTCCCTCTTGGTTGTTCATCTTGAACCTGAGAAGGAACAGACCTAAGAAGTGTGTGAGCCTATGTGAGGGTCTGGAAGAACCATCAAGAATGTCCCCCGCAAATAAAAAGTGGGCCTACAGCTTACCAAGGCTGGATGAAGGCACTGACCAGTGCCATGGGTCCTTATTGGGCACCAATGGTTCATTCTCAATACAGGGGATGGACATGTTGCCCCATGCCTATGGTCGGGGCCCACTGTGGTCAGCACCAGTTGACTTAACCAGCCTGTTTGAACTTCACTAAGGACATTCGTTATATGCCAGTTGAATTTCATCTTTTTCTTGAAAGTTGCCCTTGGGGCTCCTCCGTCAGAATGAACTGGGAAGATTGTTAAATGCTGATTCTTGGACCTTTCCCCAGGCCTACTGAATCAACACTGGGGTAGAGGGTGAAGAAGTTGCCTTTTGCAAGCACCTTGTGGGATTCTGGCATACACTAAGGTCTGAGGAATGCGGCCCCACCACGTGTAAGCAGGAAGTGAACGCTGCCTCATCGCCTGAGGGATGACTCCCAGGCATCTATCATTGAGCTGATTTCTCCTCCTGGTTCTGACTTTGATTTGCTCTGCCATCTTAAGCAGAACATTTCACCTCCTCAGACTTCAGTTTCCTCATCTGTCACTTAGATGGGGTTGGAAAACAGACCATCTCTAAAATCCCCTCCGGCACGAAAAAATTTCAGTTTCTATGTTATGAGTGATTCTCTTTTATTTGAACTGTGCCTAAAGTCATACTGGGCTTAGTGTGGGCTTTAACTAATTGTTAGCTGTATAAATGGATGTAGTGCATAGCCGACTTAGAAAATAACAAAGACTTACTTAAGCAGAATTTCAGTTTTTCTTCTCTGTACTAAAACAGCAGGCTCTTTAAATCTATCATAAAACCTTAAATCGTTAGGACAAGAGGAGATTTGGCAACTTCCTACCAGAGGATATGGCAGACGTGTAAGAAGGATATGGGGCTTTTTCTTCTGGTGTGGAAGCCGTTTCCTTGGTGAGCCACCATTAGGACCAGGATGGCGGTGGCACGGGATTGTATGATTCCAGTCCAACCTCAAACTTATAAGGGGAGAAATGGATGCCCAGAGAAGCAAGTGACTGACCCAAGGTCACCCCTTTTTTGGGAGCAGAGAGGCAGTGCCAGAGGTCTCTCCTCCCGACTCCTTGCCCAGGGCCCTTCCTATCACCCCACCCAAGGCCTAGGATGAAGGCCACCAGACTTTCCCTCGGGACTAGGGGCCTTCCGGCCTCAGAGGTTTTACTTTAAAATCTCTGCTGTTCCAGTGGACAAACAATGCCCAAGGAGGGAGCTTGTTAACTGTTCCTTCCTGGGGATGTAGAGAAGAATTTACAACATTCCCGACCCTAGGTCTTCTTCTGAGACTCCTGAGGCAGCTCTGTCAGGAAAGGGCTGGTTATGTTAACCCCTTCCCATTACCTCTTTCCACACACAGTGGTTTATGCAGAATGAGGTGGGACTCCAACTCTGCCACAAAATACCATCAAGGCTCATACAAGCTGTGGCCCAGCCGGGTGCGGAGGCCATGCACAGGGGCCCGCAGAGCTGTGCTTCTGGCAGGGAACGCCCCCTAACTGCCCTCCTCACAGGGGTTAAACATTGCCCCTGTGTAGGTGACTCCCTGATAATAAATTGTTATTCCTTTTTACTTTATTTCTAAAATAGCACATTTTTTTATTTTACTTAAATGAAGTACTTACTAGATATATCACTATTATCTAAAACTAGCATAAACTGTTACCATGTTCGAAATCCGTTTGTGAAATTCATTCAAATGACTGTGTGTGTGTTAAGTGCCATTGAGTCAGTTCCAACTCCTGGAGACCCTGTAATGAGTGATATCCACAGTTCTGTCCTCAATAGCCCTGCTCAGCCCCTGCAGACTCATGTTCACAGATTCCTGTATGGAGTCAATCGTCTCATATTTGGTCTCCTCTTTTCCTGCCGCCTTCTATTTTCCCCAGCATTGGGGTTCTTTCCAAAGAGCCCTTCCTGCCTTCGCATGACATGCCCGAAGTAGGACAGCCCCATTTTGTCATTTATGCCTCTAGTGACCCTTGTTCCTCTTTCTGGTGGTCCAGGATAGCCATACAGCTCTCTGCCAACACCATATTTCAAATGAATCCACTTTCAAATTACTGCTTACAGATTAATAATAGTCTACAACCAAGGAATAATGGCTAATTTAACAAACCAACATTCCTGCACATTTGAAGTGTAAAAAGAAAAAACAAAGTCAAACTTTTTCGCTTCCTATTCTCTTGTTTTTTTGCCTTAAACAATAAAACTTCTCATTTCTGCCTTAAGTTAATTCAACAATTTCACTAATTTTGACAACACATGGGCTAAACTTTACTCAATAATATAAGTAAAATTAGAATAAAAATCCCTCCCCCAAAAGCCACCCAGTTCTCATAGGTAAACACTTTGGAAGCATCTACTTAGGTATCAATAATTTGACTAAATTTGAAGCACAGGCAGGGACTGTTCGGGCTACTATGATATCATAATTTCAAATTGTTCATCAGGGTCAATTCAAAAAGAAACAATGCTCTAACGCCTAACTCTGGTAAATGTAGTAATAAAGTTATATTTTGAAAACAATACTCTAATAATCAGATATTTTTCTAACTCAGATAGAATCTCAACTTTAACGTGGGTTAGTGAGGTTTCACTAGGCAGACATGTACCTCTATTGAAAGTCAGTACATTCGGATGATGGCTAATGCCTATTGCAGAGGTAAGAAGTAGACTTAACATCTACTATTAGCACTCACTATTAACGTATCACTCACTATTTTCAAGTAACTACAAGGGATGAATGATTGACTACAAATAGTCCCTCAAAGCAGTAGGCCAACAGACTAGTGTGGGAAAAGCATAAAGATAGGTTGGTGTTCATGCAAAGCAGAGGGAAGCCCTGCTGTCATGTCTGAGGAGGCAGAAGAGGGAGAGGTTAATTCTGACTCAGGGAATGATGAAAGGGTAAGGCTGCCAAGAGGTGAGCTGGGGCCAGGGCACCAGGGGAGGACAGCACCTGAGCAATGGTAGACACATAGGAAAAGGTTTGCCCCGAGAGCAGGGAGCAGTTTGCTGGGAGTGGAGGGTGTGCCCACTAGGGTGCGGACAAGCAAATGTGTGGGAAACAGAACTGGAGACCATTTCAGGGAGCTTGGGCTTGATTCTGTGAGGATCTGCTAACATTTTTTGAGCCGATGAGTGAGCAGACCTAGGTTTGGGGCACTCTCTTAGGCAGCCGTGGGAGGAGTGATTTAGAATCGGGAGACCTAGAGGCCAGTGAGGTTATGGGGACCATTGCCCCTGGTTGAGACTTACTCCCAACCTTCCAGTTTATCTGCTGCCTGCAGAGAGGATCATTAGCATATAGGATGCAAGTGTTTGAGCATAGAAACATTATACATTGGCTTTATCATTATTTCTTTGTTCCAACTGGGCTGGTTATGAGAGATATTTTTAGTGTCCTTTTCATAATCTAAGAACCTCTAGTGAGATAGTTAAATATGCAAAAATAATTATGCAATTTGCTCAGTTTAGAAATATTGACCCTTTTAATTGACATTGATGTTTTGGAGGCATAGATGATGAGAATGTTTTTGAAAAATTGTCTATGAATATATACCTATCATGTGTGAGTAAATTACTAAGCGCATTCCACCTCCAGGAACAGAACTAAAGATTTGCTCTGCCTCATCTACTGACGATGGCTTCTACCTTGGGGCCCAGTGCGGCTTCCCCCAGTGTGTGTGGGAGGGGATCAGCTTCCCCCAGCGTGAGTGGGAAGGAATAGTGGGAGGGGATGGTGGGCGGAGCGCAGATGTATTGTTTTTCTTATCTCAGGATACATGCCAGGATCTCCATGTCATAAGTAAGGAAACAGACCAAAGCTTTAAACAACTAGTGTCGAGGTCTGCACATAATCAGAAAAGCTGAGAGAAAAATCCTCACCTTTAGAATTCTTGTTATATATCTAAATGTAAATATATAACGTTAATATAGAACAAATTTCTCCTAAGGACATTTCACCTTTTTACCCTAAAAAAAAATACGGGGTCCAAATGTTTCTAAACTTTTTCTCCGGACTTGACACTTTTAAATATATCAAACATAACCATTTACCAGCAGAGGCATTACAAATACAACACAATTACAACCCTAACTTTTGAACAAAAGCAAAAATATTACTATGTAAAAGTTATTTTTCTCTCTCACAAATCACCATCGCTGCTCACACAAAACATATACTTTGCAAGTATCCTCAAATTTCTGAAAACTTCACACCTCTTGTCTCAGACTCTAAGTTAGAACCTGCTTCCCATACTGTGGGCTCAGAGGCGAGGCATGTCAAATACCTTATCGATCTGAACTCCCCCGCCCGCCTAGGATACCACACACAGCCTCTACAAAGGGGTCTGCAGCTGCGTCCTGTGGTGGGGAGCACTGTCCAGGATGTGTGCACACCCATCCTCTCCTTGAAACTCTTTTTGCCCTAGTTTCCTTCCTGACGTCATACACCTAGAATCTGCCCACGCCTTTGGGTTGACAGCTGAGTGGGCAGTCTGCTTGGATCGAGGCTCCAGCTCCCTCCTGCAGATAAGATACCACTTCTCAGACCCTTTTCAGCTCTTTACAACCCAAGGGTCAGATCTACCCTGTCCAGGCCCCCAGTCCAGCTCCTTCTAGGAGAGAATTCATACCTGGTGGGTTAAGGCCAGTCACAGCACAGGAGGAATCCTCCTAGCTCCTCTGTGATGTGCCTTAACACTTAGCCTTAAGGATAGGAATACATAATAGCCCTTTAAGCAGAACTATAACCTGATTTGCATATATTAAAATATATGCAAATCCGGTTGTAGCTCTGCTTAAAGCTTCTGTGGCTTGCCAAGTTACAGATTAGTGTCCGACCTGCCACACTGTCTGGCTGACTAACTTGGCCTCCAGACTCCCCAGATGTGAGGCTCTAATGACTCACCTGAAGTCTCAGTATTCACACGGCCGGACCTTCTACCTGGGAAATTTTCTAAGGAGCAGGGTGTTCATTTGTCAGCCTGAGCACTGCCTTTCCCTCCAGACGTGTCTGTGTGGTGTCGGGAGAGGCAGACCTCAGCACAGATGGCGGCTCCTGCAGCATTCGCTCCAGGCAGCTGTGTTCAGCGGCCATCAAGCTCCCTGGCGACACATGCCCGGCGAGCCCACGGATTATGACGATAAATAGTACAAGACCTCTTGCAGGTCGTAGGCCATGGAACACATGTTTAACTTCTTCAGGAAAAAAAGAGTCCACTGGCAAAAAAAAAGAGTGAAAGAAAATTGCCAAAGACCTCATTTCCTGCTGCATAACCAGATGGTTATGAATCATGTAAAAATCCCTTCCGCCTCCATGAACAAATATTTCGTGTTATCTACAGACCAGCACTACATTGGTGATGAGTAAATGCATAAGATACTTCTAGGTGGTAGAATATACTTCTCAAGTATATGGGAAAATACATAACATAAAAATCTTTATCTTCCCAGGAAGAAAGGAAGAGAGGTGGGAGGGAAAGAGGGAGAAGGATTGGATGGTCCTTTGCTGGCCAAGGTGCCAAGAGCCACGGACAGGACCAGAAATGCAGGAGCTTTCTGCACATCTGCCTCTCCCTGGAGCAGAGATCAGGCCCTGAGGCTCCCGGCCTCTGAGAGGAAGTGTCACCACTTGGCAAAATCTGCCCAGGGAGGTTCTGGTATTGTCCTCTTTGGCCTCATGACAAGAATGTTCACTTACAAATCCCAAGTTATCCTGAGTCCATCTGGTGTTTCGTGAGGATCAAAAGCAAAAGCGCCTACCCTCTCTCTCTCAGGCTCTGACCTGCTTTCACAGGCACTCGAGCTCTCAGGGTGAAGCCCAGGCTTGTCCCCAAGAGGGTGCTCCAGGAGGGAGAGAGATACCAAGCACAGAGAGAGAGCGCGCCCGCCCCCGCCCCCCCATCCCCTCACCCCACACAAGGGACAGAGTGAGTCAGCCAGAGGTCCCTGCAATCAGTGGCAGAAGACAGACTGCTGGGTCTCCTGAGTCCTTCAGCCGCACACTGGTTATTACAGACAAAGCTGTAAGGGAACTGAGAGGTGATTTTCCAGAAGGAAGAGAAATGAGACTTAGCAGGGTCGGCCACTCATGTTGGTCACAGAATGAGTTACAGAAGGGCTGAGACTAGTTCTCAAGGGTGGGAATATCACTTTAACGTTTGCCATTGTATGGGTTGGTTTGGTTTAGAAGTAATAACTTTAATCCAGCGACTCTTCAAGGGAAAATAAGCCACGACTTTGAGGGTGGTAGGGAAAGGGAGTGAGGGGAAGGGAAACATCGGTCAGCATTTATGTCATTAAACAAACACCTTTTTGACACAGGTTTGACATGTCCATTAAATAATATGCTATCTATCCCTGGCCAGGTGGCTCAGTTGGTTGGAGAATCATTCCAAAAGGTTGTGGGTTCAATTCTTGGTCAGGTCTCAGATGGGAAGCAATGGGTCAATGTTTCTCTCTCACATTGATGCTTTCTCTCTCTCTCCCTTCCTCTCCCTCTAAAATCAATAAACATGTCCCATGGTGAGTATTAAAAATAATAATCTATACTAATAATAGCCTAGGTGGTCATCACACACTCACACCGTGATGCCCTCATGCCATCACAATCCCATAATCCATCACCAGGAGGCTGTGTGTGCAGCAGTGGGGCCCGGCGGCCAGGCCTGGGGGTGCTACGGCCCTGTGTGGCACGGAGGCAGGACCCCCGGCTCTGGCCTACCTCTTTGGGACAATCCATCAGGGAGCCCTGGATAGGTGGGCAGGGCCTACCTCTTTGGGGCAATTGATCACGGGGCTCCCGCATTGTGAGAGGGCACAGGCCAGGTTGGGGGATCCCCCCTGAGTACACAAATTTCATGCACTGGGCCTCTAGTAATAATAATATGCCATTTATACCAACTTGTTTGACCTGAACAACAAGTTCAAACACCAAGGGGGCTGGAGAAGAGAGAGGGCATATAAACAGAAGAGAGGGGGGAGAAGTTTCCACTCTTTCTCAGGACAGGAGCTTGGCACCTCATTCTTTTGTGAACAATAGAGCCACTGTGTAAGCCCCACATCACTCAGAGAAGGAGGAACCAACCCAGGAGGCCTTACACTTTGTAATCTGTAGTGCCTCTTCCTCATTTCCTCCTTGACTACTGATTCTCAGGGCTCCAGGTGGGCAGCATTGAAGTCCAGTTACATTAACTGTCCACACATCCTGCCCTTGATTTACTTCATTATAGAAAGTAGCCAGAGTGCAGCTGAAGGATCTCTGTGTCTGGATTTTATGACAAAGAGGATATATAAACAGAACTTCAGGGCCTTCCTGAGAAAGAGGAATCGGCCTCTCTTCAGTCAGGAGCCAAGGAATTATTTGCATGCCAAGCAAATAGCTCCCAAGCTAACAGAAAATGGCTTTAGGGGCATATCATTCTTTGACCCCAGGAATTCCCCCCAAGACACCTCTGGTATTTGAAAATTGCTGTTAATCACATTAAACTGTGAGGGTTACCGATTCTTCCAGAAGGGATGGTGTCAGTTGAGGTTCTGATGAACAGGCGCTACTAGTTTCAATTGTTTTTCTTATAATCCATGTATCATACAAGTCCATGTATGAATTCTCATACATGCAAGCTAACTGTGAGTCAGGACTGGCCAATATTGTGGGATGTGAAGTCAGTGCCTGTATTCTTTCCACCCTTCCACCCCCTCCCCTTTTTTTTAAATATATTTTATTGATTTTTTTTTTTACAGAGAGGAAGGGAGAGAGATAGAGAGTTAGAAACATCGATGAGAGAGAAACATCGATCAGCCGCCTCCTGCACACTTCCCACTGGGGATGTGCCCGCAACCAAGGTACATGCCCTTGACCGGAATTGAACCCGGGACCTTTCAGTCCACAGGCCAACGCTCTATCCACTGAGCCAAACCAGCCATGGCTCCACCTCCCTTTTAACACAGTGCCTACTCTGCATTGATCGGGTCTGGTGTTTGAAACACCTACCACAAGTTTAAGCATTTTTATATCTAAAAGACTTCCTTAGAAATGAAAATACTCTGAGAAGGGACAACACATCAGGTTGTTATGGGCTGACTTGTGTCCCCCCAAAATTCATATGTTGAATTCCTAGTCCCTGATACCTCAGAATGTGACTGTTTGGGGAGACTGGGTCTTTAAAGAGGTACTTCCGTTAACATGAGGTCAGTATGAGTGGTGTCATTGTAAGAGGAGATGAGGACACAGACATGTGCAGAGGCAAGGCCTTGGGAAGACACTGAGAGAAGACAGCCATCCACAAGCAAGAAGAGAGACCTCAGAAGAAACCCACCCTGCTGACACCTTCATCTCGGATTTCTAGCCTCCAGAAGTGTGAGAAGATAAATTTCTTTTACTTAAGCTGCCCACTGTGTGGTACTTTGTTATGGTAGCTCTAGAAAATTAATACACAGGCTATTGACACTCAAACATGAATTATTGATAGTAGAGGAAAAGCGAGCCCTGTCTCTTCCATGGGAATGGGGACTATGAACCAATTAAGCCCTTGCAGGAATGCCAGGGCACAGTGCTTACAACCATGAGCTCCGGAATCAGCACTGGCTATGGGACCCCAGGTAAGTTACTAACCACTCTAACTTCAGCTGGCTCGTCCATGATGCGGGTGCATAGTTGTGCTGACCTTATAAAGTTGTTAGGATGAAATAAAATGCATGGAGAGCACACAGTGTCTGGGACACAGTGAGTTCTCCATTTATCGTGGTTATGATCATGGTGAGAGGGGCCAGGAGAGGAGGTTCTGAGAGTGGGACCAGAGGAAGATGGAGTGAGAAGTCGACAAACACTATGGTGGTCTAGAGAGTCAAGAGCCCTGTAGCTGATTAGATAACTTCGGGAGGTCACTTTGCCACTCCTCGGTTTCCTCATCTAGAAGAAGAGAGGGATACACTACACACCGAGGAGAGTAGGGGCAGAGGGAACTGAAAACCACCTCGATATTTTCTCAAAGTGATTCTGGAAGAAGGAGGTTCTTGGTTTTTTCTCTCCACCGATGTCAATTATGGCTCAACTTCAGAGTCACACAGGGGACATAAGCATACGTTTCTCCTCTTTTTTTCCTAGTCCACTAAATTCCCATTCCTGGAGTAGGTACTATGCTTGGTAGGATCACTATGCTTTACAGTGATCTCAGGACTCGGGACTGGCCCCTTTGAATCTCCTTCTCCAATGACCTTCATTCAAGTCTCCCCTCAAAACTGTCCTATATCCAGGAAACCTAGATTTCCACATCCCAGGGCAACATTCGCCTGGCTCAGAGGAGAGAAGAGCACAGGTGGGTTAGCCTTTGTCATTTATGAAGGGACCCCAGAGATTTACCATGGCCGTGCATCTCTGCCAACCTCAGAACTGAAGAGCCTAATCTCCCCAATGATAACATGTATTAGATGGTACCTCATGAAGCTTTGAGCAGAGCATGCATTCATTCAGGTGCTCAGCACGTGCTCTGTGCCTACTTGCTGCCATGACAGGGTGCTGAGTGCTGGGGCTGCACATGGGGAGAAACAAGACACAGTTCTTTCCTGGGAGTAAACTCTGAGAATATAAGTTTTTTTTAAAGTCCCTTGTCTTGCCAGGTCCCTTACACTGCATGAGCCATGTCCCCCACATTGCATCAATTACTGTTAAGTATTGATATAAACCCTCATGAAAAGAACTAAACTTCCCCACCTTCCAGAGCCATCAATTGACCATTTCTTATCTGTTCACTAAAGGCACATAGCAATTTTCCAGATTCTAAGACTCAGACTAATGGATAATGACAGGATACTTCTCAAGCCTGAGAAGCCAGGGGGATCCAAGGCCTTTGCTGACTGCATGGTCATCCCCTGTGACTAAACAGGAAGATTTGTGCCCTTAGGTATCTCTGGTCAAAACAAATACTTGAAATTCTGACTCTATTATCTAGCACCCAAGCCCGGCCCATTCCTAGAAGCTATGGAACTGAAAAGCATCAAGATCAGGGAACTAACAGGCAAATCCCCTTTGAGTGGATATGGAAGTAACCACAATGGGAACACAGTTTTCTAATTACGGAGTCCATGGGTCTCACAAGCATGTGTATGGACTTCTAAGGCATACTTTGCACGCCTCAATCACCAAAGGAAAAGGGGGATTGAACACCAGAAAGTTCCGCCCCAGTCTACACCACAGTTTGGATGGATAGTAGGAAGGGGCAAGTTCCTATTTTATAGGGTAGATTACATGGTTGACATTCATTGCCTCTTGTTTTTACAACCCTCCCCATCCCACCCCTGGAAGCCCCAGGTATATCCAAAGGAAAATATTGCAAGGCTTAACATGACAGAGCAAGACAGGGAGGGAGGAAGGAAAAGGGGGAGAATGAAAAAGGAAAAGAAAGGAAGTGGGAAATGCATTATTTGTTCAGCTCTGTCAATAAACCGACCTGCGTGCATACAGATGCACTTGGCTGGTTTGACACTAAAGATCTTAACGTAGAACTTCTCTGAAGATTCACCACATACAAATTATCCCAGAGATCCCGCATGAGTGGACTTTTTCTAAAAAGGGATACATGATCAAACTCTTGCCACAGCCAGAGACAACTGAAAGTCGCCTCACAAATCTTACTTATATATTATAATGAGTTGTAAAGAACATGTTTAATTTTAAATTTTTGACTATAAAGATCCTTTAAATGCTTATAAAACAAAACACTCATGAGATGTGGCTTTTAAATATTTTTAGATTACATAGAAGTTCTCTGAGGCTATTTTTCAAACTTGCAACTAGAAGGTTTCTAACATTTGGCTTTAGTTTTTTGTTTGTTTGGGGTTTTTTTTGTTGTTAATTCTCACCCAAGGATATTTTTTTCATTGATTTTTAGAGAGAGTACAAGGGAGGGGCAGAGACAGGGAGAGAGAAACACCAATGTGAGAGAGACACATCAATTGGTTGCCTCCAGCAGGCACCCAGACTGGGGCTAGGGATTGAGCCTACATCCCAGGTACCTGCCCTTGACCAGAATCAAACCTGCGACCCTTCAGTCCACAGGCTGACACTCCTACCAACTGAGCAAAACCAGCTAGGACTTAGCTTTAGTTTTAAAACTAAAACAGAACACATCCAAAAGAAGCTTGTAGAATAGTTAAAATGATCCTGATTTGCAGAGTTAAGAATACGTTCAATCACTAGAAGGAAAACGCTAAGCTTTCCAGAAAAGAACAAACAGCTAATACTAATAGGTAATGTTTATTGAGCATTTACTATGCACATTTGCTCTGTCCCAACAACTCTGAGGTAGGTGTTATTTTCCCCATTATAGACTGAGGGGATTGAGGTTCAGTGATATGAAACAACCAGCCCAGCTCGTGGTATTTTTAAGTGGAGAAAGCTAACTAAGAACCTGAGCAGTCCGACCCCAGCACATATTCTTGCAACAACTACATTGCACTGTCTCCCTGCAGATGGAAAGGGAAAACATCTTAATCTGCAATTGATTGATGAAACAATCAGGGATTCCTCTGCTTTGGAGTCAAGTATTTATAGTGCAATAAACTCTCTTCCACGTTTTCCTTCCTCTCCTGCATTTTCAAAGCTTGTCTTCTTGCCAGCTGCTCGGCACAGGAGGAACCTGGAACCCCCACCCATTTCATTTTCTCTCTAGCTGGAGCCAAAAGCTGCTTCACCGCCTCGGGCCTGCCCCGGGTACTAAAATCCACCTACTTTCCCAGACACCGAGGAGTGAGCAGTATCTGGACAGGCATCGCAAATCTGATGAGGACTGGTGAGAACCGTGCCCTCCAGCAAGGCGGCCAGGAAACACTCCGCAGGGAAGTCGGGAGCCACGGAACCGGTTCAGAGACACGCCGCCTGCGGAGAAAAAGGGGGTGCAGAGCTTTCCACCCTCCAACCACGCATGTGTGGAAGAACCGTCTGTTCAGTACGAATGTAGCACATGTAAGCTCGCCATTCTTCCGTCCTTTGTGTCGGTCATGGTCTTTAAAGATGGGCTCATGTCCCACTTGCTCAGCCACCTTGTGGTCACTTGTCAACAATTTCGTACTGTGTAGGGATGAGAAAGACAGTCAGACTTCAACATATCAGGGTGATGGCGTCTTGGTAAAGAACTGAAGTCGTGGGAGGGTCACGAGCTCCGTCAGAGCAGGGACTGCCTTGCTGACTGCCGGTGCTCCATGAATACGGGTCCAAAAAGCAGGAGGAGGGGGAGGGGAGGAAACCATTTTTCCCACTAGAAGAGAGGCATTTGGTGTTCACCTGAGCCTCAGCCTCCTCCTTGTTTGCAGGATCTAATTATACCTTAGGCGGGAGAGATTTACGTTTGTCTAGCATCGTAGAATTGACTCAATTGGCTGCCAGCTTCTCTCAGTCATAGTTAAGGTCAGGAGTGAGAGTGATTTCCTGTTTCAGTTATCTGCTGCTACATACAAGCCACCTGAGACACAGCGGCTTAAAACAACAGCAATCATTTCTTTGCCCGCATTTCTGTAATGTGGCCAGGATCCAGTGGGGCCAGTTTGTGGCGATATAGAGGCAACTCAACTGGGGCTGGATGATCCACTTCCCAAGATGCCATGTTCACAAGGCTGTCAGGTGAGTGCTGGCCGTCTACCGGGACCTCAGCTCGGGCTGCTGCCAGAGGCCCCCGGTCCTCCCCTCCCTGAGGCTGGCCATGAGGCTGCGTGGGCTTTTGCACAGTATGGCAGCGAGGTTCCAAGAGCAAGTATCCCAAGAAAACAAGCCCCATTTGCAAGCACTTATCAAGCTTCCATGTGCATCATACTTGCTAATGTCCCATTGGCCACAGAAAGTTCCATGACCAAGTCCAGAGTCATTGGGGGAAGAGTGGGGATACACAAGGATATAAATACCAGGGGTCATAGTTCACTGTTGGCTATCAAAGTAACAGTTTACCACAGAGCATGATCATTTTTGTCTCTATTAAGAAAAAAATTGAAAGTTGGTGTTATTTTCCTACTTATACATTTTTTATTAGCCAGAAACTTGATACCAATGTTTCCTAAATTTTCAGTTGGCTTAGAAAAACTGTTGGGGGGAAAAGTTCAGAGAGAGAGAAACATTTATGAGTATATAAAATCAGGAAAATAGAAGTTCTTATTTTAAAACGAACACTATCCTGGAACCATAGGGAAGGGCACATGTGATTAGGGGATAATTATGTTAAAAATAAAAGTCATGGCATTCTGGTTAGCAAAAAACATATCCTATATAATAAAAGCCTAGGTAGCGTCACACCCTCATGCAACACCCTTGCACGACATCGTCACAAGATGGCCACCACAAGATGGCCGTGCGCAGTGGAGGCGGGGCCCAGTGGCCGCTCCGTGTGGTGAGGCCTGGGGGTCCTGTGGCTCTGTACTGCGTGGAGGAGGCCGGTCCGGCATCTCCGCCGCCTTGCACAGAGGAGGCAGGTCCCAGCGGAGGAGGTGGGTCGTGGCAAAGGAGGGCAGTTGGGGGCGATCAGGCTGGCAGGGGAGCAGTTAGGCATCAATCAGGCCAGCAGGGGAGTGGTTAGGGAGTGATCAGGCTGGCAGGCAGAAGCGGTTAGGGGGCAATCAGGCAGGCAGGCGAGCGATTAGGAGCCAAGTGGTCAGTCCCAGATTGTGAGAGGGATGTCTGACTGCCGGTTTCGGCCCGATCCCTGTGGTCCCAGATTGGAGAGGGCGCAGGCGGGGTTGAGCGCCCCCCCACTGCCCCCGAGCCTCTAGTATAGACATAAAGCAAACACAAATGTCATAAGGAGTGGAAATGTCACAAGTTAATAAAGGTTCCTGAAGAAATAATAAAAACTTTTCAGATACAGTCAGAAAAACATAGTTCAATTTTGTAAGCAGCAACATTTCAACTGGACTTTCAAAACAGTTGTTAATGTCACTGATGTTTTATGTTTCTGTCAACAATGCAATTGTTAAAATAGTGAGATGGCTAATACTTCGAAGTACTGGATTAGGATTCAAACTAACTGAAATAGGAGAGCATTAACAGCATTAACATTTTTAAGCTTTTACCATGTCCCAAGCCTATACTAAGAACTCCATGCACATTTATCTTCATAAAAAACTTACACCACACAGAGTTTTAATCATTTCCTCAAAACCACACTTCCGGTCAGTGTGGGAGATAGGATCAGCAGCCAGATCTGTCTGCAGATTTTGATGAATTCGTGAGATAACAAATTTCTGTATACAGAAACATTTGTTTTTTCATTGATTCTATTAAACTGGAAAATATATTCCCAAAGGAAAAAAATACTGATCAAAGATGCAATAAGAACATTACACATAAGAATTCTGAAAGCTTTTTGAATCTCCAAACTAAATGGAAATTTTTAATGAAATGATAATAACTCCCAAAGTAATTAACCAAATCAAATACCGAACCTTCAAATATCTAATTATGAACATGTTTCCCTGGGGCTAGATATAGGTGAGAGAGTGTTTTTTAAAAGCATTAAGCTGCTTCTTTCCTTATTCCAAATATTCCCTTTTAAATCCCCCAGAAGTTATAAATTAAAAAAAACTAATCTAGGTACTTCACTCATGCTGTAGTCTTTATCTTAGCTATTTTGCTTTTGTTTTTCCGACTGTATCTGAAAATCTTTATTTCTTCACCAACCTCTAATTTGTGACATTTCCACTCCTTATGACATTTGTGTGTGCTTTATATATGTCTATATAAGTTTTTTGCTAACCAGCATACCATGGTTTTCATCTGTAACATAATCATCCCCCAATCACATGTGCCCGTCCTTCCCTGTCATTCCAGGATCATGTGTTGTTTTTTAATAAGAACTATTTTCCTGATCTGCTTATTTCCTATGGGTCCCTCCCTCATGTTTTATTAACTGAGAGCTTTGCTCTGCTTGCGCCAGGACTACTAATAAGGGATTCAATTGATCCACCTCATTGACATGCCTTGTAAGTTCATGATGCTCTTGAAAACACCATTCATTTTTACTGCTTAGAACTAAAAGAGGCACGTGTATGGAGTAACCATTACTGTGGCAGTCACAGGAGCAGCAGGAGCTCTATGAAAAGTCCTGGCTTCCTAATGTACGTTTACTTCAGCATTGGCGCTTCTTCACAGTGAGGAAAAACGACTCCATAGCGCTGCAGCATAAACACGGACCACACCCCTGGGGCACAGAAGCACGAGGGGAACATACAGAATTCGTTCATTTTTCTCAGAGCTCGATTAGCCTTAAATGTCGAATTTTGGCCTCAGTCACTCAGGCAAGTAGTGAAAAGTTTGGGAAATATCCAGAAAAGTGTGTGAAAATTATTTAAAAAGCCAAGAAGATTGGTCTTAGGAGAATTCTAAAAGACCTCGGGCTATATATTCCATAAAAGAGACACCTACAATGGATTTAAGATCTGTCTTCACATCTGGGTCGAGCTACTATCAGAGTGGACTGAGGATCAGAATGAAGTCACTTTTGAAGACTGTAAGATTCTAGAACAGATTGCCAGGGAGGGGGGTTGATTTTAAAAAATAGTCTGGAAGCATCTTTGTCTTGTGTTTTCCCCCAAACAGATTTATACTCAGCCATCAACAACGGGATTGGCCCCGTGTCTGGCACGTTAACTATTCACAGAATCCAATGGCATTCAGAGACTAGGCCAAAAGTTTAAAAACCTCATTGTTTTGTTTTCAGGAGATCCTTTCAGTGCCAACACTGACTATTTGCTAATAGTAATGTGCTCACAGGAGACCTCCCAGGGTCCTGGAAGGAATTCAGGTTGAACAGTAAACATCCTGTTGGCTGAGGATCGTAACACTTACCTTAAGATGTTGTGAGGATCAGATGAGACAATACAGGGTGTCCCAAAACTGTGTACACACTTTGAGTAATTATAAAGGTGATGTTTATTAAAATACACTTCATTTTCAACATGTGAGCTATCAGCTGTTAAAGCGTGTATACATTTTTCATTTTTTGGATAACCTATATTTACAAATGCCTTGTTCGCAGTAGGTGCTTAGTGAGTCTTGCTTGCCCTCCTTTCTGTGGTTGGGCAGGATTATAGGAATAGGAAGGGTTGAAAGAGTAATTAGTTGGAGCACAAATAAAGACTGTATACATCTCATACTAAATTTCCACTTTCTGTTAGCCAACAATATGTAAAAACTACCCTCAGGGTCAATCAATCATCAGGGATCGTTCCAGGAGGCTCCGATTCCTATTTACTGCGAAGGAATTTGCCTTATGCCCTAATGCCAAGGTCTGCTGAAGTTTTCAAGGGCTTTCTGAATGCCAGGTTCTTTGCTGGGCACTCTGCCTCCTACTAGAGCAGGTACATGTTATTGCCTCTATTTCATAACTGAGGAGATTGAGGCCCGGAAAGATTAGGTACTGCTAATGAGACACATGGCGACCACGTTCTGGAGCTAGACTTGGGACCCAGGGTCTTTCTGGTTTCAACACCTGAAATGGTGAAGGGGAAGGGAGAAATAATAGGGCTCGCTCATACATACAGGGTCCCAGCCAGAGTGGGAATTTAAAGCGACCCGTGCAGAGCAGCGGGGAGCCACACCAGTAGGCCCTGGCACCTGGAATCGGTCACCACTTCTAGGTGCCACTAAAAAGCTGTTTCCAGGAGTGAGGACTGAGCAACCTGCTTGAAACCCACCGTAAGGGGCTTGTTTCAAGGAAGACAGAGATCGTTTACTTCCTCGCACCTAATCTCTTTACGTCTTGGGTGGATTTCCGAGGGCACAGGAAGTGCTCCTGCTCCTGACACAAGCAAGTCTTTATTGTCGCTGGAGTGCTTTTTCCCAGCGTGCACCAGCATGCTCCCCGTGCCTGCAGATAGCTGCCCATTCACTTGGGGCACACAGGCAGGAACACAGCCGCTCTGACTCATCGTTAGGCAGTTCCAACCTGGTGCTATTTGCCTTTCTTCACCCCGTCACCAAGTTAATGGGCTGTATTAACGGTGATATTTATAGACAACAAATGGAACCCCAAAGCCTCAGCGATGCCCCTCCCACCTAGAAAGGCCTATTCATCATGACTCTCACGCTTGCAGTCCTGCCATTTGCCTTGCGCCCTAATCCCAAAGTGCTGGCCAGGTAGTACGTGTGCTTCTTTTCCTTTCATGTGAGAACTTCTTAGCTACGGGGATTGAGGGGAGAGAGAGTAACAAAAAGAACATGTGCGATGTTGCTCCTGGTGTTTTGTACCCTGGTTATTATGTCCTGTCACACTTCGAATAAAATAAAAAATTATTCCGATGGCCTACGAGATTCTTTATGATCTGGCCAAGTGCGCGCACACACACACACACACACACACACACACACACACACGCACACGCCCATCTCACTCCCCTCTCGTCCCCTGCGCCAGCCATTGTGGCCTCCTTTGCTGCTCCTGAAATATACTTAACGCACGTCCGCCTCAGGACCTTTGCACTGGCTTTCTCAGATGGTTGGGACTCTCTTCCTTCACGTAGCCTCATAACTGACTTCCCTCACTTAATCCAGGGTCTCTGCTCAGATGTTAAGTGAACAAAGAGAACTTCACTAGCTATCCTATCTAAAATGGCACCATCAGCCCTGGCTGGGTGGCTCCGTGGGTTGGAGCATCATCCTGTACACCAAAAGGTTGTAGGTTTTATTCCTGGTCAGGACACATACCCAGGATGCAGGTTCGACTCTGAGTTGGGGCATTTATGGGAGGCAAACAATCTCTCTCTCGCGCGCGCTTTCTCTTTCCCCCTCCCTTCTTCCCTTCCCCCATTGCTCTCTCTATAAAATACAAAAAACATACCCTTGAGTGAAGTTTTAAAAAATAAAATAATTTTTAAAATTTAAAAAAATAAAATAGCACCTTCAGTCACTCTTTATCCCTTTATTTTTCTTACCAATTTGACATTATATTGTGTATTTATTTGTACTCAGTCTACACACCTACACACACACACACAAACACACACACTCACTGTAACCCTGAGGCAGGGTTTTATTTATCTTGTTCACTGCTACAGCCCTAACACCTTGAACAGAGCCAGGCCAATAATAAGTGTGTGACAAACAGTGGTTGGACAAATGACTGTTTTGTGAGGCTACACTAACTTTTAAGATGTGATAAAGATATCTGAAAGCGCTATATATCCATGGTCATCCAGCCTCAGCAGATGTTAAAAACAACAGCTTCGATGTTTAAATCAGTAATCTATTGGCAGAGTAGCCTCTTTAAAAAAACTCTCTTTTTCTTGATATAGAAAGAAAGAATTTGATACAGTAAAGAAAGCAAGGGAAGAGAGAGCAATAAGGAGGTGGAAAGATCGAGTAACTGTCATATCTAGTTAATGATACAATAGTTTTCATTGAAGAGGGTAACTAGACCTACTGCTGATTTGAATTACATTTGGATCTTAAGCTTTTACAGAAACATATTCCAGAGAACTAAATTACAAGGCAGAGTATTTCCTAAATCATTACAAACACCATGAAAACTATAGTTGGTGGTCCCGAAAAGAGACATTTTAACCTACGTTTTATACTGGAGGAAGCAGAGCTCAGGGCTCACCTGAGGTCATTACAAACAAATGGAAAATGTAAGGGCAGAACCCAGGTGCCCCCTCTGGCTGATTTTCTCCCAAATGTGTTTATTTCTCCCAGTTGCCTTTTCTCTTTGGCTTTTCTATTAACAAACTAGAGGCCCAGTGCATGAAATTCATACACTTGGGTGGGGGGTTGGGTGTGGGGGGAGTCCCTCAGCCCAGCCTATGCCCTCTTGCAGTCCGGGAGCACTTGGGAGATGTCCGACTGAGGCGGGAGAGGCTCCTGCCACCGCTGCTGCGCTCGCCAGCTGTGAGCCTGGCTTCTGGCTGAGCAGTGCTCTCCCTGTGGGAGCGCACTGACCACCAGGGGGAAACTCCTGCGTTGAGCATCTGCCCCTTGGTGGTCAGTGCACATCATAGCAACCGGTCATTCCGTTCAGTTGATTTGCATATTAGCCTTTAATTATATAGGATTATCATCTCTTTGAAAACAACAATTTTCTGTCTATTTTCCAAAGGGACATGCATATTGACCTTAGAACCCAAGCAAGCACTTTCCAAACTGTATACTAGGTAATATACAAGGTATTTATAGACAGTCCTCATATTAAACAAAACACACACACACACACACACACACACACACAGAGTTTTCAATAAGTTTCCAAAACTAATGTTTTCCTCCCTCCCCCTAAAATGTCAAGCAATACAGAAATTGTATTATGTGTGTTTAGCTCAGTACTTCTAGAACAGGGGTGGGCAAACTTTTTGACTCAAGGGCCACAATGGGTTCTTAAACTGGACCAGAGGGCCGGAACAAAAGCATGGATGGAGTGTTTGTGTGAACTAATATAAATTCAAAGTAAACATCATTACATAAAAGGGTACGGTCTTTTTTTTTGTTTTATTCATTTCAAACGGGCCGGATCCGGCCCGCGGGCCGTAGTTTGCCCACGGCTGTTCTAGAACTTATTTGACTAAGAACATTATTCTTTTCCTAGAAATTTCTCACAGACACAATTGAGGAAACACTTCTTTTTATCATTCTACCTATATACACACAAGACAAACACATAGGCATTTATAATACACTAGAGGCCCGATGCACGAAATACATGCAAGAGTAGGCCTTCGCAGCCATGGCTGCCTGGATCCCTCCCTCACAGCCACGGTGGCGGCCTCGATCCAGCAGCTGCAACCGGGGCTTTATTCTGGAAGAACGTCTGGTCTAATTAGCATATTATGCTTTTATTATTATAGATTGTATATGAACAGAAATACACAAAAGATTGCATATCATATGTACATATGTATACATATGGTTGGAAGGTTCATTACCTAGTCCATTGGAGGAATGGACAAGTTAGAATAAACCCAGAGCCGATGCAAAGCTAAAACTGCATGAGTTGGCAAGAAGGAAAGCAGGACAGCAGGTGTAGCAGGCAGGCTATTGGATTCTTTGTCCAGCACCACTGCTCTAGGCACTGCTTCTACCCACTCACTCACTACCCGAGCGGCTGTAGTGGGAAATGGCCTGTCTCTAGACCCTGGAGTCCCTGCCCACAGGGACTGGTTGACTGGTACGTGGACAGTCCTCTCCTAAGCCTGGCCAAGTAGGCCCTTCCTAGGAGTTGTGGATCCATGACTGAAAGGCCCTCAGAAAAAAATAGTAAATTGGCCTTGAGAGAGACACTGAGACGGAGATTGCGAGAAAGAAGGCCTTTCCGAAGAGCCCATCCCTGATTCTCTTTCTGAGGCCCGGCTGCGTCCTCGACTCGGATGCCATGAGATGTCCCCATCACCCACCAACAAATCATCTCCCTTCTCCCTTTGTCCTAAATTTTTGCTAGAATTGGTTCCTGCTCCTTGCAGACTGACCAATACACCAGGCCAGAGGGACGTAACAAGCGTAGCAAACGAGTCAAAGACAGCAGGGAGCCAGTGCTGGAATGTATAACTCACTCGCTTGTCATTCCCTAAGCTCTCCGTTTCCTCCCTCTGTATTTTCAATGGAAGCAAAGTACAGCTTTCATGGGAGGAACATAAACTGATTCTGTAGCATGAGATGCTGAGGAGTCTTGCATTTAGATTTTCATCCATCAACGCCTGACTACTTTTAATAAGTACTTTCCAATGGTCCCATCATTCTCTACGAGTACTCTGAGCTACTCCTATACCACACCTTGCTTCTTACAGACCTCCCTCTGCAAGGACCTCTGAATCTTTTCCTGAGGGAGGTATTTCCCGTGGTTTCAATACATCGTTTAGCCACATTAAAGCTCATTGATATGTGGTTGCATTTCAAAAGCATAGCTCCAGGTTGAAATCCATATTTTTGTAGTTGAAGGGGGAAGTATCAGAAAGTAATAAATAACCTAACTTTACTGTAACCATTCACTTTAAGTTCACTTTAAACAAAAGGGCCCCCTTCCTAGAAATGAAGCCCACACGAGAGCTGGACAAGCAAATAAAATTACAGACATACAATTAGGAAAGGATTCAAACCTACAAGCAACCAGAGAAATACAAACTAGAACAGGAATCTTCTGTTTGTAAAGTTATATATTCACACACACTCATACCACCACCCCCCCAAACATGCGTCTGTATGTGTGTGTTCTTTTCAGGAATAATGTGGCAGAATACATCAAATGCGACATGAATGCACATGCTCTTTGATCCTCAGTTCAACTTCCGAGAAAAAGGAAAAAATAGTAACAGTCTTGGCCTGCCCCTGCTCACATCCACGTCCACCCTGCTACTTACTGTCACCTGGCGTGCAAGCTCACAGGCGCGATCTTATCGCAGCCAGCCCCTGGGGAAGAAAGCTAACTGAGAATATTAATAGCCTCGCTGCAGTCAGAAATTCAGTGAGGGCAAGCCCTAGGAAATCAAATTATTTAAAAGGGGGCGCAATTAAAGTGAGCCTGGAAGAAGGCAGCAACTTGGATTTCCACAGAGAGGGAGGGCTTCCTCAGCCAGCACAGGGTGGAGGGTTATTCTAAAATATCTGGAAATAATAAAATGCCTTCGTCTATGGGGAAATTTTTTTGGTGTAGTTTTCTGTCTGCTGATTTTGCTTAGGCTGATATTGCGCTACATATGAGCAGGATGCTCAAAAGTGTTTCAAGGGAAACCACTCCTGGGATCTAACATTTGCCACAAATTGTTAGGCTGTACCCTGGCCAGTTTTCCTCAGTGGTTAGAGCACTGGCCCGTGGATCGTAAGGTCTCAAGTTCAATTCCCAGTCAAGGGCACGTACCTCGGTTGCAGGTTCAATTCCCAGCCCCTGTTGGGGTGCAGGCAGAAAGTAACCAATCGATGTATCTCTAACATATCGATGTTCTCTCTCTCCTCTCTCTCTCACCCCACCTCATTCCTCCTCTTCCTCCTCCCTTGTCCCTTCCACTCTCTCTAAAAATCAATGGAAAAAATATCCTCCCTCCTTAGGCGAGGATTAAATTTTTTTTTAATTGTTAGGTTGCTAAAATAAGTAAATAAATAATTAGCTCCCCCTTAAATATATGTTAAATATGAAAAAGTTACAGCCTTAAATATGTTAAATACTATTATTTTTAATACTAAAATAAGAAATTAATGTACAGCAAGAGGGGAATAAAGTAATTATAGTATATCTACTTGATAAATTGTTATATTCTGATTAATACAATGGTCCTGGAGACTATGTAGACAACTAAAAATTACTAATAATTTTATATTAAAGATCAGGTCCAACATTGCATGTATGGGATATTTACAACTATATAAAAATCTATAATAATAAAAGCATAATATGCTAATTAGACCAGATGTCCTTATGGACAACCTTCCAGACAACGTCAGGGCTGCGAGGGAAGCCCAGGTCCCGGGTGCCTGTTGGCAGCCAGAGGATAGCCCGGGTCCCGGGTGCCAGAGGGAAGCTGGTGCCAGCAGCTGGGGGAAGGAAGGCCTATTCTTGCATGAATTTTGTGCATCGGGCCTCTAGTAAATATATAAAAAGCCTGACAGAAATGTACCAAATTGCTTACAGTGGTTTGAATGGTAGTGAAATTTCTATATTTTTTAATGTGATAGTGTTACTTTCCTAATTTTACATTTTCTAAATGAAGCCAGTCTAGAAAACCATAATAGTCAATGCTTATATTCCAAGAAACTTACTAATTTATAGCAGCTAGATTTAAAGACTTCGAAGGACTCTTTAGAAAGCATCTCTTTAGTGTTGGCCAGGATGGGGAGGAGAAAAGAAACCCTCATGCACTGTTGGTGGGAATGCAGACTTGTGCAGCCACTGTGGAAAGCAGTATGGAGTTTCCTCAAAAAATTAAAAATGGAACTGCCTTATGAACCATCAATTCCATTTCTGGAATATATCCTAAGCAATCCAAAACACTAATTCGAAAGAATACGTGCACCTCATGTTCACTGCAATGTAATTGACAATAATCAAGATATGGAAGCAACTCAAGTGCCCACCCATAGAAGAGTAGATAAAAAAGCTGTGGTACAAACACACAATGGATTATTACTCGGCAAAAAAAAAAAAAAATGAAATCTTACAGTTTGTAATAGCATGGATGGACCTAGAAGGTAATATGCTAAGTGAGATAAGTCAGGCAGAGAAAGACAAATGCCATATGATTTCATTTATATGTGGAATCTAAAGAACAAAATAAATAAACAAAACAGAAACAGACTCATAGAGAACAGACTGATGGTTGCCAGCGGGGAGGGGAGTTGGAGGACTGGGTGAAAAGGTGAAGGGATTAAGGAGTACAAATCGGTAGTTATAAAACAGTCATGGGGATGTAAAATATAGCATAGGGAATACAGTCAATAATAATGTAATAACTATGCATGGTGCCAGGTGTAATAACTATTCATAACATTACCCACCTGTAAAGATAGATATGATTATCTAACCACATTTTGAAACTAATACAAAATAATATTAAATATAAACTGGAGTTGAAAAATAAGATTTTAAAATATTCAAAGAAAGCATCTGTTTTAAAAATCTAATAAAATCACTGATTTATGCCTAGGATAAGTCCTAGAGAAAGGATTACAGAAGGGAATATTAAAGCAGGGTACACAATGTTTTAGAAGTTGTGCATTGAGAAATATTTTTAAATGTTCGCCAACACACTTCCTACATATGATTAACATGTTATTCACAATATTTAGATTATTTCCTTTTGGGAAATTATACTGTTAATTTTTTTTCTGAGCGAAAGCAAACATACTACTTTGTGTTATAAATATTAAACATTTACTCTTTTACATATTGTTACTTTTTTTTATCAGACTTTGTTCATGTGCATGAGAAAGACTGAAAACAATCCCCCCAATATATAACAAATCCTGTCAGAAGGCCACTTAGAAGGAAATCAATGTTAGCTATTGTTCCTGGGGTTAGTGCTGTTACTATTACTCTACATATAATTGAAATATAATATTCTGAAGACAAACTTTGCCCTCCCCCACCACCACTCTATAAAAACTTCCCTCCAAAATGTCAGTACTTACCTCCCTTTGCCAAATGCAATGAATGATCTTTGTTTTCTCCCCATTAGCATGGAGTCCTCCATAGTATTTGGCATCATTAACAGTTCCTGAATCATTGCTGTATTCCAGGCATTGTTCTGAGTACTTTCCAGCAGGAGTTCACTAATTCTCACAACAACCCTCTGAGCAGATATTTTTGTTGGCTCCATTTTACAGATGGAGACACTGAGGCACACAGAAGTGAAGTTGCCCAAGGTAACCCAGCTAGTCAAGTTGTGGAATCTGAATTTGAACTCAGCCAGCCCTGCTTGCAGGCCCGTGCTCTTGTCCACCAAATCAAAGTCATCATCTCCCAGCTATAGCCATACTTGGAATGACTTCCTGTTGCATCACTTCTTCTATGTCCTTTGCCTCTTTTTTACTGCCTCCTCTCATTTGCTTCAGCTGATAAATAAGCCCAGGACCTAAACCCACTCCAGCCGGAGGTTCTTCCTCCTGGACTGAAAGGTCATTTTCATGGCAATGAGGACGTAGCCTGTATCTAAGAGAGCACATGCAAAGTCCCTGCCCCATGTTTAGTAAATGATATTATTTTATTACATGAGAATAGTCCTGTACACTTTTGAAAGTGCTTCTATACATTTATTTGATACTCAAACTCTGCATGTTTATTATATTGCCCCTGCAGCTAGAGCACCGCTTCAGGTCTATCATTATATCTTCAATGGCTCCCTACTACCTACAAAGTTAAGTGCAAACTACGGAGTCAACGTGAAGATTATTTATAATACCTTCACCTTACCTTTCGGCATTAATTTAAACTAATCCACTATGTGTAACCTACACTCTTTCACATTAGACAGCATTTAAGTCACATATTCAGACATGTTAAGTCACATATTTTGCCAGTGTCAGACTTCATGGGGACTTCAGAGTAATGTTACTCTAATTATAAAAAGCCCTTATAGCATTTTGTAGATACCAGGTAAGAATACTTCATTAAAATGATAGTTACTTCATGTAACTATTCTCCAATTTACAAAATAATCCCCACACTTTAACACTGAGAGCTGCTCCTTCCATTCCATATAGAAAAGGAAAAGAGAAAGTTACAGAGTACTGTTGGACAACTGAAATGGTAAAAGTCCCTTTTAAATGTTCTCACTTGTCCTAATAAAAGAGTGTTGTTCCCAAATACAAGTCATTGTGAGTCAGAAGGAATGTAGGCATGATATCCGGGCTAGAAACAGGTTTACCTTGAATGATAAAAGCAGTGTAAGAGTAGTGAGGAAGATAGCAAATTTTTATTAGGCTTTGATTTGTTCAAGAACTTACTCATATGAATCATCTGTACACTTAATGTTGGTAATATTATTTAAATTCTACATTTTAAAAATTAATTTATTTTCTAACTATTGTTGACATGTTATATTAGTTTCAGGTGTACAACATAATGATTTGACATTTATATACCTTACAAAGTGATCACCCTGATACTACTATCCATCTGACACCATACATAGGTATTACAATACTAGAGGCCCGGTGCATGAAATTCGTGCACTCAGGGGAGGGGGGATCCCCTCAGCCTGATCTGTGCCCTCTCACAGTCCAGAAACCCTTGGGAGATGTCTGACTGCTGCAGAGGCGGCATTGAGCGTTTGCCCCCTGGTGGTCAGTGCATGTCATAGTGACTGGTCAACCACCTGCCCCCTGGTGGTCAGTGCTCATCATAGCTAGTGGTTGAGCACCCTTAGCGTATCATTTGCATATTACATTTTGATTGGTTGAATGGATGACTGGATGACTGGACACATAGCATATTCGGCTTTTATTATATAGGATTATTGACTACTAGAGGCCCAGTGCAGTTGTCCCTCAGCCTGGCCTGTGCCCTTTGCAATCCGGGACCCCTCGGGAGATGTCAGAGAGCCAGTTTCAGCCCGATCCCTGCAGGCCAGGCTGAGGGACCCCACCAGTGCAAGAATCTGTGCACTGAGCCTCTAGTATGCATATAAAATCTTTGGTTAATCTCTTCCCACCCTTCCCCCTTCCCTCTGAGATTCATCAGTCTGTTCCATGTTTCCATGCCTGTGGTTTCCACTCCTGCATTGAGCATGTGCCCCCTGGTGGTCAGTGCACATCATAGCTACCGGCCAGTTGGCCGGTCAGCCTGTCACATAGGCTTTTATATATCTAGATATTCCCAATTTTACATATTTTAAATAAGTAAAAAATTACCTTATTCTCTGATAGTTTGGCCACACAATCAAGGCTCTGAAGTGCCCCCTGGTGACAGCTTATCATTATTGCAGGTTCATACTTAACTCCCTTGAGAGTTCTCCAACTTCATCCTTTCCTCAGTTCTAGATATACACTATTGCCCACAGAGTTGTACTTCAGGGGTCATTAGTTTTCATTTTCTATCCATCTTTTAAAACCCTTCCACCACCTAGCTGATGCCTGACATTCTTCTGATAGTGCTTTAGTCCTTTATCAAAAAAGCCTTGGGAGAGAGAACGCCTGTGTCATTTGCACCTCCATGGAAACAGGTTACTCCACTGGTGTGAACAAGTTCATGACTCTTTGTTGAGAAGGTTTTGACAGCAGAGACACACCCAGAGCCTTTAGAAGAGAAGCGGGTATTACTGGCAAAGGTGAGGGAAGGGCACAAAGGGTGTGGCTAGATGGGTCCAAAATAAATTCTGTCCATCTCAATGTTTTCTTCCCTTCCTTTCCTTCCCTTCCCTTTCCTTTCCTTTCCTTTCCTTTCCTTTCCTTTCCTTTCCTTTCCTTTCCTTTCCTTTCCTTTCCTTTCCTTTCCTTTCCTTTCCTTTCCCTTCCTTCCCTTTCCTCTTTTCTTTTCTTTATTTTTTCTTTCTTTTTTTTTTAAACCATAGTGAGCTTTGGGAAGGAAGCAGCTCTCATGGAAGCCAAGACACTTTGGTAAAGAGTGAAAGGAGCCTTCACATGAGCACAGGCACCAGGACGGTGGGGTCTGGGGGGAAACCATCCCTCCTAAGTGCCTCTGCACCTCAATGCCAGCGTTAGGAAGGATTCTGCAATCCAGCCTGAGAAGTCTGCTTAACCTAGTTCTCAGTACATGTCACTACAACTTTCTGTGTATTTGCCTCAGGCTCAGAAGAGCTACATGACCTGGTTACAGTTTAACACACACCAATAACTAAGTGATTTCTCTAATTTCTTTAGGGGAAAACACACACACACACACACACACACACACACACACACACCGTAAATATATCCTAGGAATCTGATCTAATGTCCACACTAGGAAGAAGGCCTTTACTATACTCTACAGCTGGTTTGGGGGAAGATCAGTGAGTGATGCTTCTAAAAAGAGAAAGAGGGTTAGTTCAGGAATGCCAAGCTAACAGAAGTTCATCCTTTCACATCCTGATTCCAACACTGACTCAGCCATGCAGATACCAAAATCCAAAACAATGGTCGCACTTCATACTGGTTCCAGGACAGAAGAAAAAGAAAAGTGTGGCCAATGACTACCTTCTTATCTTTTCCTAGATCAAAACCAGCAGCAGCTCAGTAGGTCCCAGTGTCACAGGGCGCTGGGAAACTCAGCACAGCCTTCATTTATGCGCCTCAATACAGCACCACAGATGGCTTTGCCTTAAATCAAATGATATCACTTAGATCCCACACAGCATTTCCCTTTTCTGTAAGAAATTTTGCAAACGTTCTAAATTCTACCTCATCACTGGACTTCCACAATGATCTTTCAGAGGCCTCTGCAGACAGGAAATAAAATGGCAGTATACCTCATTGTCTCCTGAACATCTCTTCTGCTTTATTTTTAAAAATCTTTATTGCATATGCCCCCCTTTATTTCCCCAGTGACCCCTTTAGCCCGTCCCCAGCCCCCACCACACTATTGTCTGTGCCCATTGGTTATGCATAGTATATGCGTACAAGTTCTCTTCTACACTAAATGGGCAATCATTGTGATTTCATTTACAGACCGGCACTACGGTTATTCCTTTGAGCTGCACAGTCCATGGCCTCCACTAGCCACCTCCTGGGTTCTTGAAATGTGGCTAACCTGAATCGAGATGTGCTGAAACTGTAAAATACCAGGTTTCAAAACCTTGCTAAGAAAAAAGAATGTAAAATACCTCATTATTCGTTTTTGTATTATGATTAAATATTGCAATGATAATATTTTGAATATATTGGTTAAATAAGATATATTATTAAATTTTTAATTTTAATAAGATATATTATTAAAATCAACGTGTTTTTACCATTTTAATTTAGCTACTAGATTATTTAAAATTACATTTGCACCTTACATTTTATTTGTGCCAGTGAGGTTCAACTCTTGCTACATTAGAATCACTCAGAGCTTTTAAAAATTCCATGATATGCCCTGTTCCGTGTGTCTCAGTTGGTTGGAGCATCGTCTGGTATACCAAAAGGTGGCAGGTTTGATTCCCAGTCAGGGCACATACCCAGGTTGCAAGTTCAATTGGGGTGCCTGTGGGAGGCAACTGAAGGATATTTCTCTTTCATATCAACGTTCCTCTCCCTGCCCCCTCTCTCTCGCTCATAAAAAAAAAAGAATAAAAATTCCACGATGCCAGGCTCTTACCCCAGAGCACTTAAATCAGAATATTTGGGGTGGGGACTTAGCATCAGTATTTTTTTTTTGAAAGCTCTCAAGATGACGCTAATGGAGTGCCAACATGGAGAATACTGCTCTGCATTCTGAAATCCTGTGATTCTGAGACTCTAATGACTACTCATGCAGGTTAAAAGTTCAGAGTTGTTGTTTTTTTCTTATTCTGTATAATCAACTTTGTCTGTTCTGATCTATTTCTCCCTAAAGAAACAGCGAAATGTTTTTCAAGTCGGGCAAGTTAGAACTTTGTTTGTTTTATTTTTTAATGAAGTTCACATGAATCCAATACACTGCCAGGAATGGGGGTGGGGAGCATTGAACTTGGGGTTTTAAGGTTGATGAGTAACATGCAATCCTTCCTGGGGCTTCTTCTCACACTTGCCCTTTTCTTCTTGGAAGCACCTGCTTTGTTCCTGCTAATAACAAGCAATGCATTCACAGTGCCTCTAGATTTGGATGTGCCTACGAGTTACGTGGGGACCAGGTTCAAACACAGACGCTGATTCTGTGGGTCTGGTGCTGCTGAGTCCTGCATTTCTGACAAGCGTCAGGCAAGGCCGCTGCTGCTGGCCTGTGCAAGGACCAACTCTGTGAGAAGCAAGGCATCGGGGCTTAGGAAATTAGCTAAGGCCCATCTGGGCAGGTAGAGCCCATCTGGGCAGGTAGAGCCCATCTGGGCAGGTAGAGACCATCTGGGCAGGTAGAGCCCATCTGGGCAGGTAGAGACCATCTGGGCAGGTAGAGCCCATCTGGGCAGGTAGAGCCCATCTGGGCAGGTAGAGCCCATCTGGGCAGGTAGAGCTTGTGCTCAGAGGCCCAACAACATACAAGAAAGTCAACGCGTACATTGACTCTCTTTTCTGTACGTGCACTAAGCAAACTTTTAAGTGACGCTTGCCCTGATTTGCCCACTAAAGCACTGGTCATGGGCACCTATGTCCTCTCTCTGTAAACGTAAGTGTCCTCAGAGAGGGACACTATCTACATCATATTATATCTACAATTCCTCTAGGCCTTCTTCCTCCCATCCTCAAACCTGTAGCCTTCATCTAGCCCAGTGGTTCTCAACCTTCTGGCCCTTTAAATACAGTTCCTCATGTTGTGATCCAACCTTAAAATTATTTTTGATGCTACTTCATAACTGTAATGTTGCTACTGTTATGAATCGTAATGTAAATATCTGATATGCAGGATGGTCTTAGGCGACCCCTGTTAAAGGGTCGTTCGACTGCCAAAGGGGTCGCGACCCACAGGTTGAGAACCGCTGATCTAGCCATTTGCTAGAATCAATGTCCAACAGGTACATTGTCAGCCTTTACTTATTTTTCATGCCATGTCTCTGCTTCCCTAAACACCTTCCAAGTCCACTTATACCCACATCTAATAACAAAGAAAAATAGGAGAAAAACATGAGAAAGAAGATGAGCTGGTGGCAGTGGAGAAGGAGGTGGATGAAAAAGCTGCCATCTCTGGTTGCCATGTATACCGATCCAATGTTGCTCAACTCAGTCTGTTTCATAATCACTGTAAGCTTCCAAAAGCCACAGATGCTTGGGACCTCCCCAGAATTGCTAAGTGGGAATCTCCAGCAGTCAGGCCCAGGTGTGGGTGCGTCGTTAAAATTCTTCATGGACTATTCTGATGTGAAGCCAGGTTTGAGCAACCCCGGATGAGGCTCTTCACCTTATCTCATTTCATCTTCAAACAGCCGCATAAGGCAGGCATTTTGATCTTCATTTTATAGAAAATGAAGCCAAGTCTCAGAGAAGGTAGGAACTTGCCCAAGATCACACAGTTATAAAGTGACAGAACTAAGGTTCAAATTCAAGTCTTCCTGAGTTCTACAGTGTCTGCAGGTGCAGGCTACCCCCAAGTCCTAAAGCACCCTGACAGGCAGGCCATGCTGACACCCCCAGTGGAACCTAGTCACCAGTCACTCTCAGAACCTCAGAAATGCCCGTCACAACCCACATCCCAAGGACTGCCCACTGGGTACCCATTAGGCCCAACAGTTCTGCTCACCATTCTCAGCCCCTACTACTTGGTTATAGCCTCAGTCCCTGTTCCTAAGCCCTGCCTTGTAGGCCACCTGTGGATAAAGTTATACAGTGGTCCCCCTTGCTGTAAGCAGACCTTTCAGTAAACTGCTAGTTTCATTAAGGATGTGAGCATCCCTACCCTGCATTCCCCATCTCCTTGCTGCGCCTTCTCAGTGAGATTCTTATCCTTCATCTTGTAGAACCACCCACCCCAACTCTAAGCCTGAGGCTACACATATTATCCACTTGTTCATTCATTCAAAGTTATTGAGCACCCACTAAGAACTAGCAAGCTCAACAGTCATAGTACCTCATGAAACTTATGGCAGAGACAATGAACAAGTCGACTTACATTCACATGTATCATCTCATTTAAACTTCATGATGACATTTGGAGGTAGGAACTATAATGACATCCATTTCACAGATGAGAAAACTGGGACATAAAGAGGCTGAGTAACTTGCCGGGGTTAAATAGTTGGTACCAAGCTGGGATTCGGATCCTATTGGGATGGTCCTAGAACTCATGCTCTTTATCATTCCGTTATATTACTACCTCTGCCACAAATTGCTTTGCACTACCAAACCCCTTTACAGCATTCATAAAATGTACATTTAAAAAATGCTATTCTTGTCATAACCTTTCTGCTATAAAATAAAACCACACAAAGTGAATGCATAGCTTAATGAGTTGGTATAAGGTGAACACCTTAGCAACTACCATCTAGGTCAAGAAATAGAATTTTGCCAGCTGCCTCCAAAGCCCCTTGATGTATCTTGTCCTGGCCAATGTGCCTTTCTTTTCACAAAGGTAACGACGACCATGATTTTAAAGCAATCAGTTCCTTGAGTTTCCTTGTAGTGTTATCACCTATTAGTGGCCTGGTGCAAGAAAATTAATTAGAAGAAATATTTTAATATCGCTATTCACCCTTTCTCTATAGTAGAAGTATCAACCAAATTCATGATCGACAATAACAGATCAAAACACATGCGTGTGATTGGCCAGCGAGAGCTTTATATGTATTAGTTGGTCAAGTTTCTAAGCTTTCTAAATCTCTGTTTTCCAGCTAATGAAAAGAAAGTAGGATTCCACTGAGTCTCCTATCTACCTACTCCAGGACTTCTGCGAGGATCAAATGAGATGAGGCATGGGAAAATGCTTCATAGACATTTGGATAAAGTGTGAAATGTTTCCACCTGGCTATAAAACAAGTCATGTTCCTGAGCTGAAGAAACTGCAAGGAGGCTAGTTGCTAGGGAGAGGAAGCAGGCGTTGCTATTGACATTATTACCCGGACGGTCGGACACTTACCATATTAGATAGATAGATAGATAGATAGATAGATAGATAGATAGATAGATAGATGATAGATAGATAGATATGTATATATAGACACACACACACACACACATGCATTCTCAGATTCTATACTACAGCATAGTGTTACCCATTGGTACATTTGATATGTCTTTTAGGTCTCTTATATTCTACAGGTTCTCTCCTCCATCCCCATCTTTTGCTTACAACTTCTCCAGGAATTTGGCCTATAGACCTCTTGCCATGGGTGTTTGCTGACTGTAATCATAAGGCATTTCATCACGTTCCACCATCTTCTCCATTTCCTGCAAGGGGCAGTTGGATCCAGAGACTTGATCAGTCTCTGATTTGATCTTTTGGCAAGACTCTAGGTGCCGATTTGTTCTTTCATGAAGAGCCATGTGATGTCTGGCTGTCTCTCTTTCTGTGATGATAGCAGCTTTGGATGCTCAGTGCCAAAATCTATTAGTTCAAAGGGAGTTGCAAAATGGTGTATTCTAGTTCTATCATTTCTTCTATATTTATCAATCCATTGGGACACTTTTATAAACGTATGCTCACCCTTATTACTATCTGGTGGCTCAGTGACATCATTCATATAAGAAAATAGAATAAATAATTCTTTCCCTTTGTCTAACAATTTTCACAAATATAATTGGTTCCCTGTCATACTCTTAAGGAAATCAATTTTTTAAAATATCATTATGAAGTCATGTACCTAAACTTATTTGATGGGTTCCACATAATTACAACTATTACCCTTTCTAAAACTCAAAATTTCCCCTCTTTGGCCAACAGAAGCCTCTCCAAATTGGCTCTGGGGTGTTTTTGGCGTGACCCTGGTGACCTCTGATAGCTTTCTTACTATCTAGTGTAAGAAAATATTCCAGACAAAGTTCTCACCTCAAACCTGGAAAGAGCCATTTCTCTAGATTCTTTTGGTGGGAAATGATACTTCAGGAGCACAATCTGGACACTATGGATGCTCATGCTATTGGATTCACTGCACTCACATCCATACAAACACATAAAACATGCATACACTATACACACACACACACACACACACACACACACACAATGGTCAATAAAAAGAGTTTTTTGTTAAAATGATACATTTTGTCCCTCACTTCGCTTGCCTAGACTCCCAATAGAATAGCCCTCTGAGAGGCTATTGGCATGAAGCCCATCTCAGGCTTGGGGGGGAAAGAAAGTAGTTCAATTTAAGTTTAGAGATTCAGCTCTCATTTCAGCGTTGTTATTTTCTCTCTCTTATATTCGTTCAGAAAAATCTCTGCTCATCCATGCCATTTTATGTCTATTTATGTTTTCCAAATGCCGAAATTTCATCAAATACTCCGCTTGGGGGTCTGTCTGAGATGCAGGCTGTTACAGAAAGGTGGAAGCTATAATGTGCTATAGGCCAGCCTGCCTGTGCTTTGCTCTCGCTCTGTGTGTTTGCTAGTTTTAAATCCAAACTAAAGAATGAGCTGCATAGATTGCTAACAACACACCTTCTTACAAAGGGCATTAACAAGAATGCAGCCCTGCATCCTAATTTTAGCTTAAACACTAGGATATAAAAAGAGAAATTCAAGGGACTTTTGAGGGGCCCTAGATTAGGGAAGGGCTTTGCCTATATTGAAAATAGTATGGCATATGCAAAAGCAGCAAGAGTATATATTCAGTCTCTGTCACTCTTCCCAATGGAAAGAGAGGAAACCATTCACTTAAAAACGTGTGTGGTCATGAAAACAGGTCTAATGTTTCAAGTCTAACACGGCATAACATATGTGAACATCTTCTGCATGTTGCAATACACTGTGCAAATGAACTAACCATATTGTTATTAAATATCATTTAATTACATTCAAAAATGATTCTTCTAAAATTATCTTGACCAAGTCTATGTGCCCCTACATGTCAAGTTTTCAAATGAAAGGCAAAGGAACGTGATAGCATCAGGCTGGCTGCCTCTGAGCGCCTGCAGGGAGGCCAATAATATGACTGTGTGATCATCATTATCCTCATAAAAAGAAAGAGATTGGGGTTGAAACAGGGCCAGCCTCCAGGGCTCCCCTCTGACAACAAGCACAGAGGCAGCCATCTCCACCTGCCCACAAGTCTGCACACGCCTCTCATTGTTGACCAGGGCTCGGGGCCACAGGGTGTTTAGACAGAGGTGTTGTGTCTCAGGAAAGTTGTAGAAAGTGTGCTGGGAGCCTGAATGGAATGAAGGAAAAGCAAGGACACGTGCGATGTTTCAGAGAAACTGAAAATGAATGAGAGCTTTTGAGAGACAAACTGAGGGAAGGAATGTAGATCTTGGGCCACACGGAGGTAAATGAGAGCTATCCTATCAAAGAGATGCTTCCTTACAGGAGGCAGAATGATGAAGTGCCTGCAAAGTAAGTGGGGAATGCTATAGGATGAGGTCGGAGTGATATCTTTAAAGAAGCTTCAATCAATCAATCAATCAATCAATAATAAATAAATAAAATAAGAAGCCTCAAAAATTGTTTTCTCTAATCTGTGGATGGGCATGGCCACTTTTCCACCATGCACAGGTCTACTCTTTAAGTTAGGTTAACAGCTACTACCCTTTGCCCTTATACAAGGAGATTTCACTGAGTTTGTTCTAATGCTAATAAAGAATTGGCAAATGTGCCGCTCAGAAATAGGACAGGTAATTATTCCATGTATGCAACTTACTTCGCTGTCCTCTGCTGGGAGAGGAGTAGCAAATGAGATGGTTAAACGCAAATATCTGACTCGTCACACAGAACCCCTTTCCTTTCCTGAATGGAATGTTGCGGTTGGAGACAATCAGGTAAACAGATGCCTACGTTTTAAGATCTGCATGTTAGAGATTGGTTGCCTCATTTTTACTGCAGTCTCCTCCTCTCTCACCAGTTCAAAGTCAATGTCCCGGGAAGATCCAGTTCCCCTTCTATAGCAAAGACAGGAACCGCACCGATGGCAGGAAGAACTCCCATGTCCTGGCTCCAGTGCGGTTGGGCCCTTTTAGCCCAGAGAAAAGGGGGGGCTTCCTGTCCCTCCAGAGGAGCTGCTGCTCTCTGAGGAGCGTCAGCCTGGATGCTGCTGGCTCCATGATGCTGTGTCTCCCCAGCCCGGGCTTAGCACCCAAATCCAGCCTTTCTGTGGCTCCTTACTTCTGCCCTGGCACCTCAACTTCTGGCTCCCCCCTCTTCCCAGTTCTGAGTTGGCTGTTACCTTAGAGTCCCTGTCAGGGGCCACCAGGGGCCAGTCTTCCCTGACTGCTCCTGCCTCCTCACAGGGGCAGCCCTGCCTGCCGCACCCGCAGGACCCAACCCCTGCAATTGTAACAGGACTCAATGCACTGGGGGTAGCAGCTGCCCTTCTGTGGAGAGTAACGCTTTTTTTAAAATTAGTTTACTTTTTAAAAATGTTTTTATTGATTTCAGAGAGAGGAAGGGAGAGGGAGAGAAAGAAACATCAATGATGAGAGAGAACCATTGATCAGCTGCATCCTGCACGCCCTGATCGGGAATTGAACCGTGACCTCCTGGTTCCGTGACCTCCTGGTTCATGGGTCGACACTCAACCACTGAGCCACACTGGCCGGGCTGGAGAGTAATGCTTTTTAAGCTCCCTCACAGTCCTCATGCCATGGGCTCCTGGTGTGATGGACTCCTGGTGGCTAAGAGGATATGCGGACACACAGGGAGGAAGCGTGCTTCCCCTCAAATGGAGGGAATTTGCTAAATGAGCAACTTAAGGTAGTCTGCTCTAGAGAGTGAAGCATAGAAAGGCTCCATTTCGCTTTAGGGAGATTTCTCAGTATACTGGTACTGCAGCAAGCGAAGGCTGTTCTCCCAAAGTTAAGAAAGGACTTAACCAGAATCATTGCAAACTTGCAATAAGGTCAGTGAAGCAGCATAGCTTTGGTGACAGAACAAGGTAGCTGAAAAGAAAGTCTAAATCATCTATGCACGTCAGGGAAGAGGAGTCCATGTATTCCCGTCGACGGAAAACCTCACCATCCAGAAACCTCAGCCGTTCAGGACTAGTCAGACCAAGAAGCTGAGGGAAGAGCAGGCTCCCTGTGGGAGCTGCACCCCCAGCACACTGAGCCCACAGGGACGTTCACTGAGGCCCCTGGACAAGGGACAGGACACAGAAACCCAGCAGACCAGGGTTGCCTGAGGGATGGGGGTGCAGGGGGAAAGGGCACCGTGACAAATCATGCACTGGAAGGGAAGCCACTGCAACGCTGGAAAAGAGAAGCAGCCAGAAAAGTTGAAGATGGGAACAGCTCTGCTGTCTGGGAAGCAAAGCACCATCTGCTCTGCTCCTCAGGGTGGAGCCCTGAGGGCGGACTTGGGGGTCCCCGTGCTGTGTGCATCTGTGCGTGGAAGCAGAGGAGGAAATTCCCAAGGCTGTGGTGGGGCCCCAGGAGTGCCTCCCAGCCAGTGCAGGCACATCATCGCAGGGACACTTGCTAGTTATAGTGCCACCGTGCAGTTTCCTCATTTGCAAAAAGTGAAGGCTGTTGTGAGGGGTAAAGTACAGGTAGGCCCGTACAGCGGGGCCTGGCCCTTAGTAAGCACTCAGCAAACGTGAGCACTAGAACTCTAATAACTGTATTACCATCGTGCAGACCTAGTCCACCTCCATACAGTACTGTATTCACACAAGTGACACTGTGAGTTAGGTGTTTATAGGTCCTCTCCTCCAGTACAGGGCCCAGTGGAAGGTGATGGGCACGATAGGACAGGGTCATCACTAAGTTACTTAAAGAGGACAGAGACAGGAAAAGGCTCTTTGAGCCCTAAACTATTAGTTGATTAATCCTGTATGATATTAGAACTCAGACGTGCTTACTGTTTGCATTCTGAATAGATTCTTAAATTGTACAAAGTTAGGAGCATGCCACAGGTAATATTAGCTGGAGAGAAAAATGCCAAGGGGCTCAGACTCGGGTATGTATAAGGGAGCCTAGTGTATTACTGGAAGGGCAGACTCAGCTGGTGTATAAGGGGTCAGTCTGAGGGTCAGTCCCAGAGTTTTAGGGAGACATCCAGAGGTTAAAGTCCAGGAAAAGATCAAAGTCAAAACAGATTGCCAAATTCCTTGCTAGGCCACAATGCTCTTATGAAGAGGGTCATGAGTTTGACCATGAGGCATATTGAAGGCCACCCATGTGTTAGTCATGGTTCTCTAAAGAAACAGAACCAATAGGATGTGAATATATATGCACAGAGATTTATTTTAAGTAAGTGGCTCATGTGATTATGGAAGTTCACAAGTCCAAAATCTGTAGAACAGGCTTGCAGACTACAGACCCAGGGAAGAGCAGATGTCAGTCTTTTTCAACTAAGGTCTTCAACTGATTGGATAAGGCACACCCACATTATGGAAGGCAACTTGCTTTCATCAATGTCTACTGATCTAAATGGTCATCTCATCTAAAATTGCCTTCATAGAAATACCTAGAAGGTTAGATCAAATAGCTGGGTATCATGGCCTAGCCAAGTTGACATAAAATTAACTATCACAACCCACCATCTGACAATTAAAAGGCAGCCCTCTGAAACCAGCACCCAGACCTGAGTCTCTAGAAAAGATCTAATTCTCTAGAAATGACCTCAGGCTAAAGAGCTAAGGAAGCTCTGTTTCTGAGCGTCTGATAGGGCAGAAATATCCTATCAGCAACAAAGCTTCTTGAACCGTAAGTGTGTTGTGAAATGCTGGCTCAGGTGTTTCAACTCAAGACACTACCCTAAAAAGGGCTTTGAAGTGGCTGGTGAAAATGTCATCTCAGCATTGGGAATACAGAAATTTTTTATTTTACCAGAAACTAATTTCTGAATAGATTTTGTCCTTTACCATTTTAAAATCCCTATGAAATGGACTTGTTGGGTGCTATTTGCCATTTTCCAGCCTGCGTAGTTCTACATGCTGAAGGAAGACAGGTGACTGGCATGTGTCTGCAAATGCCCATCAAATAAGATGTTCAACGAGTGTGAATTATCTTGAAAGATGCAGGTATGACACGTTTACTTCCTGCTTCTGGAGCACATAGATAGGCAAAGTGCACAGCAAAATACCTCGCGTGTATTCAAACTGAATCAAAATAATTTTTAACGGGATTTTTCATTGCTCTGTACCTAAGTAAATAGGTAATTTACTATTAAAAGGCTCATCTAGGAGTTGCCAAAACATTTAATTTTTTTAAATAGAGTAGATGTCACTCTGTGGCAGTCATGGTTTTATTCAAAATATAAAATATTAATGTATTAATCTATAGGACTGCAGACCTTTTCACTCTCATTTCAGCAATAAAGGTTCCCTGTGCCTGAGTAATTATCAGTGATGTCTTAAGGAAAACTTACATAGGCTTGTGGTCCAGCATCATGACAGCAAGTATCAAAAACTTTTTAGTGTTCAGAGTAAGCACACTCCAAATGCCCAACATTCTTGAAACGTTGATATATACTCCTTTCTCATTCTCCATGAGATAAACACAGTGGGGTAGTACATGCTAGTAAGAAGCCGCTCTTGGCCCCCTGGGTCAGAAATGCTGAAGCATAATGCTCCTCATCATGCAGTCAAGGCAAAGGCTGCTGACAGAACCAGTGAGGGAGTGAATCCTTGGGTTACTGACCCAGTTTGCAGGAAGATGCCCATCTTTTACACCCAACAGGGCCTCTCTATCTATGTGAGTAGAGAATGGCAGTGCAGTGACTACCTGCGGCTAAACCTGGCTTATCTATATAATAAAAGCCTAAGCGACCATTATGGCAGAACGACCAGAACGACCGGTCGCTAGGATATGCACTGACCATCAGGGGGCAAATGCTCAACGCAGGAGCTTCCCCCTGGTGGTCAGTGTGCTCCTACAGGGGGAGCGCCGCTCAGCCAGAATATGGGCTCACGGCAGTGCTAAGGAGCAGCGAGCTGAGCAGTAAGGAGCAGCGAGCAGTTGGGTGATAAGGAGCAAGGGGTCCTGGACTGTGAGAGGGCACAGGCCGAGCTGAGGGACAACCCCCCTCCCAGTGCACAAATTTCATGCACCAGGCCTCTAGTTCTATACATAAAAGAAAGAACCCAGATTCCAGGAGGAAGTTACAAGGTGTTCCATACCTGCCACGTTCTTCAATGTTCTTTACATAGTTTGAAGGTGCTGTTTCTCATTTGTGAGTTGTTTTAATGGTGGTATGTATCTTCTACCCATAAACTTAGGGGGCACCTCATACGAATCCTATATAATAGTTAACTTCTTGGGGAAAATCGCCTAGAGCAAGCAGTAATTCACAAAGTGTGCTCCAGAAAGTACTAAGTCATCAAAAACAAGGGTTACTTGGGGCAAGAGAGAGGAAGGATTAATTTCATGAGAATAATTTCATGAAAACACAATTAAACAAAGTGCAACAGTTCTCTATTGCAGAACTTCTCAGAGCGCTTAATATGCTAATATGGGCTGTCATTTGTGCATTTTGTGTGTGTACTGTAGGTATTGTGGTATTGTGTGCTGTTGTATGTGTTGTCTGTGTGCTGTATTACAAAGCTGGTGTTTTTCAAAGTATATACAGAATATAAACTGAAAATCCTATTTATTTAACCTTAACTTTTCATGTATACTTTTTAGGTTTTATTTTTTTCTGCACTAAAAAAAAAACCATTTTACTTTTAGACTGGATGAAATGGTTCCTTATGATATAGCTATTTCTTGTGTATAAAAATTTTAGCTAAACTTGTATAAAAGAAATTTCTATTAAATAAATACAATTTCCTATCAAGGATATAATAAACTTGAAAAGTCTTCAGCTAAAAATTGAATATATTAGGTATTGGTACTAATAATACAATGAAAAGCAGTTTTTTTAGACAATATTTAAAGAGGAAATAAGGCACTAATGAAAGATTAACAATCATACTTCAAATATTAGTGCTATACACAAAATAAACTATAAAATCAGAACATTTAAATATAAACACAGAACATCAATAGAACATATTTATTCACTTTACCATAACTTAAATGTCAAAGTTATGTAATTCTTAAAATTTCGGCCATTCTTTTTTTAAAATATATTTTTATTAATTTCAGAGAGAGGAAGGGAGAGGGAGAGAGAGATAGAAACATCCATGATGAGAGAGAATCATGGACCAGCTGCCTCCTGCATGACCCCTACTGGGGATCGAGCCCAAAACCCGGGTATGGGTCGATGCTCAATCACTGAGCCATGCCAGCTGGGCAGTTTCGGCCATTCTTAAGTTAATTTCTAGGCATTAAGTACCTAAATAACTTAATAGTATATCCAATGTCTTTATTCTCCTTTCTTTTTTAAAAAAATATTTTTTATTGATTTGAGAGAGGAAGGGAGATGAAGAGAGAGACAGAAACATCAATGATGAGAGAGAATCATTGATTGGCTACCTCCTATATGCCCCACTTTAAGGATCAAGCCCACAATCCGGGCATCGAACCATGACCTCCTGGTTCATAGGTCCATGCTCAACCACTGAGCCATGCTGGTCGGACTCTTATCCTTTCTTGGCACTTTTTACTTTCACTTCAACTTACAGTTTTCTTTTCAGCTAATCTCACCCACCCAACAATACCTGAGTGAATAGAGTGGCATGTAAAGGCAAATCATGATTACCTTGCTTTACTACAGAAAGCCACCCAATGTCTAAACCAGGGGTCCTCAAACTACGGCCCGTGGGCCCCATGCAAAAACAAATATTGTATTTGTTCCCGTTTTGTTTTTTTACTTCAAAATAAGATATGTGCAGTGTGCATAGGAATTTGTTCATAGTTTTTTTTTTAAACTATAGTCCGGCCCTCCAACGGTCTGAGGGACAGTGAACTGGCCCCCTGTTTAAAAAGTTTGAGGACCCCTGGTCTAAACCCTCAGTCAGCTAACACTGGTTCCAAATCTGGTCTAACAGGAGGTCTAACATCCACTCATTCCTAATATTTCAAAAGCTAATGGAAATTAATTATCTGTAACACCAAATGTCTTTGCTTTTAGCCAGGTTATATTAATTACAATTATTCTAGTAAGAATATCTCAGGCTGATCAGAAGCTTTATGTAGCTGATTAATTAGAAATAGTTGAGAAAATAAATTACTGCTTTAAAATTTCAGTTAATATGATAGAGAAAAATATTCAAAGCATGGGATACATGGAGAAAAGAAATAATGAAATTGTTTTGCATCATGAAACTAACAATATCCAAGCAATGTTGGTAATGAGAAACATTTATTGGGAACTTACTATTGTCAAGTACTATGCTTAGTGGTTTACCAGCATTATTGCATTCAATCCTCAACACCCTGAAATAGGTACTATTTGTATAGTTAAAGTAATGGGCTCAGAGAGATTAAGTAATTTGTCAAGGCTGTACAGCTAGGAAGTAGCAGAGCTGAGATTTAAACACAGCTTCTTATGCACCACCCTGATAAGAAAACTATATTAATGTTTTGTTGCTAAATAATAAGTTCCTAGCAAGTTAGTGATTTAAAACAACACCATTTACTATCTCAGTTTCTGTAGGTCAAGAGATGAAGGATGGCTTAACTGGGTCCCCTGCTCAGGGTCTCACAGGCTGCAATCTAGGTGTCAGACCAGTTGCATTCCTTTCTGGAACTGGGGTTCCTTTCTCATGTTCACATGGTTTTTAAGCAGAATTCAGTTCCTTGTAGCTGGTCCCTGTTTTCTTACTGGCTCTCAGCCAGGGGCTGCTCTCAGCCTCTAGAGGCTGCCTGTAGTCCCTTGCCATGTGGTAGCTTATTTCTCAAGGCCAGAAGGAGAGCGCCTCTCTCTAGCCTGCTACAGTGGAGTATTGTATTACAGTAACATACACAGGGGGTGACTATCCCATCACCTTTGCCACATTATATTTGCTAAAAGCAACTCACAGACTCCACCAGCACTCAAGGGGAGGGGACTATACAAGGGTGTGACTCACTGGGGCTCATCGTAAAATTGTGCCTATTACAGGTACCAGTGTCCTACCCATAACTGTTTTATTTATTGAAGTGATTACTGTTTTCTGCTGTATAGGGGTAAATACTACCTTATAGGAACATCAAAGCATTCAGTTTGGCCATAACCCATGCAACTGGTAACAACAGAAATCAAATGATAGGTTCAAGTAGACAACATGGGTCTCCATATTCTGTAAGTCTGAGGACTTTTGTGCCTATAGTTTCATTATTAAATATGTTGAGATCAATGTTATATGAATTCCCAGTGGCTATTGAAATCATCCAACCAAGAGATGAAGATGACTCGAGACAGTGACACTGTGGTTGCAGTAGAGGTGAGATGCAAGTTGATTTCTATGGGATTCTGAACATACTTGCAAGGCAGAACTGATAAATTTTGCTGAAGGACAAGATGTGTGATATAAGAGAAAATAGTCAGAGAAAACCTCAGATAGAGTTTGAGGCCTGGGCAGGACAAGAAATAAATTGCCATTTGCTGAGATGTGGCACCTGGGTGCAGGTTCATCAGCAGTTTATTTCTAGACACCAAGGTTAATAAGTCCAGTAGTCATCTAAGTGGAGATGGCAAAAGTGTTGAAGATGGAATTTGGCAGTTCACATAGGATGGATGGCATTTGGAGTCATGGTACTTCATGGGAATCACCTGCAAGTGAATGCAGCTGGAGAATTGAAAGAGCCTGAGGCCTTAGGACTGAGTTCTGGGCCACATTCCACTGTTAGAAATTGGAGAGATGAAAAGGTGCCACAAAAGAGAGTTAGAAGATTCCATGGAAGAGAACCAAGAGATGTCTCGGCAGCCAAGTAAAGACAATTTTTGAAGAAGGGAATGGTGAAATATAATGCAGCCATTAAAAATAATGGCCCAGTTTTGCTCAGTGGTTGGAGTGTCGACCCACAAACCCAAGGGTCGCAGGTTTGATTCCTGGTCAAGGGCATGTACCTGGGTTGCAGATTCCCCAGTCCTGGTGGGGGCACATGTGGCAGGCAACCAATCAATGTGTATCTTTCACATCAATGTTCCTTTCTCTCTCTTCCTCTCCTTCCTTCCTCTCAGTCTCTCTAGACATTAATGGAAAAAAGATCCTAGGATGAGGATTAAAAAATAATAATAATGTATTTTAATGTTTCAGATATAGGATGATGTAATGGTAAGTAAATAAACTAGGGCTCCAAACTATATACAGCAAAATCTTAATTTTTTTCAAAGAAAAAATATTTTGGCATAGAAAAACAGACTGAAAGGAAATATAGCAATGTAAACAGTTATTTCTGAATTTTTATTTTAGGATGGCATTTGTTTTCTATGTTCATAGCAATTTTCAAGTTTTATGCTATGAACTTATTTTAAATAAATGCATATATAATTTTTAAAATCAACATTAGCAAAGACTTTTAGTTTCAGCCTTTTAAAAATGGGAATATGTAACACTTGCAAAATCTTTAAAGCAAGACAGTAGAAACTGTCAACATATCAGGTGGTTAAGTTGATTTGGTTCACTTAATTTTGCTCTCTTCTCCAAAAAAGAAAAAGGAAAATATTATAAAAAATGTTTTCACTTGCATCATACTTATCTCTCCCCAGAAAGGAGCAATGTAATTAAAATAATAGCTGATTATTTTCATTCATTTAAATACTCATTTCTATAGACATGTAGATGCTGGGTTTCAATGTTCAAATGTTAGGATTTCAGGGAAATCAGTCAAATACTGTATGATCTCACTAATATGTGGAAATCTAAAAAAGCAAACTCATAGATACAGGAAAGCCAGAGGTGGGGGTGTAGAGTGGGCAAAATGAATGAAGGTGGTCATAACATACAAACTTCCAGTTATAAAAGAGTCCTGGGGATGGAACATACAGCATGGCAACTATAGTTAACAATACTGTACTATATATTGAGAGTTGCTAGAGGGTACATCTTAAAAGTTCTCACAAAAAAATTTTGCAACTATGTGTGGTGATGAATGTTAACTAAACGTAGTGTGGTAACCATTTTCTAATATATACATATATCAGATCATGTTATGAAGCTTAAATTTATACAATCTTATGTGTTGACTACATCTCAGTAAAAGTGGAAAATAATAAAATTTTAAAACCAAAAATAAAATCAAAAAACAAACGTTAGGGTTTAAACATAACCTTGAACAGGTCACCGAATCGGTCTGTGTCCTGCTTTTCTTGTCTGTTAAATGAGATTGTTGGACCCGCCCCACCCATAGTGTGGTTGTAGGCCTATTAGACTGAATTAAATTAGATAGAATGTAGTTGTGAGACTGAAGAGAGATGGCGGGGCCACTCTGCACCAGCCGCCTCTAGGTTCTGGCTTCACCGCCAGCAGCAGCCAACACCAGCAGAGATAGATGGCTTAAACCAGTCGGCCTGCTTTCAATGCCCATAAGTGACCACACTACCTCTGCAGATGGTCCCTGAGGGCACAGCTCCTGCTTGGCAAGGAGAGAAGCCGGTGGTTCCCAGTCAGGCCCAGCAGTGCAGGTTTAATTTCTGAAGCTGGTAGAAAGATGAGAGCCACCTTACCCTGTCATTAGCCTGGCAGAGCCAGCAGTCAAGCCGAGCTCTCCCCACCCCGAGGCCCTGCCCAGGCATGTGCTGCCAGCCTCTCTGAACAGCTTCAAATAACATTTTATGTCACAAAATACCGCAAGCTATTGAGGGCAGTTGGGACTTAGCAGGCTGCACATTTATTCAAACAAATAGTTCATCACTGATTCTTTTAGGAGAAAAAAAAAACAGGGCAGGGAAGAGGAGATGAGGTTTGCTAACAGAAAGATGAGGTTATAAACGTTCCAACATACCCTTTTCCCTGAAGTTAAGTCCTCAATAAAACATGCACACAGCTCAAGAGCGAACACAACACAGAGCTGCTCTCTACTCTGGAAATTAGGAAGGAAGTTGGATTTACGGCCCACAGACTAGAAGCTGACAGTTTTTCACCGAAGAGCAGGGTAATAAGCAGAACAGACAACCCTTTCCTTTCTCTTAAATAGCAGGTACCCAAAGGCAGAATTCTCACCACCAGGGAAAGAGATGGGATTTGGAATCTGTAATCAGCTACTCGCAGACCTGGTTGAGTTACTCAACCATTCAGAGACCCTACTCACGTCCTACTTCTGTAAAGCTCGGGCTAATCCTATCCACTCCCAGGATGGCAGTGAGGGTGAGATGCGTAAGCACAGCTGGCTTTTTGGCTAACATGCACTGTGTGCCTACATATGTCAGCGGAGCCACTGCCCATGTGCTTTCTGAGATCCCACGTTACCTCTCACGGAATTGTTCAGTGCCCACCCCCAACTTTGAGCAGCTCATAGCTTCCAACTTCAATTTTTAATCTTTAATTCTGCAAAAGTACTGACAATCTCCTGCTGCTTCCCTCAGAACGAACATCTTTCTTCATTAACCCTGTTCCTCCTCTCTGTCAGCTCTTGCCATCCCCCTATCTAATGGCATTCTCCCAGGACTTCGGAATTCTGAATCATTCTGCAACTCTTCTTCCTGGAACCCTTCCCCAAGAGTTCTGATCACATGTGAAACAAGTTTAGCCATTGTGCAAACGGGTTCTGTGGCCAAGTTCCTAATGCAGAGTCTAACAGGAGCCAAGGGTGGGACTGGGAAAATGAAGTCAGTGTGACAGACCCATGGTGAGTAGGCGGGTAGGAAGGCTGTGTGATCCAGAGAGGGGGTGGGGAAAAACACTAGATCCGAGGTCAGGAGACCTCAGCTCCAGTCCTATGTCTACCCTTGAGTTCTGTGGATGTGGGTAACACACATATCTGTGGGCTTCAGGATCCTCACAGATGAGGTCAGGAGGTCAGGGCCAAATTAGACTTGGCAAGTAGTTAGTACTAGAGCCATCATTCACTCACTCCTCCCACGCCCATGGTAAACACTCCTGATCAATCAGTACATTCTCTCCTTTGGAACCCAGACGAGGCCCAGCACCCCCAGGAAGCCACCATCAAACAATTGAGTTGGCACAGGAGACAAAAGCTCTTTACTATCCCTGAGCTACAATCTGAAATCTCCCTTATTGTTTGAACATTCTCTGCCTCTATGGTAGGGATTGCCTCAAAGGACAGGTTTGTTGATGGATGAGCATCACCAGGAAGGGGAGTGTCATGACTTCCTAGAAGACAGCCCTTCACACGTGTAGAAAAATGCCCTTTCACACTGCAGGTCTGGGAAGGCTATGGTCCTGCCGGCATGCCGCACAGGGAAACCAGTCCTCACTACAACTCACAGCTGGGTGGAGCTTTGCCCCAGCACATGTCCAGGCAACGGGGGATGGTCCTTTATGGTCCAGCACTGACTCTTTGTTGGAATTTCCAAAGAACATGTCCCAGGAGCCTCATTTCACCGTGGATAATCAGACCAAGTCCACCAATTCTCTGTGCCAAGTCTTTCCGTATTTGCTAACTTCAATGTCTGCTTTGGCCTCCAGCCCTGCCTCTGAAGCCCTGGGCCTCTCCACTGTAGATTCCACAGTCTGTGACCTCGACTCAACTCAGTATCTGGCTCCAGACATCTTGGACTGACTTGGTGACCCTCTCCTCTGCCAGCCAGGATCTGGCAGCCCCAGAACTGCCTGCTGCTGCCCTAGGCCAGTGGTCGGCAAACTGCGGCTTGGCAAACTGGGGCTCGCGAGCCACATGTGGCTCTTTGGCCTCTTGAGTGTGGCTCTTCCAAAAAATACCGACTTCTGTGCATGGGCCACAAAGTTTCAATTGCACTGTATGTGCGCACCCGCATGTGGTATTTTGTGGAAGAGCCACACTCAAGGGGCCAAAGAGCCGCATGTGGCTCACGAGCCTCGGTTTGCCGACCACGGCCCTAGGCCATCCATCTCAAATGCAGATTTTAAACTGAATCTCCTCAGATGTATCTGACTTCTCACCACTCTCCCTACCAGCTTGCAAGTGGCACCCAGCGTTGGGAACCCACAGAAATAGTAACCACTCTCCTGTCTCTGCTGAGCCCATGAAATCATGTTGACCTGCTACTCAACAGCCTTCAATAGCTTCAGTATCTCCCTTTTCTCATCTGCATTCCTCTACCCGTTCTACTGCTCTTTATGACCCAGCCCTTCCTACCATCTTCCAGCACATCCCTCCACTCAGACCACTGTGGTCTCCTTACTGCCATCAGCCCCCAAGCCTGCTTCCACCTCTGGGCCGTCAGACAGTATGCTTCCCACCAGGGAACTTCCCATCCACTTCCTTAGGCCTCATTCTTCACAATCCAGTTTATATCCCATCTCCTCCATGAAGCTTTTCCTATATCCCAGGCCTCAGTTTTTACCTAATATTTAACTTTTACACAAAGAAGTCCAATACTTAAGTATATGTTACTTCACAGGATTCACAAGTGTTTCATGAGTGTGAACCTTAACTTCTCAAGCTGAGTGAAAGTTCTCTGAGGGCAAGAGCCTGCCACATGACCCGAGTGTCTCACTGGTGACATCACAACAAATCAACAAACACAACAAACATTACTGAGCACCTCTCCTTGGGCAAAAGTCCTTGGTAAATGCTTGCTAATTCATTTTTCTACTCAGATGCATCAAATTCTTGCCCATCTATGTCCAATCTGGACCCTAATAGATCCTTCTCTTCCTGAATTAAAGAAAAAGTTAGGTTATGCCAGAGCCCAAGAAAGTATTTGCCTATTAGACTTCAGCAGTGGTTGTCACACTTTCCAGTATGAAGAGACATCTAGAGTATGTTCTAGAAGAGCAGATTCCCCAGCAGCACTCACACAGCTTCTGAATCGCGGGGTCTGGGATGAGACCTGAAATGGGCATTTTAATAAGTGGTCCAGGTAATTTTGGAGTAGACAGCTCATCAACCCTATTCTGAAGAAAACTGGGCGATGGAAGTCTCATTTTCCAGAGACAATCTGTAGTGTGTGGGCCAAGGCAGACAAAGGGCCACCACCCTTGTCCAGGTGGCCCATGGCTGAGAATTTCCTCAGCCTCTTCCTTGGTTCCAGTCCAACTCTGGTTACCAAATCTCTGAGGCCTGCAGCCAAACGACCATTTGGCCTTGAAGGATCATTTTTTATCTGCAGTGATCTCCCTCCCAAAGGCGTCCATTTGGCCTGCCCGCACTGGAGGCAGCGAATCAACACACGAGGGCTCCCACTTCACCAGCTGCAGTCTTGGGCTTTCAGGTTGTTTTAACTCCTGCTATGAGTCAGAACGGAATTATGAATAATTTGTATAAGACTTGCCACATCTTGTCTCAGCCTTTCTTCAGCTTTTCTTGTTTGGCCTCTCAAGTACGTATATGTCTGATTATTTTAAAGTCTTCAAGTCTGGAATACTACCTGTGCAGCATTATACAGAATCTGGCTTCCTATAGCTGACATGTCCGTGAGCTCTCAAATTTACAGCCCTACATGTCGAAAATAAGGAAACAGAGAAATCTTCTGAATAGGCAGGCAGGGGTGGGGAGAGCGTCTCGGCTCCCCTCGGTGTTGCTGGCCCCCCAGCCAAGTTACTCTGCTGTGTGTCTTAGCATGTTGTACACAGAGGCCTGGAGCCAAATGGTTTCCCATAATAACTTTTGCAGCATTATGAACACCCATCCTGTTTGCACATGGGAACTTTGTAGGATAAGCAACTATTAATAAGAAAGAAGTAAAGTATTTTTTAAATACCCTTTCCCAATGCAGATGGTAAGCCATCAGGCTCCAAAGAGAAAGAACCTTGTGGAAATGATCCTCTGAGCACCATTTAGAATCCCTGCTTCAGGACGGGCGTGGATCAAATGGGAGAGAGAGTCTGGGGAGAGTTCTCCTATCCGAGGCAATGAATGCTCCCCTGAGCTTCCCGGGCACCAGAGACAGCCCAGGGCACCGCTGGTGTTCCCTCAGAGACAGGCAGGGCAGTCCCAGGTGCTCCAAAGAGTAACAAAATTCACCGCGTTCTCTTTCCTCCTCCAAATCTGGGTTCCACGTGACCTTCAAAATAAGCAGGAGCAATGTGTTTACTGAACAACTGATCCTTGCTTCCTTGGGGCTGTGCAGGATTTTCGAGTTGAAGACAGGGTCCCAGAGTGGAAAGAACATCTGGGAAGACTGAGAGGAAGGATCCCATCTGACGGAAGAGAGGAAACGTGTGGCCACCCATGTTTGCACCTGGCCCTTTTCATTTGCCTTCACACTGGACTCTTGCAGGCCCCACAAAAAGACACTGCCTCAAGCCACGCCTTAGGGGAGTCATCCTTCTGACAACAGGATTCATTAAACTTTGCTAAGCCTCCTTTAAATCATGATTTTCCCTTTGGAACAATAGCCACAGACCACTGAAGTCCAAAACTGCATTAACATTTATCACCATTCAATAGGGAGTCAGAGATTGAATCACTAAACTGAGAAGAGCACCCAAGTAGGAGAGGGCAGCCTGGAGGATATCAGTAGACTCAGTACCTCCCTGAACCCTGTGGTGAGAAACAGAAAGGACAGCAGGGCCCATGGGCAGAAGAGTGAGATGGCTTGGGTACGAATCCTATCCCTACCACTCCTACCCATCTCACCTGGCAGTTCCCCTAACTGCCCTATGCTTTAGGTTTCTCCTCTGTGAGGTTGGGATAATGACAGGAATGACTTTAGGGGATTGCTATGAGAATTAAATGAGATTGCTTATGTAAAAATACTCAATAGACACAAAATCTTGATTATTGATTCTGTTTTAAGAAAATGACTGTAGGATTCTGTCCTCATGATGGGTGGCCTGTGAAGGAACAGTGGCTGGCAGCCTCCTGACATGGAATCAGGCAGCAGTGCAGTGGGTCTGGGGCACAATATTCACCCCTGTCCCCCAACCCCTGCCCCACAGTGCTCAGATTGCCCAAGGGAAATAGTCTATGGAGATATAGCTTGGTTTCCACCATGGTAAAAGTGAAGAGAAAGGCTTTTCCACTTTTGTTGAGTTTTCATTTCATGAAAGAATATGACCTTCACTGACTTCCATGAGTGTACAATAGAGATCTTACCTGGCAGAACTGATGTGCTAGAGGAACAATAATAGTTCACGTTAATTACTTGCTCTCCCAAGAATATATTTATTATCTTATTTTTTTCTCACAGCAACTCAATGAAGTGGGTCCTATTATCATCCCAATTTATAGAGGAAATTGAGGCACAGAATGCTAACTTGCCCAAGGTCAGCATTAGGCAGGACTTGAACCCAGAGTTTCTGACTCCAGGACCCATGCTACAAAGCTATGTGTCACCTTAATCAGCCCTCTCTCACTGAAGTATTTCACTTTGTTATTGACATTTGCTAAGACGGATAAATGGCTGATGAAAATGTTGGTGAATATTACTCTTAGCAAAGTTGTATGCAGCACTTCTCCATGAACTGTGTTACATATCACTCTAGTAGACTAGGGACATGAACATCCTGTCTCCTTGATGGGAGGAGGAGTGAGAGAGAGGCCAGGTGGAAGAAAATAATGGAACTAGAAGGAAAGGAGGAAGGAGAGGAAAGAAGCGGGTATCTGGGTGAGTACAAAGGGGAGATGGGATAATCTGACCCCATAAGGAAAGTCAATGAGACTTCTTCTATTTTTAGTAAACCGAGGAAACTGAAGCTCAGAGATCTTAAATAATGATTCCTGGATTGCTCAGCAAGTCAGTGGGAGAGGTGAGTCTTATATCTAACTCTAAAGCCCACACTCTCCTCCCCACCACGTCTTATGTCTTCTTGGGCCTGAGAAGGTGGTTGAAGGCCATGTCCTTAAGAATCTGTTGTGCTCAAGATTCTCTAATTGATAGAAATACTTGCAATGCCCCCTCAGCTCTAAGTTTAACATCATCCAGGAATTTCTGGGCAGGAGGCAAATCCCACTGGTTTCCCTCTGCACATACATATATTCCCCCTAAGGGCATCCCAGGAGCCAATCATTCTTTTATGCAAACTCAGCAGTTGGAGTGCCTGCACCTGCACCCCTGCTATGTCACACACGACAAAAGGATCAAAGCCTGGAATATGACTTCACACTATAATTTAAGATAATTAAGGTTTTTTAACCTAAATTACATTTTAACATTTCATAACAGAGCTGTCAAGATTCTATCTATCAAAACTCTATCAAGCAAACAAAAGAGGATAATTATATTTTCAGACACATGAAGTCATCACTCTGGTTTCTTATAAAAAGACTTCTGTCTTCCTTCACATTCTCATTTTCAAATGCGCTTTCTCTTCTCCACCCACCCTTGGAGGCTGAGACTATACATTCTTAAACAAGTGAAAAATAGCCCCAAAAGAGGCTGTAACTCAGAGCATGGAAGTCTCCTCAGAAGCAGCAATTCTAATGAAAACTGTATCTAAAGGAAATCTCTCTGAGTGGGTAGAAGCACCCTGTCTCACCAAATAGACTCTGATTGGGGATGGGAGGAAGGCAGGATATTAAACTCCTCAAATCAAAGAGAACAATGAAATGCCAAAAACTTCCTACTAGAAGCTGCATTTCCTTTCATCTTATCCCATAAAGATAGGGAGTCTGTTCTAAGGTCTTCTTTGAGATATCACAGGAAGAATACTAACTATATTAGGTATTGTTGGGTGCCTCCCGTCATCCACTTCACCCCTGCCCCGATCATCATGCAGCAGCCATGTTGTTGGGTCCCTAGTGGCCTAAGGCACTCGTGCAATCTTATGCTCTTTACCACCAGGATTGATTCAGGAATAGGCCAGGAACACAGTCCTCGGCCAGTCAGTGACCAGTCAGGACAGGGGCCATGACCTTAGCTGTGATTCAGAGTGAAGCCCACGAGTGTTTTTTGGATGGTGGAGAGAAGGGAAACACCCTTCTTTCGGACTGTGGTGAACAGCTTTGGGCCTGGAACTGTTGCAGGCTTTTGGCTACCACCAAGGGAAGCCTGAGGACAAAGCCAACACACTCAGGAAGGTGAAGCCAAGTGAAGCAAGAATCCCGATGACACTGTGTGAAAACTGACACACGGCCAGTTTGAAGTGGGTTTTCTTTTGTTTGCAGGCAACAGCATCCTAACTGGTCCACCAGCTAATCATTCAGTGCTTTAGGGGAGCCAAGCTATTTGAAAATCTGATAAAGAACATAATCCTTTCCAGGGGAAAAAAAACAACAACAACACGCATACAAAAGTTCGCACCGAGTTTGGGGGAGAAAGGCACAGACTCCAGATTTAGAGTCCCCAGCAGCCTGGGTTAGGCATCAGATTGTGGGGTAGGACAGACTTGGGTTCACATCCTAACTTGGCCACTTGCCAACTGCATTACTTGGGGTTGCCTTAAAACTCTTCTGATCTTCATTTTATTCCTCTATAAAATGCAGATAATAATAATACTGACTTCATAGGGATGTAAAAATTAAATAAAATGGTGGATATTTAGAGATTAGCATGACACATAGTCACAGCCCAAACACTACTACGTCAAGTAATGAAGAGTAGTCCTTAAGGGGCTCCAGAGAGAAAACACTTAGAGAAATGTCCACATCAAATGTTAGGATGTGCAAAAAGTGAAGACATAGGCTTCTCCGAAAGCATGAAGTAGTTGATCAGGTATTGCTCCTAAACTGGGGGGAAAGCTGACATTTGGGGCAGGATCTGGGGCAATACATCACTTCCTCGTGGGAAACGTGCCTAGACGGTGCTCAGGATCACTGTGGGCCAAACGGGAGGAAGAGGATTTGATTCCCCCTGGGGTGGAATGAGGAAGGCTTTCTTAATTGTGAAGTTAAAAAAATTAAAAATAAAAAGGGAATAAAAAAGATATATGGTTACACTCTCCTACAGATTTTTTGGAATCCTAAGAGAGCAAAACATAGCAATTTCCCACCCCAGTTCAGCAGATGTGACTCATTGGGTTGTCCTTTATAAGCCAAAACCCTAAAGTTTCTCTTAAAAAAGAGAGATTGTGGACTTCATAAGCAGTGGTCACCCTGCCCAATACCCCTCCCTGCTGTTCAATTCACACCCTGCCCACCTCCAGCACCTGCAAGCCCTATTCAACCCAGAGGGTTTCCCCCAACACTCACTTGCCAACAAAACCATAAGGCTCTTCAAATATGTGTCCTTGACTTATGACTTGGAAATGTCAGCGGGAAAGGAAAACCCAGGACAGAGCCAGGAGCATCGTCCAGGGACATTTTAGAGCTGACACAGTCCATCTGCCTGGTCTTTCATTGTGGCCCTCTGTTCCTACTTTCCAATGGCTTATTTTTCTTTTTGTATCAAAACTTTCCTTCCTTTCCACTCTATTTTTCTAAGTAGCCTTATCACAAATACACGCTTTTTTGAAAACTAAGGCAATCCCATCTTTGAGTTTCCTGCATTTATCTCAGTATGTACTGGTAGACTTTCAAAAAAGTCCAATGGAATGCCCAGTAAACTGCCCCTGCCCCACCACGAGGTGGGCAGAAAGACTGGACTGGGGGGAAGTATGTCCCATCCCAGCCTATGACCCCTGTTAATCTGTTCCCTCAAGAGCATGGGCTAAGAGTTGGGGAAAAGGGGTCACAAATTAACAGGAAAAGGTGAAGGGTTATTCTAACTTCCCACACTACAGCCAGCGATGACTCAGTGACAAAGTCCCGCCCCCTCCTAGAAACATCAGGCCAAGAAGGCACAAGGAAAAAGTGCTGACGGGACCCACAGAGCCCACTGCGATTTGGTAAAGCACCAAGCCCGCCAGCATGTCTTATGGAAAAGCAGAGCACATGCGACCACAGTTGGCTCTGAGAACAGCCAAACCACCGTGCTGCTAACGACAGTCGCCATGCCAGAGGCAGCTGCAGAGGCGGCAGCTGGCTCACCTAGGAAAATATAAATCATGGCTGAGGTGGGCGGGAGGTTGGGCTGCTCTCAGGGGGTGGCTGTGTATCTGCTGCACGTCCTAAACCAAGACCTCAGCCAGAGAGCAGAGATTCCAGGAATTATGGGAACGCTCTTGAAGAGGCAGGGTTCAAAGCCCTATGAAGATTTTAGACACAATCCTTGGTGATTTATGAGCACCATAGGCTCCTCTTTCATGTAGGTTAACAGTTCTGTAACGCTAGTCATTCTCACATTTTAGAAGAAGAAACTGGAATCCAGAGACCCTGACACTGCTGCTCGGAGCAACCAATTTTTCCTCCAGGCAGCAAGCATGTGGGAAATAAAGGATTCACAAATAATTACTAGTGTGCTAAGCACTGAGGACTATTCCATCGCCAAGGCATCAAGCTGAAAGATTCCCCTTCCTGACGTAACTCTCCTTTACTTCTCACCCTAATGCTCTCTCATCCCTGCTGAGTCTCTCTCTCTCTTCATTTTCTCTGGGCCTCCATTCTCTAGAGCCTTCTCTTGATCAGTGTCCTTCTGGCTTCATTTGCCGCTAGCCAGCTTGGACTCCCTAGAAATTATTTAAACAGGACTGTTTCAGAATCTTAGAATTGCTCACTCCCAAGCCACTTCCTGTGGCTGGATTGACAATCATTAGATCTGGGACACCTTTATCTTTGCTTCACGTTATCCTACAGCTGCCGAGTAATGCGGGACAAATAATCAAAGCATCCCACACGTCCATTTTCTCATAGCTGGGTCCTCACTCCTTATTGACAGTCCTTTTCGTTAACTTTGCTTGCTGCCATACACTACTTCTAACAGTGTAGTCTCCTCAGACACATGCCTGTGTGACTGGCTAAAGACAAGCTCATGTTTTTGTCATTCCGAAAAGAGTTGGTCCTGGAGAAGGTGAGGAGTTGGAAGACGAGGAGCCCATTAGAAAAAGGAAGAGGTATATCTTTTTCTTTGAAACAGGAGGACAGGTGAAAAGGTGGTGAGGAAATTCAGAGATATTTTGAATAAAGCACTTGAGAGAACCTGAAGCAATGACCAACTCTCAAAACTCAAGGATGTGGCAAAAGCAGCATTACAAGGAAAAATTATAGCCTTGAATATATATCAATATATACTAAGTATAAGAATGGGCTAAGCATTCAATTCACGAAGTTAGAAAAAGGAAAAATAAAACTCAAAGAAAGTAAATGGACGAATATAATAAAGGCAAGAGGAAGAAACAATAGAAAGGAATAATAAAACCAAGCTTTTTTCTGAAATGGCAAATCAAACAGAATATTTTCTGGCAAGACTGATGAAGAAAAAGAGATGGCACAAATTAAATAATGATGGGAGTAGAAAAGGAGAAAAAAAAGACTCGGGTAATGACCTAAGCAAGTGCTATAAATCCAAATTTTGAGAACTAAATTTATAATTTTTAGACAAATTTGTCAATATTGACTCAAAAAGAAAAAAGTTTGAATATTTCTATTATTTTTATTTATTTTATTTTTTACTGAATATGTTGAGGTGACATTGATTAATAAAATTATATATGTCTTAAGTGTACAATTCTATAATTATCTGTATATTGTATTTTGTGTTCACCACCCAAAGTTAAGTCTCCTTCCATCACCATTTATCCCCCCTTTACCCTCTTCTACTTCCCCCAACCCCTCTTCTCTCTGGTAATTACCACACTGTTATCTATAATTTTTAAATAGCAAAATAATTTATCCATATAAATACCCAGGGCATAATAATTTTTATTAATGAGCATTACCAAAGTTTCAGTAAACATAAATTCCTTACCTTATACAAGCTATATTGGAAAATAAAAGAAATCTCGCAGTCTCCCTTTAGTTATTATTATAATAACATTGATATCAAAACTACACAAGGAGAGTGTAAAAAATAATAACATGGAGAAGAGTAGCAGTTGACATACACCAAATGTTCACAACACACTGAGGACAACTCTAAGAGCTTTACTAAGATTATTTAATTTAATATCTCAAAAAATAATAATAGTAAACTATGTGGTAGGTGGTACTGTTAATTCCACTTGAAGATGAAGTAGCATAGAGAGTTTGCCCTTGTTAGGAGTCAGGAAGTGATAGAACAAGGATTCAAACCTAGAACAGTCTCCCTTCATCAATGCCTGTGGTCGTACTCATCATGCTATATCCCCTCCGTTTATGCAACTGCGATCATATATGCAAATACTAAAGAAAGAACACCAAATAAACAGATGCAAAAATAAATATTTGCACATCCAATCAAGCAATTTATTTTTTAAAAGCTCCCAATAAAATGTGAAACCCACCCATGATTTTAAAAATAAGAAAAATCTAGAAAACTAGAAATAGAAGGGGAACTTCCTTAGTTTGATAAGAGGCATCTACCGAAAGCATTCATATTACGGTGAGATTTTTATTTCCCATTAAGTTCAGGAAAACAAACAGATTCCTTCATTACTGTTTCTATTCAACATTGTTCTGGAGACCATATCAAGGAAAATAACTCAATAAAGAAAATTAAATGCATAAAGATTGGAAAGAAAAAACAAACTTCTGATTTTCAGACTACATTACTATATACATAGAAAATCCAAATAAATGTACCATATTAGAATTGAAAAAGATGCTTCAGAAAGAGTCCTAGGTCAAAAATCAATATAAAAAATATTGACCTCTTTTCCCATTCACAATAGCATCAAAAAGATACTCATTCAATAAAAAAAATATTGAGTATCTACTATGGCCCAGATACTGAGTTATGCACTAGAATAATATGTGCAAGACTTTTATGCAGAAAATTCTTAAACGTTCCTGAAAGATATGAAAGAAGACCAAATAAACGGAGAGATATATAATGTGATAGGATTCAATATCCTATAAAGAACAACTGCAAATTAATCTATGAATTTGGTAAAAGTGCCATTAAAACAAAAAATAATTTTGATTAGAACATGGCAATATGATTCTAAAATTAATATGAAAAAGCAAAGGAACAAGACTATCTAAAAATATTTTTAAAGAAGAATCAGGTGTAGGCATTTGCCCTATATCAAAGTTTATTATAAAGTTATACTAATTAAGAGAGTGAGTCCTTCATACTAAGGTCACCTTGAGGTGGGCTGGGGTGACTCACTTAGGGCACAGTTCATAGGCCCTGCATGGTCTAAAGGTGCTGATAGCACATCTAAATTCTCTGCTACCCTTGATGAAGAGCTCCTGTATAGAATAGAAAACACACTCGGTTCTGTGTCTGGACAATGTAAATAGCTTCTTGGCAATCGTCTATAAACTGACTATCAAATGAAAGAGTCTTTCAGGATCCCACACAGAAAAGGCAGCCTTATCAGGAAACAAAACAGAAATTGAGATTTGCCCTAGCTGGTCAGGGAAGACACTTGAGAAAGGAAGGCCAATCATGGTGACCTTGAATGGCCTTTGTTAACAGGAGGTAGCATGCTTCAGAAAGCCAGGATGAGCCATTGGCCACCAGGCAATTCAGGGCTAGAGGGCAGTGGCATTAATAAACTCCATGGAAGCAGAATCAATCTTTTCATTTTTGCCACCCCACCCTCTTCTCTCCAAATATTTGGAAGGGATCCCATTGGGATGATCCTTTCCCTGGGGCTGAGAAAGAATAGTCAGCGAGCCAGATCAGGGTAAGAACTCAGTTTATTTCCTACATGAATATTAAATGGGATTTATAACAGATGGAGTACTTGTTAATTCTTTCTATTAGATCAATTCATAAGAATAAAGAAAGGGCCATCCCCAAACACACAGGGATGTCTTTAGTCCTTTCTCTTAGAGAAGGCCAATTCTCAATTCTCTTTCTCTCTCTCTCTCTCTCTCTCTCTCTCTCTCTCTCTCTCTCTCTCACACACACACACACACACACGCACACACAAGCACGCACCACGCCACACATTTCATCCAAGAACCCAAGCTGCCCTCAGCTAAGAACCCACAGTTCCCACTGATTCCAGCAGGAACTGTAGGCATGGCATTGGGAGCCAGAACGTGACCTCTGATCTATTAGTCAGTCCTACACCATGGGAATGGAATTTGAAGTTAACAGAACGAGTCCTGTGCTCCAGCCATCTGCTCAGTGACTCCAGTCTCTTCACGTGACAAGAACAGCCCGAGCTCTCATAGGACTAGTGGTTAGTACACAAGGCCCCCACTTCTAGCCCAGACTTCCATCTTTTTATGCTGCGACATAAAAAACCTTGATCAATAGCCTCGCTCCCCCATTAGTTTACTATATGCCTGTTCTTTTATTAACCTTTTGAGGTCAGCGAAACCTCCCCTAACCCACTTGGAAAAGACAGTTTAGTGTTTGGACACTGATCAGCATTACCACTGGGCTCGGGACCAAACAATACAGGAAGCTGACGCACAGAGCAGGCAGCCTCCTTTCTGCTTAACAGTCCTCACTTCAGAAATATGAGGACTAATATAGGTAATGTAAGAGCCTATACATTAACAAGAATAAGGGAAATGAAAAAAACAACAACTAAGGTTGTATTGACACAATCCATCCCATATCCTGACTTTAATCCTTTCTCTACTGAGCAAAGCTGGTATCCCTCCATCAAGTCCAGCACACCGGCTTTGGTTTGCTCCCAAAGAGGGGTTTCAAGGGTGACTGAGCAATACCAGAATTTGATGGGTTATTCATCTCTACATTCGTACATTCAACATTTTACTGAGTGCTGTAAAGCAGGTACTGTGCTAGGCCCTGAGCAATCAGGAGGGAAAAGAAACAGATAGTTGGAATGCAGTGTGGTCAGTGGCTGGACTGGATTTGTGTTTGTGGTGCCGGGGTTGGATACAGAGAAAACTTCCCAGGACAGCAGTCTTTAAGCTGGGTCTTGAAAGTCAAGTGTGTAGGGTATATTGGTGCTATCTCCCCCAAATAACAAAAACACTCCGAGATCATTTTGGCAGCACCATAAATGCAAGTTCTTGATTTGTTTTTGAAGAATTTCATTTCACTGAAGTGAAACATGAATCCAATAAAAGGTACTCCATTTCTCTGAAATTAATAAACTTCCCTGAATGTTTTGATTACTTAAAATATTTTAACCACAAAAGTAATACATATTTTTCATAAGTATTTTGGGAAATACAGAACAGGAAAAAAAGGGTAACATTAGTAGGAGTTTAGGTATTAGAGAAATCATTATCATTTTGGTATTTTGTTTTATTTTCTATGAATAGACTTTTGTTCTGGTTTGTTTTGTGCAACAGGGATGACATATTGTGGATATAATTTGTAATTTTTTTCCTTAACATTCTATTCTAAGCTATTGCCAAATCCTTAAATACTCTTTGAAAATAGTACTTTTCAATATTTTTCATGCTGAAAAATATTCCTTCATATGAATGGGCCACAATTATTTGAACGATTTCTCTACTAGTGGAAATTTATGTTGCATCCATTCTTTTGCTCTCCATACTTTAATAAACAAAATTCTATTTATGCATCTACTATCATTTCCTTATAATAAATTTCTAAAAGGATGATAACTGGTATAAAGGTCACGCATATTTTTAAGTTTATTGCTACATACAGTACTGCTAAATTTCTCTCCAGAAATACAAACACGGTATCTACTATACCGTGGGTACTTAATAAATATGTATTAATCAATTACTGAATAAATAAATGATTTTTTAAGATTCTCCATAATACTCTTCCTAGAAATTGCCATACTTGAACTATAGGAAACCAAATAGGCTTCATGGGAGTAAAAAAAAAACCACAATTGAATTGGGGAAACTAGTAAACTAATAAAATTTTAATTACCTCTGAAAAGAATATAGACCAAGAATAGACCAAGAATTATTTCTAAAATTGAGTTATATATTTACTTGATAGAAAATTGGGTAGCCAAAATAACGTTGAAGAATAATTACTGTCATAGGAAACTGTGTACTATGTATCAAAGCAGTCTCCAAAGTCCTAAGTATGATTCCATTTTTTATCCCACTTTTGTGAAATATGTATATGTGTATAAATACATAATATATACAGGGTGTCCCAGAAAACATATACACGTACACACTTGGAATAATTATAAAGTCAGTGTTTATAAACATACAGTTCTTTTTCAAAATTTAAAAGTATCTACAGAAATGAATATTTCTTGTCAGTGCTGGTTTTCAAACTGATGACCATTCTGGTCCAGGCACTGCTGATAACGTGAAGCAGTGGAATCACAAACATCGAAAATCATGTTGTTTGGTATCGGTGTGCCCTCAATTCATCAACTATTGCCAGTTTTGTACCATAAACTTTATCTTTTATGTATCCCCATTTAAAAAAGTCTAGCGGCACTTAAGGATAAATTTTCTTTGTTCAAAGCTTAGTCTGGCTTCACCCATATTTCATATCAGCTAAACATGAAAATCAGCTGTTAAAGTTTGTATACATTTTTAGGATACAATATCATATTGTACACTAGAGGCCCAGTGCACGAATTCATGCACGGGTGGGGTCCCTCAGTTTGGCCTGTAATCGAGGCCTAATATTGATTGATTATGGGTAATTCTACCTTTGTGGTGTGTGTGTGTGTGTGTGTGTGTGTGTGTGTGTATTGTAAATGTTGTGCATTGAGCATGTATTATCTTTTTATAATTAAGGAAAAACAAGTGTTTTTAAATGTTGAGTTACCATGGAACTAAGGGAATGTTTTCTGCAGCTAGATATCTGACTTAGAGACAGTAAACAAAATGATAACAAGCAGTTCCTGTTCTTCCTCTGAGTGTATCATTCTACTTGGCTGCCACTACAAAATACCATGGACTGAGTGGCTTAAACAGCAGAAATTTATGTGCTAACAGTTCTGGAGGCTGAGGTCTGAGATCAGGGTGTCAGCCTAGTCAAGTTGTAGTGGGGATTGTCTCCTTGGCTTGCATATGGCCACCCTCTCCATGTATGCTTACATAGCCTTTCTATGGGAGAGGGAGAGGGAGAGGGAGAGGGAGAGAGAGAGAGAGAGAGAGAGAGAGAGAGAGAGAGAGATGGAGATGGAGAGAGTTCTCTGGTGTCTCTCTAAGAGCACTAATCCCATCATGGAAGTCCAGCCCTCATCTAACCCTAATTACCTCCTAACTGTCCTGCCGCACAATACAAGCACATTGGAAGTTAGGGCTTCAACATATGACTTTTGAAGGGACATAAACATTCAAAACACAGGGAATCCTCCAAAGATTAATACTGAGATAGGTTCAAGTTCACATTTTTCTAAAATAAAATAGTTAAAAGGTCATTTTGCTAGATTATATAATACAGAGAAAACCAGGAACAGGACATTGTCCTGTCATCAAAGAGTCACAATTCTGTGGAGTAATACAGAAGATTATCACAAATCAGTGCAACAGAATTCTAACAGAAATATATGGAGCACACACTTGAGAGGAGTGGGGCAACGCACTGGAGGGGCTTTTCATCTGAGAACAATCAGTAAATGTTTCTAAAAAGTGAAATTTAAGCTGAGGTTTGAAAAACAAAAGTAGAATTAGGCAAGCATGTGGAAGGCTATGGCAAGTAGAAGGAACAGCTTTTCCCAGGGCATGGAGGTTTCCACATTCACAAGGGATGCGACTGGAGAAGGGTTGTGAGGAAGGACTCCAGTGTCTAACAGTGTCTGAATTCAAAAACTCAACAAAGACTGAATGAGCTGAACTGCTCTGAACCCGTGTGCCATGCTAAGGAGTTTGGACTTTATCTCAAGGGCTATGCAAAGCACTAAATTTTAAACAGAGAGGAACAAGAAATGACTAATAATTTAGAATACCCCTATGGTAACAAAGTGGAAGAAAATGGCTTAGGTATTAGTTCAAAGAATGAAAGTGAAAACCCAGTTTAGAGGTGGGCAGAAGACCTGAATAGAAACTTTGCCAAAGAAGACATACAGATAGTCAATAGATATATGAAAAGATACTCAGTGTCATTAATCACCAGAGAAATGCAAATTTTAAAACCACAATGAGATATCACTTAGAATGGCTATCATCAACATATCCACAAATGACAAGTGTTGGTGAAGATGTGGGGAAAAGGAACCATCATGCACTATTGGTGGGAATGCAGATTGATGCAGCCACTATGAAAAACAGTATGGAGGTTCCTCAGAAAACTAAAAGTGAAAACTGCCTTATGATCCAGCAATTTCACTTTGGGGGATTTATCCAAAGAAACCCAAAACACTAATTCAGAAGAATGTATGCACCCCTATGTTCATTGCAGCATTTATTTATAATAGCCAAGATATAGAAGCCACCCAAGTGCTCACCAATAGACAAGTAGATAAAAAAGCTATGATACGTATATACAATGAAATATTACTCAGCTATAAAAAAGAATGAAATCTTACAACTTGCAAGACAGCATGGGTGGACTTAGAGGGTATTATGCTCAGTGAAATAAGTCAGTCAGAGAAAGACAAATACCATATGATTTCACTTATTTATGGAATCTAAGGAACAGAATAAATGAACAAGTAAAATTGAAGCAGACTCATAGACACAGAAAGCAGACTGGTGGTTGCCAGAAGGAAGGGACTGGGGGACTGGCTAAAACAGGTGAAGGGATTAAGAAGTACAAGTTGGTAGTTACAAAATAGTCACAGGAATGTAAACTACAGCATAGGGAACATAATCAATAATATTGTGATAACTATGTATGGTGCTGGGTGGGTAATGGAAATATCAGGGGAACACTTTATAAAGTATACTAGAGGCCTGGTGCACAAAATTTGTGCACAGGTAGGGTCCCTAGGCCTGGCCGGCGATCAGGGCCAATTGGGGTCTTCTGGCTGCCGGCCAGGGCCTTCCTTCCTTGGCTGCTGGCTGCTGGCCAGTGCCTTCCTTCATTCTGTGCTACCCTCTGGAGGTCAGCACACATCATAGTGAGCGATTGAACTCCCAGTTTCTCTGTTGATCTCCGGAGGGGACAATTTGCATATTGGGCATATATATATATAGGTGTTTATCTAACCACTTAGCTTATACCTGAAACCTATACAAAATAATACTCAACGTAAAATAAAAAAATAAAAACAGTTTAGAGATTCTCCTAATAATTCAGAAGAAAAATAATGAGATCCTGAAAGAAGGCACAAATATGTATTAGGAAAATAAAGCAGGTATATATAATCAAACAGTCAACTTGGTCATAGAAAATTTCTACAGTGAAGCTATAAACTGTGTATGATTGAAACACCTATGTGACAATAAAGGTATCTAAGGTGACTGCATGTCCTGGTTGGTTTAGGACAGTCCTGGGTTTCATTGGTTGTCTTGGTACAATTATTAATAGCTTCCTTTTGTTTTCAAGAATGTCCCAACTTGATTGATAAATTATAATGCACCTTATAGTTACTCTCTTCTCTAGCTCCCTGAATTTCTAATCAAAGGCCCTACTTGAGACACCATTCCTTGGTGGACACCCACCCCGCCCCATCCTTTTTTCCCCAGATCAGTTCACCATCTTGCCACCATCTAGGCCATACTTTTGGTCACCAGAAAAGAAAGCGTTTTTTTTTTTCTCTATAAACTCCAGAATCAGCCTTTCCATATGATTGTTTGTATCTCAGTTATCTGAATCTCCCTACTTCTAGCTACAGACATTTTATGGAGGAGGCACTTCTGTGCTGGAGCCCAAACCTGTTTCCAAATTAGCAGCTTCTGCTCAAATTCCTCATTCTTCTTTAGCACTGGTTAAGTGACCTGGACTTTAAAATCCCAGCCACTTCACTGATTATATTGCCCTTCATTCTGTCATCTTGAGCCCTGAATCTGCTAAACTAGAATGGTAAATTCCTTTCCAACTTTGCCATATATTACCTGGTCATCTATTTACCCAGTCTCAAATTCCTATTGCAGACACCTCACCTTCTTCTCCACCTTGGTCAACCTTTACTGGAGAGTGTCAGTCTGACACATGTCCTCTATTCCTTCATTCAAGACTAATCAAAGTAGAAAGGGAGTTGTTTATATTAAAGTGCAGTCACAATAACTCTGAGATCACATCATAACCAGTTCAGCAAAATAAATTAGCTTGGCACGAGCAGCTGTGAATTTGGATAGGTGGCAGGTGATGGACCACTGAGGCAGGTGGGTCTGCCACAGGAGCCAACGCCACCACCCTGCTCTGCAGCTGCTCTCAGGCCGACTGATATTGCCGAGTCACTTCTGTACATCATCCTTTCTATACTGAGTTTTCAGACCCAACACTCATAAGTCTCTTTCATATTCCTTTATCTCTACAAATAATTTCTCAATCCTCTTTCTCAACTTCTCACATTTCCAGTTACCTCTCTGGAGAGTAGGTTTCATTCTACAACCAAGTATCATCTTCACCGGAACCATGGGAAATGATGAAGATATATTCACCTTCCCTTAACACGAGAAAAGGAGGCAAAGCCAGGGAAAAGAGAGTCCCACAGAGAAGAAGTAAGCAATCACATGAATGAGAGGGAAGTCACCTTTATCCCATTAGACAACTTCAGATGCAAACCTGGAAAAGGGCAGGTACAGTCCCATGAATATTTAAACATGGCTGGAATATTGCAAAGTAAAATAAAGCTGATAATCATTGGTGAACACACGTGCTATTTACCTTTAGTGAGCCTTTTCCTGAAGTCATAAAATGGATTTCCAATATTTACCATTAGGTTGATTTATGAAAAAGTCAGAGAAATTCTCAATTAAAAGTTCAGAGTCCACTGAATATATTCATAGTCCTGACTTTTCTTTACAAATCAATGTCAAAGGCTGCACAAGGTAAGCACAGCATTCTCTGCTCAGTTTGATATTCCAGAATGCTATCTGTGAGAACTTAACCAATTGGTGAGACTATAAGAGGGCTGCAGATTCTAGTGACAAATTCAACTCTTCTCCAGAAGGCCTTCTAGGGGATGGCTTAGTGTGTTTCCACTTTGAATTACTTATGCTATGTTCCCTACTATAGCTTCAGAGGTTGGTCACAGTACACACAGTGCTACAACCAGGAGAATAATCTCAGACAGTTATCTATGCCTCTCTTGCATGGATGACAACAGAAGGAGTAGAATGTCCAAGACAGTACCCACCATTATTGGCTTTATTTATCATGAATGACACGATTTTTTTTCCATAGCCCCGTAGTAAGCCTATCTCCAACAACTCAGTGAACAGTGAACAGCACAGATGTAAGAACAGAGAGTGATTTCTTTTTAAGAGACCAAGAGTCAGGTGCATATCCAAGGAAAATTCCCAGAAGGCATGATGCCAAACCAAAGTAGGAGGGAGCATGTGGTGGAGTGGTTTTGAATGAGCAGCTGATGTCCCATTATTCTCCTCTCAGTGAAAACTTTTTAAATTCCCACTTTCCTTAAGCCACATCAAGAGCCTTCCCATAATCCTCTCACCTCCATGGATTTCTATTCTTGGAATGGAGTGCAAAGCCAGAAACTTGAAGGGACTCCTCTTCTCCATAAATCATCAACTAGATGAAAAATAGGTCTTATTCGCCGGTTACCCTTCTCTCCTCGAAGGGCTCTATTTACAAGGCATTATCATGTGAGTTATGAGGGAAAAGGCTTAGCAAAGTTGGCTGACTTCAGTAACTATCTCTTACTGTTTTATTGAAATTAAATAGAATGGGAAGGTAACACATCATCAAGAAGAAAACAACAATCCTCTTTGTAGAGGTCTTGGTCCTACTATACAAACATTGAACCCCAAAGAATAAACAACCCTGCAAGGTTGCAGTTTATTCCAGAAGTGATTAAAAGAAAAGAACAAAGGATGCGTTGGAAACAAATAGCTCTTTCACTGTGCATAATCCAAGTGAAATTTCTATGATGAAACTATTTAACTTCCTGCATTGCTGTTCACCTCCTTAATGCTTTATCTAGAAATAACAGCAATTCACACAATCGAGAAAGTGTCCATTGTGATTTCTTAAGATAGGTGCAGCTCTTTGTTTCTAAAATGCTCATTTTATGTAATGAATGGCTTTGAACTTGTAGGGAAATGTTCACCTGATTATGTGATACAATTGTAAGGCATGAATCTAGCAGCAATGATGAAATCTTAAACACAAATGTGGAACAATGGCTCAGTCCTGTGGACAAATGCAAAAGTCTTTCATGGTTAAATTAATCATGGCTCAGGAAAATGCTGTATAAGAATCACTGCTTTGTCTAAAATTTTCCTGGGAAAAACCAACATATTTATCTTAGAAATCACAGGATCTCTAAATTGGAAGAGACCTTAGATTACAATGGAAACCTTTAATGGCAATTCTCTTTGGCAGCGTGGCCACTTTACTGAGGTTTGCCTGGAATTTTTCTTATTTTAGCCCTGAAAGTCCCCAATGTGAGAAAACTCCTCAGTCTTGGGCAAACTGGGATAGTTGATTACTCTACTCTTTGGATTCATAAATCTCCTTGATGACATAACCTACAAGAGACTTAACTTTCACAGGATTCTACTCCTGATCATGAGTCAAAATCAGTGTCCCTAAACCCTACCCTTATTCTGTCTTCTGTAGCGAAGTGAATTCCCTCTTGTACCTGGTAGCCCTCTGATTTGAAGACTGCCACTCCCCACTTCATACTTTCCAGTCCAGTCTCTCTCTTCTCTAGGTTAAATGTAGCCACTTCCTTCATCTGCTCCGTGAGCATTCTTGTTCCATTGGTAACCCCCTTCTCTCCTCTGGACAAGCTCATCTATCAACCTCCCTCAGATGATAACATCGTGAACTGAGCTCAAGCTGCCACACATTGCCTGAGCCCTTCTCCTGCCCTGGACATCACGCTCCCGTGTGGACAAACTGACATTCCATTAGCTCATTTGGCCACCACTATCGAATAACAGTACAATTTATGTCAACAGAAAGCCCCAGAGAGTTTTCACACATGTTGTCCACAGCCCTGCCATCCTGCAGTTGTCAATTGGTCTTAAACTCACACATCACACATTGACCCCTGCGAGTGATCCCATTATTCCAGCCCAAAATTCCAGCTTTGGATCACAATTCTATCACCCAAATCATTCACTCCCCTCTAAGGTTCATGTAGCCCACAAATGTCTTCTGTACATTTTCAATGACATCTGCAGTCATTAAAGACACTGGTAGAAATGTTTATTAAATCAGGATGTAAGATCAGATCATTAGTCAGTGCATAGCTACTTGCTACATAAAGGCAGGTGTTCACATGGGTCCTTTATCGTGAAATATTCTCTAGAGCTTTCCCTATTTCTATTTCCAGGTTTGAGGATGGGTGCTGAAACCAGGAGCATGCAAATAAGTCATTAACAATACTTCCTTCATTTTCAATCAGTAAGGGTTTCTCCTTTACCTTTAGCCTACATATATTCCGTCAGGTGTTTCCAAATTTCAATCAAGCAAGTATAACAGAATTCCCACTGCAACCCTGGAACTGAGCAGGGCTCTGCAGGCACCAAATAAATCATTAGTATGGGTCAGTGGTTGGCAAACTGTGGCTCGCGAGCCACATGCGGCTCTTTGGCCCCTTGAGTGTGGCTCTTCCACAAAACACCGACTTCTGTGAATGGGTCATGAAGTTTCAATCGCACTGTATGTGCACGTCCGCACGTGGTATTTTGTGGAAGAGCCACACTTAAGGGCCAAAGAGCCGCATGCGGCTTGCGAGCCGCAGTTTGCCGACCACGGGTAGGTCATCCAGTGTCCCTGATTCTCTTCTTTCAGGGCACACAATAGGCTTTCACTTGCCCACCACTTTTGAAGTCAGGGATGGCCATGTGACTTGCTTTTGCCAATGACATGCATATGGAATGATATGCGTTATGTCCTGGCAGAAGCTTTAAAAGCCAGCTGTGTGGTTTGTCATGTTTCCTTCCCACAGTTGTTTTCATCAGGGATGTGGGTGTCAGGTGAAGCCTTTCATTAGCCTGGGTTCCTGAGAGAACACATGACCAGAAGGCCCCTGCCTGCCCACCTTAGACATGCAGATAAAATAGAAACAAAAACCCCAAGATTTTGGATGTTTTGTTACTGCTATATGACTTAGCCTGCCCTGACGATTACATTGATGATGTGGAAATAAAGGGTGTCCCAAAATTCACGCAAGAAGTAATTTTGATAGAAAACACAGGTTTATAAATAAAAATTATAAATTTTTTATTGATTCATAAAGTATATAGTATAGGGTTATGTATGGAATAGCATATTGGGTAAACTGAATTATCATGTCGAGATAGCAAGCACCATTAACTGTTATTGCCTGAGCAGCCGCATTTTCGAAGAAGAATGGTATGATGATGCCTCCAGCCCAAAATCCGCACCAAACAGTGACACGTTGTGGATGCATTTGTTTCTCAACAATCAATCGTGGATTTTCTGAACCCCAAATGCAACAATTTTGTCAATTAACCAAGCCATCAAGATGAAAATGAGCCTCATCGACATTCAGCCACATTTATGCAAAACGGTCATGGAAAATTTCAACAAAAGAGTGCATATGTGCCAGCAAAACCGTGGAGGCCATTTACCCAATATGCTATTCCATACATAACCCTATACTATATACTTTATGAATCAATAAAAGATTTACAATTTTTAATTATAAACCTGTGTTTTCTATCAAAATTACTTCTTGCGTGAATTTTGGGACACCCTTTAGAAAGACACCAACTCCTGTTTACAAGAAGCTTATAGTATAGTTGAGGAGATAAATCACATCCACAAAATAAAAATAGGGACTAAATTAGCATGTGGTAACAAGCTAAACTGGGAAGTGGAGATAATTAACAATAAGATATGGCACTAAAGGTGAGTCACTAAGATAATGCATTAAAAGGGGATGAGAAAATGGGGAGCTCAACATGGGCTGACAAGTCTCAGAAAACATTTAATTTCCATTAAACAGAGAGAACTTATAATTATATAATTTATTGAAAAGTATTATAGGAAATGGTTCTACAAATATGTGGGCTCGTCCCTTTTAAAACGGCAATAAAAGTGCCAGCTTAAGTTATGAAGCCATTTTCCGTCATTTGATTTTAGCCTTTTCAATAACCAGCACTAATAAGGCAATTAGTTTTTTTTAATGGATGTATTAAAGGTCTCCGTCTTTTAGAAATGGACAGATTAGCACTTTATTAAAGACAGAGGGGTCATCCTTTACAGGAATTATACAGGACCCTTGGCAATTTTAGCAATGCAGATAAAATGGAGTTGATCTTAGCACCCACTTCAAATGTGATGTACTTTCTTTCATAGAAAGATCCATTATTATGAGTATAAAGGTAGACACTGGCCTGAATACTCAAAGCCCAACATCAATTTGGCAGATCTAGCAAACATATGAGCTCTTTTCTTGTTAAAATATATTCAGCCTCTCCTTTCTGTCTGTCCTTTTAAAGAGATGGAAGATTTTTTTTTCAATTTATCTTTATTGTTGCCCAGCTGGCATGGTTCAGTGGTTGAGCATCAACCTGTGAACCAGGAGGTCGATTCCCGGTCAAGTCAGGGCATATACCTGGGTTGCAGGCTCGATCCCCAGTGTGGGACATGCAGGAGGCAGCCAATCAATGAGTTTGTCTCATCATTGATGTTTCTATCTCTCTCTCTCCCTTTCCCTTCCTCTCTGAAATCAATAAAAATATATTTTTAAAATTTTATCATTATTGTTGAAAGTATCACAGATGTCCCCTTTGTTTATTTGTGTGTTTTATTCCTATTAACCCCCTCCACTTCATACCTGCCCCTCCCAGTCCTTCACCAATCTATTGTCTGTGTCGATGGGTTAAGCATATATGCATATAAGTTCCCTGGTTAATCACTCCCCTCCCACCGCAACCCCGGCCTTCCCTCTGAAATCTGTAAGTCTGTTCCATGCTTCTGTGTCTCTGGGTCTATTTTATTCATCAGCTTATTTTGTTCATTAGATTCCACATATGAGTGAGATCATGTGGTACTTACTTTTCTCTGACTGGCTTTATTTCACTTAGCATAAATACTCTCCAGGTCCATGAGATGGAAGAATTTTTATATTAATCGGTATAGTCATTCACTCATTCAACAGAGATTTACCAAGCACCTACTCTCTGCCTGGGACCATGTGAGATGTTGGATATTCATTAATGAGAGGAATAGTCTGTCCTCAGGAAACTGCAGTCTGGAGGGGGAACAGGCAGAGAGTGGGCTGGGTGGGGAGGACTTTCTAGGTAAAAGAAACACCATGTGTTCCCTACCCTGAAGCAGGAAAGGGCTTTGAGTGTTTGAGGCTATCAAAGTCTACCATGTGTCAATGAGACATGGTAAATGAAAAGGAAAGTAGCTTGAGATAAGGTTAGAGTTAGGTTATGGGCAGATCACATGGGCCATGTAGGCCCTGTTAGGGATTTTTTTTTTCATTTTGTCCTAAATGTCCCCTTTTGAAAAGGGGGTGCAACATCACACAATTTCTATTTTAAGAAAATCATTCTGGCTACTGTGTGAAGAATGGATTGATGGGATTAGGTAGAGACGGGAATTAAGAGGAACTGTTGCAATAGTTCAGGGAAAAGGTAACAGTGACGGAGACTAGGGTGGTAGCGTCGTCATGGCATGAAGTATATAAGTTAGAAATACATGTGGAATTAAATGCTTCAGGTATAGGTAGTGGGGTAAATGTGAGGGGTGATGGATGTGTTGGGGAAACTCCCAGGCTCTGGCATGAGTAACTTCCCCATTCTGTACAGTGGGGAAGTGAGGAGGAGGAGCCAGGTTGAGAAAGAGTAGGAGCTCCCTGTTGAGACTCAGATGAGGCTGCTGAAAGGCAATTGGATACATGGGTCTGAAGCTCAGCAGAGCAGAGATCCGAATGTGCACTCAGCACTGGTGTTAGGCTTTGGGACAGGTTCAGGGGTGTGATGGCTATGGTCTCACACAACAGATGATGGGTGTAGGGTACAGGACAAGGATGGAAATGTGGGTTTGAAAAATGTGAGCAAGATAACAAGAAGTCTTGGCAACCAAGAAGAAATTTAGTAAGAAGTCTAATGACTTAAGAAAAGAACTAATTTTTGGCATCCCTTGATCCAACTCCAGACCTCTGGGAGAATATGGAAACGTTTATACTTGCTCCTCACATGCCCCCAAATCACAGTTCAAAGAAGTGACATCTCTCCTCTGTGCCTGTCCCCATCTCTCAAGTTAGCTTCATTTTCAACTTTTACTAAATTTCATCTCCCACCCAAAGACTGCTTTTCAAGAAAGAACGGCATTTGTGTCACTTCACAAGCTTTTACTCTCCCAGCAATCTTAAGGAGAGGAATGCTTCCCAAATACCAAACTGTGACAAAGTGCTCACCAGTCCATGGCAAATGAGAAAACTGAAATCATGGCAAAAATATACAGGGATGGAAATAATACGATAATTAATACAAGAATGAACTTTGTGTTTCACGTACTCATAACTGTAAACCTACTTTTGCTCACCCCTGTATATATCTACATAAGGTCTTCCTGGAAAAGATGCCCCTCTATCCTGAAATAATGTCAGCCATGCCTTTTTTGTATTAAATTGTCCCTCCTCTTATGACATAACGGTGATAGGAGTTATTTTTTAAAGCCTTTACTTGGCAAAATAAAATAAAAAATCAAGAACAACACACATCTTTGAGAAGTCAATCGCCAGCAATCAGCTAGGCACACTATCCAACTAAACAACTCCCTCCCAAACACAGCCCCAGAAGTGCCTAGGATTCCCAGGACTCATATCTGTGCTAAATGCCATATATACATGGAGTTGTTTCCATACAGTCAGAACCACAATGTTAGGGTGCACTTTATTGGCAAAGCTGAGGCATTGTGCAAAAGGCAAATTAATAAAATAAATAAAATTAAATAAAATCCTGAACTCTAATAACTAGAAAAAGGGCCCCATGTATCTGGTCTCTTTCATACCCCTCACCAGCTTGGGATTTTGATTCAGTCAAATCAGCTACGAAAAGACTATGCTGACACTTGGACATATATGATTGGTAATTTTGTTAGGTGTATTAATGTCATTGTGCAAAAAAAAAAATTTTATTTTTTAGAAATGCATACTGAAGTATTTGAGGTAAAATTTATGACATTTGGGATTGTTTTAAAATATGTTGGCAAATATAAAAATGATAAATATGCAGCTGTTGAACATTGTTCAATTTAGATAATGATGAAGGTACATTCATTATCCTCTTTATTTTTATGTTTATTTGAAATTTTGCACAATAAGAAGTTGCAAGGAAGGAAGGGAGGGAAGAAGGGGAAGGAACAAAGGGAGGAAAACTACCCTCCAACACCCTTATTATCATTTCATAATGACTTTAAATGAAAGGAAGTGTTAAATTAATTGAACAACGAGGCCATTAGAATGAGGTGGCTCTAATGCATTGGCAGCCTAATAACCAAGCAAAAAATCTAAGCCTGTAAATGCCTCAAGGTTACAAAATAAAACCTAAGGACAACCAACCACAAACAGCCAACTAGGCTTTCAGCTATAGCCAATCAGTAACTTATTTACCTGGTGTTAGGTTTGATCGAGCAATTGAATTGATACCCCTCCCCCAGGAACTGGCTTTTCAGGTCATTTCACATGGACAGTCCCTTTGCTGAGACCACATTTCACTTGCGGTGACCACATTCCATCATCTCCCCTCTGGGTATGCATAAAGAAGCCTCAGCCCACCCGCCAAAAGTCCTTTAAAAGCCGCTGACTCCCGTCACTGGGTGCTGGAGCCATCCAGGCTCAGCCACCTGGTGTGCGGATGATCGAAAAATTTGTAATCCCTCACCACTCTGGCCTTGTGCACATTCCTCCTTTGGCAACCTTAGAAATACATGTGGAATTAAATGCTTCAGGTATAGGTAGTGGGGTAAATGTGAGGGGTGATGGATGTGTTGGGGGAAACTTACAGTTTGGTGCTGCCCAACTGGAATCATTTTTACTTAACTAAATTCTTAAAATTTTGAATATGCCTTAGTTCCTCTTTTAACAAAAGGAAGGTGGGTGAAGAGAAAGAAAGGGTGCACTAACTTTGGTGAATGCCTACTTTGGGTTCGTCTCTGTGATATGTGCCCTCGCACGCATTCACTCTGCTCCTCAGGTGGCTTTTATCACCACCATTTCCTAGAGGAGGAAAGCGAGGCTCAGATCGGACCTACGCTTCCACATGGAAAATAGAAAGAAAACAAACCAGGCAACTGATGCTATGTTGGCTGCTGAGAACTTGATCTCTGAGCAGATTAAAAACAAAAACAATTATGCTGATACTTAATGGGCTGTCACTCCCCAGTGACCCTGCCAGGACTGGGGTGTCCCCAGCCTCCAGGCCCTTCCATAACTGCCACTGATGAAACAGCGGCTCCCAGTGCCCACACCCTGGCTGGACCCTGGAGTCGACAGGCTAGAAAAGAGAATTTTCATGTACTTGTCACTCAACATACACTACTCACCCCAAAAGGAAGAGACATATCTTGCATCTCCAACAGGGAGAGGAAGAAAAGATCGCTCCCTGCCCAGACAATGGGAGACTGCCATAACTCAGCCAATAAAAAGTCACTATACTTGGAAATTCCAGTTTCCTCCAATGGATGCTTAGTTTACAACAGCCCCTCCCATAAAATAGCTTCCTCTTCTTTGTTTCACTGGACTTCTAGGTGGTTTGCCATTAGGACACATGTTCCCAATTGCCACTCTTTGTTGTTCCCAAAGAAACCCATTTTGCTGGAGAAATAGCTGACTGTCTCTTTGTCAGAGGTCAACAGGCATGAGAAAAGGAAATATAAAGCTTCTGCCAACACATCCAGAGAAAAGCAGGTGAAAACCATAAACCAAGCCGATGGACTCCCAACACATGACCTAGAGCAGTGGTCGGCAAACTGCGGCTCGCAAGCCACATGCGGCTCTTTGGGCCCTTGAGTGTGGGCCACGAAGTTTCAATCGCACTGTACGTGCCCGCCCGCGCGTGGTATTTTGTGGAAGAGCCACACTCAAGGGCTGCAGTTGCCGACCACTGACCTAGAGTGATGCTAGCTGAAGGCTCTGCAGAGAGCACAGCAGCTGCCTCCGGTCCTCCCAGCACACCTTCTATGTTGCACATCCAGGCTCTCCCTCCTTACACACCACCTTCTTCAGATTTCATCCCTGCTCCAGAACAGTCCATGGGTCTATGCCTCAGCACACGTTGGTTGTTTGGAGGGTATGCTCAGAGCAATACCACAAAGAGTCAAATCCTGACAATTTAGTTGATGGGTGACATGGAACTAGTTCTTAACCTCTCTGTGCCTCAGTTTCCTCCTCCTCCTCTCTAAAAATGAGGGAAATCCCAGGACCGTTGATGATGAAATGAGTTAATTCAGGTAAAGCACTTAGAATATACTGACACATAGCATTTAATAATATTTGCATTATTACAATAACCCACCCTTATTTGGTTTCACTGCATTGATCCCCAAACGCAAACAGATCCCCATGGCTCCTTAATCCTTATCTTTGCTTGATGCATCTCTCAAATATTTTCTCTGCATTGTCTCTGCAAATCCTCCCCACCTGTCACAACCCAGCTGAAGCCCTAACCTCTCCCCAAGGCCTGACTATTGCAGTCTCCCAAATCTCCTGCTAACTTCTGCAGTGTTTAACAGAATCTACCACTGCCTGAAAATTTTTAGAAAATGAGTCAGTGAGTCATGGTCTCATCAGAAAACGGGCATCACCTCAAAAAGGCAACCAAGGAGACTATTTAGGGAGGGGGGGAGGGTTAAGGCAAACACAAAGGGACCTGATGCACCCTGGGACTAGCAACAGGGAAAGCAGTTATCCCCAAGGTCTGAGCAGGGAAGGGGAGGAAGCCATTACTGGGAACCAGTGAGAGACATAGAAGTTGTGACCTTAAAGTAGAGAAACAGCTACTGCCAAACCATGGGGAAAGTGGTTGAATAAAAAAAATCCCAACCTCCGTCTCTTCCACATGCCAGTCTCTCGTAGGTGCTTTCCATTGGCCAGACCCAACTGGAGGTTAGAGCCCAGGCAGCGGCCATTCTTCCAGGAGCTGCAGAGAAGGGTGGAGAGGGATCTGGAGGAGCAAACGGAGATCAATGAGCATGGGCAGGATTGTACCGAGCTAATTATCACTCAATTGGGAACTGTCTTGTATGAGCCCTTCTAGTCTCTCACACGTGGGCTTCGGCAAGAGTCAGCATGGTGAAATGAAAAGGCATGGACCTTAAAATCAATCACCTGGGTTAGAACCTAAACCCTGTCTACCAGCTGTATGACCTTAAAAAAATAATTTATCCTCCCCGAACCTCACATTCCTCAGTTGTGAGACTGGAGTAATCATACTGGCGTCACCAGATAGTCATGAGAATTAAATTAGAAAAGTTCTTTCCTCTTCCCCTATTTTCTAACTACTTATCTATAATAATAAAAGCATAATATGCTAATTAGACTGGACGTCCTTCCAGATGACCTTCCGGATGAAGCCGCAGTGGTGTGGGCTGAGGCAGAGGCGGCCGCCTAGGTGGCAGGGACCGAACCCCTTGCATGAATTTTGTGCATTAGGCCTCTTGTATATCCATAAGACTGAGGCTCTAGTTCTCATACTTCTATTTCTAGAAATGCTGAAAAATCAGTAGGAATGTGCACACTTGTTGGTGGAAGAAATATTTCTGTGAATTCAAAGGCATTCTAGGCAACTTAGGAAATTGCATGATTTTTGCCTTAAGCTGGCTTGTCTACTGAGAAAAGCAGAAAGATGTCTAAGGGCTCATACACCTTTAGAATCTTGCAAATCAAAGTGTGGTCCTGCAGCATCACCACAAGCTGGCAGCCTGTTAGAAATGTAGAGTCTCAGGCCCCATAACACCCCCATCCACCCACCACAGTATTCTGAAGCTTAACAAGATCTCCAGGTGATCTGTATGCACATTTAAATTTGAGAATCCCTGCTTTTGAAGTAAAAGGAACCCCAAAGAGCATCTACATTCTGATTAAACCACCTCATTTTAAAACTGAGGAAACATGTCCAAAATGATATAAATTGTCCAAGATACCAGGACAGGGCCTGCCCCTTGACTAATCTTGTAGGCATTCCCCACCCCCTTACTTGGAAATCAAATAAGGGTTATTGTAATAATGCAAACGTTATTAAATGCTATGTATCATTGTGTTCTAAGTGCTTTACCTGAATTAACTCCTTTCATCACCAACAATCTTGGGACCTTCCTCATTTTCAGAGAGGAGGAGGAGGAAACTGAGGCACAGAGAGGTTAAGAACTAGTTCCATGTCACCCTGCTACTTTCCACCTTACAAGTTGAAACAACTAAGTATTTTCCCAGTCTCCCTTGCAGCTTTGAGTAGCTACCTGACAGTTCTGACCAGTGGCATCTGCTGGGAGGGCTTCTTGAAAATATGATTTCTTGGGAATGTAAGCCTGACATGGATTATCGTCCTTCCCTGTTTATCCTGCCTGACTAGCCACTGAGTCGGGAGCTGGGATGGGCTTCTTGTAACAAGAAAGCCACAAGCATGAGGATAAAAGCATCACAGGCTGAGAGGGTTGTGGGAAGGAAAGACACAGGGAACCTGGTCCTGGAAGACATCATTCAGCTGATGGCTGAATCAAGCCAGTAACTTCCCACTTTTAGCCTTCGTGTTATGTGAAAAATCAATCGATTGGTCTCTCTTTGTGTAAGATGCCACTTGTTGGGTTTCTGTTACTTACAATCAAATCCACCTCATGTAATGTCAAAGAGCTAGCAAATGGCTAAGCCAACATGAGGACTCAGGGCCCTGGACTCTTAGCTGGGAGATTTGTCCTATGCCTTCTCCATCCATTAAGCCAGAGACTAAATTTTAGTAAACACATATGGAATCAAGAAGAAGTGCTAATGTGAGGATGCACCTGTGCATGGGAGGAGAGGTATTATATAAACTCTTGTAAAGTTGACAATAAGATCTTCCAGGGTAGAGCTCTGCGTGTGTATGTTTACCCAACTTTTAAAAAGGGAGACAATAAAAAGAGGAGAGAGTAAAGAGTAGGCAGATCTTCATTTCATCAAAGATTCTCCACCCACGTGCCCGTGTGGCTCAGCGGTTGAATTCCTGGTTAGGGCATATGCCAGCTTTAGGCTTGATCCCCAGTAGGGGGTGTGCAGGAGGCAGCCGATTGATGTTTCATTCTCATTATCTGTTTCTATTTCTCTATCTCTTCCCCTTCCTCTCTCTCTAAAAATCAATAAAAACATTAAAAAAGATATTCTCCACCTACCATTGGTGTACCATGTGGTACTTGATATATAAAATTTAAATAAATGCTAGGTACAATTCCTGTTCAGTAATGCCACCACCAAATGTCATGTTGATTCATCAATGTCTACAGATTTCATTAATATGGATTTACTGAGTTATATAAAATGCATGTTTGTCTAACCACAAACTTACTTGGGGAAAAAATTCAACAAAATAAATGGGCTAGAGTGCATTAAGTCATAGACATCAAGTCATAAGCCCCTGTAAGACCTCACCCTGCATCTCTCTAACCTCATTGTGACACTCCCTCCTGTTTCCTCAGCTCAGCCATCCTGGCTAGGCCCAACACACCACTTCTTCCATGCCCATTCTTACCTCTTATTTCTGGTCTCAGGTTAAATGTTACCTGTTTAAGAAATCTTTCCCTCACACCCTACCCCAGACTAAGTATCATTTGTATGAGCTCCCACCCTTGCAAATGTCATTAACTAATCAATTGATTGACGGATTAATTAAATTAATCAGATAATGTTTTGTTTGGCACAAGGGGTCACCTGATGCTTTGTTGAGGGAGAGAATGTCTTTGGCCACTTGACCATCTCCACCAGCCTTTCCTCACCATCTACTCTGAATAAACATAATACAAGAAGAGACCAGTCATTTTTCCCTTTCTCCCTTATCCAGATTGAAGCCCCGATCACCTCCCATGGAGAAACTTTAGAACCATTTTTCAAATTCCTCTGCTGGAGTAAGAGCTCCAGGAAGGCATGGACTGTCTCATTCACCCTGAATCCCAGCACCCAACACAGTGCTTACCTAGCACACGGTAAGCAGTCAAGTATTTGAGTGAATGAATGAATGGCTTAGTGCTCCCAGATCGATGCTTTTCCACACACCACTCTCCCTCCTCCCACAGAGAAGAAGGCTACGGAAACTGCCTCTTTGGACATTCTCTTCTTCAGGTCTTCAGTGCACAGCCCTGGTGGATCAGGAGCTTGGAAAAGCACAGCCCCTGCCAGACATTTCTCGGTGATGGATTTAGCCGATATGTTTCATCCCACTCAGTGCCCTTTCAGGAGCTGGATTTCCTTGTTTGGGGAGAACTGCTGAAATGCCGGAGGCGGCAGGACTGAGCAGGAGCTTCCCAGCTGCCAGTACTGAGGGAGCCACGGCACCAGGACCCACGTCATCCTGGCCCTGGCATCACATCTGTGAGGAAGCAGAGACAGGCCCAGGCTGCCCTCTCAAGCCATTCTCTGGAGATAGGGAGAACACCCAGACCTGACAATCAACTCATGAAGGACAGGATGCTTACGGGCCCAGATGCCCTCTTCACCCAAGCTCTCAACATTTGGAAAAACAAAACTCTTTATGGCCCTTTCTCAAAATCACTTGGAGATATTGATTTAAAACAAATAAACATGGGACTACATCCCAGATCTACTAAATCAGAATCTCTGGGGGTGATCCAAGAAATCTGTGTTTTTTACCAAGCTCTCCAACACATTCTGATGCTTACTAAGGGTCTGAGGCATTCCTGACTCTCAAGTCCCCTCTTCATCTAGGACTTTCAGAGGCCGCACATCAATTTAAGCCAGGCCAGACGGGGAGGACAGAAATTCCATGGAATTTAATGAGAGTCCATCCAACCTACCTTTTTGCATTTTCAAATTAGAGAAAAAAGTCACCCCTGTGGCAAGCGGCCTGGACCACAGTCCCCTCAGCCCTCCCCAAGCTTAGCCTTATCACAGTCCGGGTATCTCTGGCCTGCCAGAGCGGGAAGAAAACGAAAGGATTGGGAACTGGTTTTTGTCACTTAAAGGCAAGGCACAGTTCAAAGTCCCAGATTAAACCTGGAAGGCACAGGAATGCAGTGGCTTGTGTTTGTTTATTTTGAGGAAGAGCAGGGACATTTTGGCACCCAAATCCCTAAACCAAGACAGACTCACAAAGCCCATTCCCAGGTGTCTCATCTCTTGGGTCACCTCTGGGTTGTGCTGGGTCTAGCCCAGCCTTTGTCAGGAGGGGCCCAGGGCCAGGTCACTGTGGAGCCCCAATGCTGCCAGTGGTTCATGGACTCTTTTGCTCTTCATAAAATGGGCACTTTTGAGAAATTGGTGACAACCAAAATCCCTCTCCCCAACACCACTAAAAAGTACATAATATCCACGATTTTTCACATAATCTCAAGAGTGCATAGACTCCTTGGAGCCCAGACATGGACCTCTGCCCATGAGTCCCAGATTAAAAATTATCATAAACATGATGGAGAAGTAAGAACCTGAAATATCTGGGATTTTTTTAGCCATATCTGAGGAAAATCAAAGTGGGGATGGGTTGGAATGCATAGGGAAACAAATTGCATGTATTCTTTTGAGTCAGGTTCTGTTTGTTAATAGAACTTTGCAGAAATATCGATATTTGCACTATTTAATTTTCTAGCATCTTTATTAAGCTGAGTTAATTTTGTTATTTTAGGTGCATGAATAATTGATCACATAGAATTTCATCTGCTCATAAAATAATCATGCTTGGTAAATTTAAAGGTATAATCTTTAAGATAATTAAATATTTACTAGTCAAATGTACTTTAAAACATTTCATATTTGTTGTGGGGTATGAAACTGATAGACTTTTTAAGAATTAGGTTTAATTCTTGCTATTGTATAAGAAGCAACTCCAAATGGTGAACATTTTCTTTAAATAAAAAACTATCGTTTTGCGTGTTTTTTAATCTTTTGTCCACCTCAAGATCACATGTCTAAGAGGACAGGGGACAGGCCCTTGCCCCTCCGTACTTGGGACCTGTTCTATTCCTGCTCATCACAGTCATTTGGCCAAACAGTATCCACATACAGGCGCCTACTCAAGGTGCCTGGTCAACAACCTGCCAACTCTGTGCTGAATCTCCTATGTGTAAACCCACCATCAAAGGGGGCACTAGGTCTGTCTTCCCTGTAAAATGATAGTGGCTCCCTGAACCTCATAAGCCTGAATTTGTACCGTTTTCCAGTGACTCTAAAACACGCCTTTTCTGACGAACCACTAAGGAGGAAAAACACTGTCCATTAGACTATGACACAATGCCTTCACCATAACCCTTCACAGTCATTCCAGCCTCTCTTTGGTTTGGTGTTTCATCCTTCCAAGATAGGGCAGCAGTTTCTCATGTCACTTGGCTGTGCTTGTGATGGCAACACTATGGCAGATCTCAGAAAGTTTATTATACTTCAGGGATGGCTCATTTCCTCTTAGCTTCCAGAAAGCACCCAGTTGCTGCTTTGCAAAAACAATGCAATTATGTTCATTCCTCCAACCATGCATATCTGCTTCACCAGTATCCGATTAAAGTCCTGCTTCTCTGTTTCTACGCCTTTTGGCACACATGATTTTTCATTTCAATGCCAAGTCATAGTGTAATCTCTTTGAGGATCTTTTAAATGACAGTTCAACTCATATGTTAGAAGATAAAAATGTGCATTCTAGAATCAATGAAATATGGTTCTCACTCCCTAACCTGGTGCCCCCATCTTAAAGTCTCTAGCAGATCCATAGTCATAACTAATATGAAGAGGAAAATGATTCCAACTAAAAAGAGGATAATGATAAAATCCTATATAATAAAAGTGTAGTATGCAAATTGTCCCCTTGACCAGAGTCTTCTGGGAGTTCGACCAGGGGGTGGGCTGGCCAGGGGAAGGGAGGGAGGCCCTGGCCAGTGGCGGCAGCAGGTGGCCAGGGGAAGAGACGGAGTCCCTGGCACTGGCAGGCAGCAGGGGGAAGGGAGGGAGTACCCAGCCAGCAGGCGCTAGGGACCCTACCAGTGCACGAATTTCATGCACTGGGCCTCTAGTAATAATAATAATAATAATAATCTTTTTACTCCCCATAATATTCTAACTCATTTCCATTGCTCATTTCCATTCCAGTGAGGGACTCTAAGCTCTCTCTTCCTACTCACCTACTTAACTATATTACTTCCCTGTTCATGTTACTTTACTATGATCGTAATAATGATACTTCACTACATCTATTTCCTCCCTTGATTTGCCTCTATTTCCCCTCTAATAACCTGGAAGTGAACTCAAGTGACCAACTCCCATTTCATCCATCAGTGCTAGTACCATGACTTAGAGTTTATGATAAAATTCCTTCCTCTCATTTTTTTTATGATTCCCCATTAAGAACTTTATTGTGTAGTAGACACAGAAAGAGATTATGATTTTCAGATTATAAAAGTGGGGGGCAGAGTATGGAATATTAATGAGGAAACCAATACTAGCACTCAGCCTCCCAAACGAATATTCATCTTCTCTGATGTCAAGACCCCTGTGGGAAGAGCCACCCATAAATAGAAGAAACTGTTAACTGAGATCCTGAAAGGGTCTCTTCTCACAAGCCCACCTTCAGGATGTAAAGGATTTATTGTGGATTCCTAGAACTTGAAGTCTTCTTATATATGTTCAATGTAGTAAATACTCATTAACAGACTCTGCACAAATCACACCGGGCAGGATGCCCTTGGAGATTCAAGGATGGAAGTCATGGCCCGGCCCTCCAGTGGCTCATAATCTGGAGCTGTTCTCAATTTGGGGATGGGGGACAAGGCAGGGAGGCAACACTAACCCTTTTGTGAATCAGATGATATGTGTAGGCCACAGAAAAATTTCCAGATCCCCATGCACACACACGGCTTTGCAAATAATTTGGTGGCATCTATAGACCTCCTGCGCATGGGAGGAGTGGCTCACGGGTGTGTCCCATAACTTCCAGCCCAAAACTCACATAGATGAGCTTTTTCTTATGGTTACTCCTACCCAAGTACAAAAAGCCAAGCGAGTCAAACAAGTCTCAGAAGGAAGCAATATCCTGCCCTTGTGGCTCAGGTTTTCTTGATTAGCAGCGGCTCAGTTTTGAGGCCTTCTCTCCTGGCAGGGGTTGATGGTATTCTCTAGAAGGCACACTATTCAGGGAAGCCAAGGCCTTCCTCATTGGACTTTCCCACAATACCTCCTGACCCTTTACAACCCTGAGCGAGAAACCTTGGAGCCTCGTTTTACCATCTGACCCCTCAGAAAGGAGGGCTCCTCCTAGAGAGGTTGGGGACCCCACCCTGCAGGGTTATGGCTGAAGGAGTGTCTGGCATTTGCGAGTTGGCTGCTGGTTGGGGATTTTCCAGTCTTTAACTCTGAGAAAGCAACCAGATTTTTCATTTTAAGTCAGGATGTCAAAGTGTCACTGAATCACTGGGGACTGACATCTGGGATCACAGCCTCATCTTGACCGGAGCCAGAGTCTCAGTATCACTTAAGGACACAGACAACCTGGCTTCTTCCCCAGAGAATCTTATGAATATGGATATGAGACTTTTATCGTGGTCCCCACACCCTGCCTGCGGGAAAGAGGCAGGGTCCTCTTTCTGACCCTCAGGCCCAGAGCCACAGGGGTCTGTGGAAACTCTGAAGCTGCAGTCATTTTCTTGTGTTTGTCAATCCCCTTCCCTGGATGCTGGTGCCCCAAGGGACACTGCAGGGGCGGCTCTGATATGGCCTCATTTGGACTAGTACTCCTACTCATAATAACAATAGTAATAAAATGTAGTGCTTTCGGTTTAAAAGGAACTTTCACCTTGTTATTTTCACAACTGTTATCCCCATCCCCAAGATAGTGTATCAGTTAGGATCCCAGCAGAAATCAGAAGGCACATTCAAGTAGTTTAACTGGAAATTATTTAAAGAGGGAACTATTTCCAGAGAGTCCAATCAGGAAAACAGAAACTATGCCAACTTTGTTTGTTTGTTAATCCTCACCTGAGGATATTTTTTTCCACTGCTTTTCAGAGAGACTGAAAGGGAGAAGGGAGGGGGGGAAAAGAGAGGGAAACATCAATGTGAGAAAGACATATCAACTGGCTGCCTCCTGCACTCGCCCCAACTTGGGGTGGGGGGAGCAAACCTGCAACCCAAGTATGTGCCCTTGACGGGGAATCAAACTCAAGACCTTTTGATGTGTGGGCCAATGCTCTAACCACTGAGCACATCAGCCAGGGCTATGCCAATTATTTTAATTAAAAGATGCAGTTCAAAAGAATTGGAGAACTTTACAGAAAGCATCTAAAGTAGTCAAGTTCATAAGGAAGGGAAGTAGAATGGTAGTTGCCAAGAGCTGAGAGAGGTGAGGCAAGAGTTTCAAGAGTACAGAGTTTGAGTTTTATAAGATGAAAAAGTTCTGGAGATCTGTTTCACAACAATGTGAATACACTTAACACTATTGATCTGTGCACTTAAAAATGGTTAAGATAGAGAGATGCAAATTAAAACTATAATTAGGTATCACCTCGCACTGGTCAGAATGGCAACTATCAATAAATCAACAAACAACAAAGTCTGGAGAGGATGTGGAGAAAAGGGAACCCTAGTGCGTTGTTGGTGGGAATGCAGACTGGTGCTGCCACTGAGGAAAACAGTATGGAGTTTCCTCAAAAAGCTAAAAATGGAATTTCCTTTTGACCCAGCGATCTCACTTCTGGGAATATATCCTAAAAACCTGAAACACCAATCGGAAAGAATACGCACCCCTATGGTCATAGCAGCATTATTTACAATAGCTAAGATCTGGAAAGAGCCCAAGTGCCCATCAGTAGATGAGTGGATAAATAAGCTAAGTGATACATTAACACAATGGAATACTACGAGGTGGTAAAAAAAGAAAGATCTCTCACCCTTTGAACAGCATGGAGGGACCGGAGACTATTATGCTAAGTGAAATAAGAGTCAGAGAAAAACCAATGTCACATGATCTCACTTATATGTGAAATATAAAGAACAAAGTAAACTGACAAACAATATAGGACCAGGGACTTGGATAAATGGGACACACGGACAGATCTCAGAGGGGAGGAGAGTGGCGAGGACGGACGGGAAGAGATCAACCAAAGAATATACGTGCATACTATAGCCCATGGACAGAGGCAATAATGTGGTGAGGGCCTAGCAGGGGTGGGGCAGGGTGGAGGAAGGCAAAGGCTAGGGTGTTAGGGGGTGTGTGGGGGTGAAGGGAAGGGGAGGAATGGGGGACATCTGTAATACAATCAACAATAAAAAAAATTTTTATGAAGTAATTTTTAAAAATGGTTAAGATAGTAAGAAGAAAAAGGGTTGGAGATCTGAATATGTGAGAGGGCTCACTGAGGTTAACAGAGAAGTAACTAAGTAGTTGCACAGCGTAGGCAGCAGTCCTTGGCTCAGGAGTCAGGGGTCAGGGGACCAAGGGAAGAGCTCGGGTTGTTATAGCCCAGCAGCTCAGAGGCTGCCTGGCTGATACCAGATTCCTGCTGCTGCTGCTGCTGCTGCAGAGGGATGGGCTGTTACGAGGGGACTGGAACAGGAAGAGCAAGCAAAGAGAGGACCAGGTCCACCTGCCTCCCTGCAGCACCCCGTGATGGCAGAACTGACAGGGAGCTGCCGGCAAAGAGGGATGCAATTCATAAGGAAGTCCCAATCCAGCAGCAAAAAGCAAGCACAGCCCTGGCCAGTGTGCTCAGTTGGTTGGGCATGTCCCAAGCACCGAAAGGTTGCTAGTTCAAGTCCCAGTACAGAAAATACACATTCCAAGCTTAAGTTGTCTGGGTTAAGGAAGCAGGGGCTGGGAGTAGTGGAAATATTAGGGAAGAGAAAAATAAAAAATGAAAAAATATTTACACCTAAAAACATTATGCTGAATAAAAGAAATGAGACACAAAAGCATACCTATGTATGATAGTGTTTGTATGAAATTCTAGAAAATGCAAACTAATCTGTATTAACAAAAAGCAGACCAGCGGTTGCCTGGGGCCCAAAGTGGAGGGAGAGCTTGATTGCAGGAGGGTTTGAGGGAACTTTTCAGAGCGAAGGAAATATTTGGTATCTGAATTGTGATAGTGGTTACAAGGTGCATGCATTTGTCAAAACTACCTGTGCTTAAATGGTATCGTTTATATTGTATGCAAATTATACCTCAATAAAGTTGATTTTTAAAAATATTCATGGAATGATATAAATGGAAGCTATATATCATAGAATTCCAGCTGTGATATTACCATAAATCTATACAGCCTGAATGTTCACATAAGGACTAGAAGCTGATATTGGCCCAAGGAGCCCATCAGTTTGGTTCACAGATGCCTGCTACTTTAGAAGCAACAAACAGAAGAGACATGAGCTGAAGGAGGCTTCTGGAGACAAGGCCCACCCAATAATGCCACACTCATTAATGATGTCACCTTTTACGGAAATGGTTGCAGACATACCTCAGAGATATTGAGGGTTCAGTCCCTTGCCACTTTAACAAAACAAGTGATAACCTTTTTGCTGGTTGTCTTGCTTTCAGTTTTAAAAAATATAACATTTGTGAAGCGCAGTTAAGTGAAGAACAATAAAACGAGGTGTGCCTGTTTAAAAATATTGAAAAGAACAAGAGGAAACAAAACAAAACAAAAAACTATAGGATGCTGATAGGTGTCACACTTTAAAATAAAAAGAGTGTTTTGCGATGGATTATTGCATTATAACAAGGCTTAGAGGAGGAAGAGTGGTTTCAAGACCAGTGTGGTCAAATATGTTTGCTAATTTTTCTAAAAATTAGTTTCTTACTTTATTTTTTATTTCAGTTTCTTACTTTATAAAGTAAAAATAATACTAGCCTTCAAATGCCAAGTTTTCAAGACCCCAATTGCTACTGAGAAATCATTCCAAAGACATAAGAGGAAACATCTATGGACTCAAACACAAGATGTGTTTGGCTCATCAGCCTTGTGAATGGTTCCGGAAACTCACAACATAATGAACTCCCTGAATTTCTGGAACTAAGTAGGGCCCATGCTCTTCACACCAGCCCAGTGGCTCTCATCCTGCCTGTCCCAGAAGCATCTGTGGAACTTTCAAAAGCACAGCCCCTAGAATGACTCAGTGGGCCCAGGATGCAGCCCAGACAGCTATGGACATTCCACCCGGACTATTAGTGTTGAGGAATACTCTGCCAGGCACTCATCTTGGTATTTTTATGCAGCCTAAGCATTCCAATACAGTCCCCTCAGAGCACACTTTTGAGCATGGAAAATGTTTCTGATACTCTTTCAGCACCATCCCCAACTCCATGGCCTCAGGATTCTAAAGAAACACAAAGCAGCTTCCATACCCAGCTCAGACTGGACACAGCTAAGCCAGGTAAAGGAGACAGAGAGTAGACGGTAGGGTCCCCCTTCCATGTTTCCATTAAAAGGGCTTCATCTGGAATCCGATCATTTTGTATCTTCTGTGCTACTTCCTAAGTATTTTTGGTTGAGTTAGTTAACAAATAGTACCCGAGAACACTATTAGCGCCTTATGCAATAAAGGTACAAGGAAATGAGACAACTTCCTGACACGCTGTGACACTTCCACAAACACCCTGCCTTGAGATCTGGGCTTCTCAGGAGCAAGAAAATCAGCTCCTCATTCATGTCTTTAAAAAATCTTCATTGGCTGCCTACTATGTGCAAGCTCTGTTCTAGGTGCTGGGGACACGGTGGAGAGTGAAACAGACAAGCTTTATCCATTCTTGGCTTATAGTCCAATGAGAAAAAACAAGTATAAAACAATAAAACAAAAGACAGTGTCAGTTATGATCACTATAATGCAACAAATAAAAAATATATTGTGTTAAAGAGTAAAGGACAGGAGGCAAGATGCAGAGGTGAGTGGAGATGGTGGGTAGTCAGGGAAGGCCTCCCGGAGGGGGTGACATCTGAGCTAAAACTCAGAAAGAAGACGAAACCAGCATACAGAGAGCCCAGAGGGAAGCCCACAGAAGGAGGAATGTGACAGCTGAGGTCTAGCAGCAAAAAGCAGAAGACACCCCAAGAGGGACTTTTGTCCAAAAGTACAGACACAGTTTCATGAAACTAGCAAGAGAGATTGCAATAACCCAGGGATACCAAAGGGGGAAGGGGGAGTCAGGGAGCACTGCTGGTCTGCAGGGCAAAGGGAGAAGGGACTACCAAAAGATAAAGAAGTTCCCATAGGAGCAATGGCCCTTGGGAAAGGGATACAGCCAACCCCTGGGGACCTAGGCAGGGAGAAGCAAAGGGAATAAGTAACCTGAATAAATACCTTTTCCCTTCCTCGCTCTGATCCCCTGCTAGTGTTTCCCACTAGTCAATTCCAACGGGAAGCCAGGAGGTGAGAGTGACCATTGATGCAATACATACAGTCAGCCTACCGGGCATAGAGCAAGGTGAAAAAAGGTGGAAGTTGGGTCTGGATGGGCAAATGGAAGGCATCAGCATAAACAGTAGGTGCAAAGGCTTGAGATGGAAAAGAGCATAGCACGTTCAAGGAACAGAGGGCCACCGCGTTGAGCCTCGAGACCAGGTATAGAATGAAGGCAGAGAGGAAGACAGGCCCAGATCCTGTGGGACCTTAAATGCCATGGTGAGGTGCTAATACTTCATTCTGTGCCCAATGAGAAGCCTTGGGAAGGCCTAGACAGGAGATATGACAGATTCTCACACTTTGGAGGCCCGCTCTGCCTGCTGTGTGGAGTAGACACTGTAGGAGCAGTGAGGGTAGGAGCAACCAGTGAAGCAGGCTTGCAAGTAACTCACCTCAGAATTTCAAATGTGCAGAGAAGTCGACTTCCACTTGGTCTAGAACTAATCTATTCTTGCTCACTAGCTCCTACCCACTACAGAGAAGCAAAAGGAGCAGGGGGGTCACCTTGGACCCACTCAATAATTTAAACTGTTCTTTTATATAGAACTCTGCCTCTTTTGTTAGACATGCTTAATCTTTAGATTGTGATACCATCTCTGCATGACCTTGAGGATTTGGGTGAAAGAGTCCTCAGAAGCAGGCAGGGTCCTCTGGTTCCTTTGGCTCCCTGGTAATGTCCCTTATCACTGATGTCATTAGGGGCTGTAACTGAGGCTGCAGCTGGTGTATGTCTTGGTTTGTACCAGCTCTCAGCTCAGTCAGGTCCCAGTGATCCCCTGACTGGCTAGTGTCACCTCAGCTCTCACTGGCATTATAGGCCCCTCAGAGTGACTCAAAGTCCCCATCTCAACAGAGCCATGCCAGCTATGCTGCCCTTCACTCTGAGTTCACACCTTGGTAGAACAAAGGAAGGCTTGAGCATACAAATTACACCCCCACTCTCCCTGACCACATCTCTGCATTTATTTTTATGTGGTCACCCTCCAGGTTGGCCAAGAAGGCCTCTTACAGAGCCAACAGGTGGCTCTTCCTAGTGTCCCAGGGGTGAGCCTTTAAACTTCCAGGATGCCAGGGAGGAGCCCCTCTGCTCTCTGCTTCCCTCAGGTATTTAACAGACCTCTATCTCTGGGCTTCGGGCCCAAGGGAAGATCAGAATCCCCAAATGACCATCTCCCTTCTCTCTTCCTTCAGTCCTCCTCCTCCAAAAATCTGTTTGGGCAGAAGCACAGGCTTATCACCAGGGCCCCATCTTCTGGACTCCATCTTTATCACTAAGCATGAATGATGAATAGTGCAAACATTCTGTACGTTATGGAGAAACGTATAATCTAATATTGCCATCCTGATCCTTGCCATGCACGTGGAAACTAAAAACATTTATAAAAACCTTTCTCTTTCCTACAAAGATTAGCTTTCAAGCCTATTGTCTTTCTGTAGAACCCTATTTTTGAATGTCAAAAGCCAAATCTTAACTCTTTCGTTTTGCATTCTTTTATCCCTTCTCTGAATAGGTACATTCAGAAAAGAAAAAAAGAAAAACACATTAAATTTTTCCAAACCATTGCCATCATTACACCTGTTAGGAAGCTAACTTAATGGTTTGAGTAAGAGATAGTTTAAATTGTTATCTGGTGGAAGTGGAGTAAAGAGTAGAAAAGAGAAAAGTGGGCAAGTGTAAGAAATATTTTGGAAGAAGAACTAATAGAATTACTAATGGACTAGATGGTAGGGAGTGAAGAAAATGGGGAACTAAGAATGACTCCTAAGTCAGTACTAGACAGATGGTGGTCCATTTTACTGGAATGCGGAATTCTGAGCAAGAAACAGGGTTTAGGGTGGAAAAGGTCAAGGATTCTAATAAATTTGAAATTCCAATTCGACATCCAAGTGATAATGTAAAGTAGGGCCACTAAGAAGGGAAGTCGGAGATGATGGTAAAAATTGGGGAGCCGGCAGCATACCGGTGGTGCCTAAAGCCCAATGGACCTTATGACGAAAGGTGAGGTCCAAGCTCAGACTGCACCAGGGTTGGAAGCCTCTGTAGGCCAAACCATGCCAGGACAAAGAGGAAAAACTCCCCACCTGACCCAAACATACCTCCAGGCAGGCTCTCAGATTCAGGGTAACATGTAAGGTGCAGGCTCAGGCACTACAAACCCATCTTGAGTTTAGCAATAACCACAGAGGAGAAAGAAAATGGATATGTTAAAACTAGGGCATTTTTGTACAGGCTTTTATCCAGAGGAAATTACAAATAATTATTGGAGACCTGTTACCATGGAGATAACTCCCGGTACAAGGGTAAGACCAACAAAACAAAAAAACAAAAACAAACAAACAAAAAGCACTTCCTAATGGAATGGATCAACTTTTCAGAAGTCCCCTGAAAGGTGGGCTCTCTAACTATTAAAAAGGAACCTGTGGTTTAGTTCTTGGCCATACACTCTAATATTCTTGTTGTTAGGTGGGAACAGGGATAAAATAATGCATAGGCCCCCTTACAGGAGGCAGGGTGGAGCAATGGGGGTGAAAGGACTAACACTATTTCTGAAGAAATAGCCCCACCTGCTGAAACGAATTTCCATCTGGATTCCTTTATAATTATTCTTCCCATCATGAGGGAATTGAATGAAAGGCTGAAATGAAGACAGATATGTAATGCGGGTTTAGGGAAACCTATGTAAATGTCACAAAAAGGAACCACGAAAATAGAAAAAGGACATGTCTATTCAAAGTCTGCATGTTCAAGAGAAAGAGAAAGAGGCGAGGGGAGGAGAGAACGCTTTTTCAGGAATTATTACTTAACTATAACCCTCTTGCTCCCTCTGGAGGTCAAGAGCAGAATAATAACATGTCTGTAAAAGAAATCACTGCACCTTTCTTCACTTTAAAATATGTCGGTATTAAAATAAAAGAAAAAGCCAAAACCGGTTTGGCTCAGTGGATAGAGCGTCGGCCTGCGGATTGAAAGGTCCCGGGTTCGATTCCGGTCAAGGGCATGTAGCTGGGTTGCGAGCACATCCCCAGTGGGAGATGTGCAGGAGGCAGCTGGTCGATGTTTCTCTCTCATCGATGTTTCTAACTCTCTATCTCTCTCCCTTCCTCTCTGTAAAAAATCAATAAAATATATTAAAAAATAAAATAAAATAAAATAAAAGAAAAGAAAATAAAAGAAAAAAATAAAGGCAAGAAAACAAAATTCCTCTGGCTTTCTGACACTTCCCACATACTCTGAAATTTGAATCCAAAGAATTGAAGTGTGTTGTAAGCAAAGCCAGACCTACAGTAATTAAATTCCTACGATGGGCCTTATAAGATGAAGAAAATATTGCATTAGCCTTCATTAATCTATTTCTCCAAATAGATCAGTGTCTATTTGAAAACAGGAGTATTCTTTAGGATGGTGTTCCTCCTCATGTCAATATAAAGTCATTCTGGCCCAGCCGGTGTGGCTCAGTGGTTGAGCATTGACCTATGAACCAGGAGGTCACAGTTCTATTCCTGGTCAGGGCACATGCCAGGGTTGTGGGCTCAATTCCCAGTAGGGGACGTGCAGGAGACCGCAGGTCAATGGTTCTCTCTCATCATTGATGTCTCTATCCTCTCTCCCTCTCCCTTCCTCTCTGAAATCAGTAAAAATATATTTTAAAAATAAATAAATAAAGTCATTCTGGAAGGACAATGTCTGGACTTTGTTTTAGGTTTTCTGTTTTAACAAGAATCTGGTAGTTGCCAAGAAACTTTATACTCTAGATGTAGTTGCACACAAAAGTTAAATTACCTCATCATTCTAATGGCTCGACTCTGGCAGCAATCACAGAATTACAATCTGTCTACCTAGGTTCAGCAGCCGAATTAAGGAAACAAGTCAAGGAGCCAAAAAGCCAGCGCTCGTGAGGCTATTCTTCAAGGTTGCAATATGGTGTTTCCAAAGTAGCACTCAGGCGCATTTTAGAATTTCAGCCTCATGGTTTCACAATAAACAGAGACTGATGATGGCATTTGGACAGAAGGAGCAATGTCTCCGAGCGGTGGGGTCAATTTGGGTAACAGTGTTTTATAGATACATAGCCAGAAGGCAAATTTCTCTAACTTTCAAGATTATTGGTACAATCATTAACTATTCTTTCAGAAGAGCAAACACCAATCTGGAACGTTATTTGTGCCATAGGCAATGAATAGATAGTATAAGACAAATCACACCATGACTTAGTACAAAAAAAGCAATAGTGAATATTTAAAGGTGACTCCATGCAATTGAGTATTTGATCAAAGTGGAATCTCAAAGCACTAGGGCAAAATGGACTTTTTAATAAAAGGTGCCAGGACAACTGGACAGCCAACTGGGGAAAAAAAGATAAATTTAGATGTGTATTGCATGCCAGACAAAACAATACATTCTAAATGTATCAGATTTTTAAGTGCAGAAAATAAAAACAATATGAAAACTAGAAGAAAATAGGAGTAAATTCCTCTTCAATCTTGGTATAGCTACAAAGACTTAAAATAGAGGGGCAATAAAGGAAAAGATTGATCATCTAACCCCATAAAAATAAATATAATACACACTGCAAAATAAACAAACAAAAAACACCATAAACAAAGGCAAAAGACAACTGAAAAACTGGGAGAAAATATTTGCAACAGATATATCCCTAATATGTAAACAGCTCTTGAAAATCAAAGGGTGCCAGGACCAAACACCCAGCAGAAAAAGGGAAAGGAGACAGGAAGAGACAATTCACTCACAGAAATATAAAACAGCTTTTAAATATATGAAAAAAAATTATAGTTAGAGAAATGAAAACAACACAGAGATGCCATTTTTTATCGGTCAGACGGGCAAAAATTAGAAAGGATAACGTTCTGCCAGCAAGGCTGTGGGGAAACACTCTTGTTTATTGCATCTGGGCATGAAAATTGATACAACTCTTCTAGAATACTTGACAACACTTAACAAAAACTATAGATGAACTTAACTTTTGCCCCAGCAATCCCACTTTTAGGAATCTACTCTGAAGATAAATCTCCAACAATACAAAATGAATATGTACAATGTTATTCATTGCAGCACTGTAATTACAAAATATTACAGATGCTCAATGCCATATGTAGGAGAGGGGTAGATAAAGTATGCTATATCCACACAATGGATATAAAAAAGGATGAAGATCTCTGTGAATTTATGTAGAATAATTTCTAGGTCGTATTAAATTTAAAAAGCAAAATGCAAAAAACTATCATGGTAGGCTATTTTTTTGTGTAAGACAGAAGGGGATACGTATATGTACATATATACATATATTCATTTTTACAAAAAATGCCAAAAAGATAAACCACAAATTAATTAGACTGATTGCCTATAGAGTGGGAACAGGGCAGAAAAAAATGGGAATGAGAAACAGGGTGGTGATGGGGAGGGGAGGGGAGTGAAACTATTCTGAGTATACTTTAAGTAACTCTGATTCTTAAAACCATGTAATGTTTCACATACCCCCAAAATAAGTAAATAAATAAGGTAAATGAGGAGGTGGGGAAGGACCCCAAGTGGAATAAACAGTAACAAATGAACTTAACTGTATTACAGAGGAACAATACTCACATGAGGGAAGTGGGAACGCAGGAGCTATCCTAAGAAAAGGTATTTTGACTGTCCACTGTAAATAGAAGCAAAGACAAAAAGACCTGTGCATAAATATTGTAGTCTACTCAGAAAATTTGTTTTGCACGGGGATATAGTTAGCAAAGCTGAAATCATCTTATGTGAATACTGGTTCTGAACTAATAGGTTCAGAAGGATGGGAGCTCATAGGGTATGAATAATGGGAGAAAGGTTTCTCACTATCAAAGAAAGACATTGCAAATAAGGGAGGGCAGGGTGCTGAAATGAATCCTGTGGTACAGAACTGGAACTGGAGGTGCCAATACAAATAAATCGTTTTTAGTATCTGTACAGATGGATGGCAATATGTGGAATAATGTTGCTTTCATTTACCTTTTTCAGTTTCTCAAACAATGGGATGCAAGCTTTGAGGAAACATAGCCACCACGTCCAGTTACATAGTCTATGCTCTGCACAAAAGTATCTGGTCAAAGGGGACTTGAGGCCAAGGAGTGTTTGCCCCTGTGAAATGAATAAATGAATATATATGTGCAGAACTGTACATGTTTTGAGGGGAGCCCAAAGCCTATGAAGTCCAGAGTTCAGAACCCCCTGCCCTATTCATTTTTATCCAAATAGAGGTTTGCATTATACCATATTGATTAAGAATATGTTGCTGAGTCAATCCTGCCTCAGACATAAAACTAATTACAAATGTGCCTTTTTCAACATAAAAGAAAATTTATCTTTACCAAGTTAGTTAATGATTTTGTTCTCTGCTACAAAATATAAGATCGTTATCTAAATTAGATCTTAAGACAACAATTCTCAGGTATTTTTTCTATAGTTTCTTTTCTGTCCCATGAAAAGGACACTTTCTGGCCTTTATAAATTTAATAAGGAATTATCATTAAGGAAAGTACATCCAGAAGTAGAAGTCTCAACAGTTATATCTTTGTGATATCTACTTTATTAATCTTCACCTGAGGATATTTTTCCATTCATCTTTTAGACAAAGTGGAAGAGAGAGAGGCAAAGACAAAGAGAAATATCAATGTGAGAGAAACACATCAATTGGTTGCTTCCTGCATGTGCCCAGACCAGGGCTGGGGCCAGAGAGGAGCCTGCAACCAAGGTACACGCCCTTGGCCAGACTCAAACCCTTTGGTCCTCGGGCTGATGCTCTATCCACTGAGCCAAACTGGCTAGTGCTGTGATATCTACTTAACATCATTGTAAAGTTTCACTAAAATAAGTAGAATCTATCAATTGAAGCTCAGTTATAATAGCTTAACTGAGTGAAATGTCACAAGAACATACCCTTTGATACATACATTCTTCTGCCAAACCCAACTGTCAAATATATGTATATTTGACAATAAAAGGAACAAAAGTGCCCAGCTGGTGTGGTTCAGTGGTTGAGCACCAACCTGTGAACCAGGAGGTCAAGGTTCAATTTCCAGTCAGGGCACATGCCCAGGTTGTGGGCTTGATCCCCATTAGGGAGCATGCAGGAGGCAGCCAATCAATGATTCTTTCCCATCATTGATGTTTCTATCTCTCTCCCTCTCCCTTCCTCTCTTAAATCAATAAAAATATATTTATAAAAAATAAAAATAAAGGGGCCCTAGCCAGTTTGGTTCAGTGGATAGAGCATTGGCCTGCAGACTGAAGGCCCCACGTGCCTGAGTGATGTAGGCTTGATAGAGTTCAGGTGCATGTAGTTGAGTAGGACTGAAACCCAGGAGAATGTTGTAAACATCTTGGTCATGCCCTTACTTTGCCTCATAGCATCTGCTATAAAATAAAGGCATGGCTGTGGGAGTGGTCGCTGTCTCTCAGAGAAGCAGCGTCCCACCGAGAGCCGGCTTTCATTCTCTTGTATGTCTTTTCTAAGCCTTTCAGCCACCCCTACTCAGGTTCACCCCTGGCCATGCTGGTGCGTGGCACACTTTAGAAGATATGCCTCCACGCTCCCAGGGTGGGTTCCTGCCTCAAACCCCACCCTTACAGGAAACAGCTTGGGGAGGGCGCAGCCGTTGCCAAGACAACGCCTGTAGGGCTGACTTCCTTCCGCTTGGTCGCAGTTTTGGTCATGATGACCACCACCCAGGGTTTTTATATAAGTAGATATGCATAGCCTATGGACAGGAACAATAGGGTGGTGAAGACCTTGCGGGGGGGGGGGGGGGTTAATAGGGGCTGGGTGGAAGGAAGTAAAGGGGGGGAAATGGGAGACATCTGTAAGACTGTCAACAATTTACCCTATATAATAAAACTCTAACATGCAAATCAACCGAACAGCAGAATGACCAGTTGCTATGATGCACAATGACCACCAGGAGGAAGACACTCAACATAGGAGCTGCCCCCTGGTGGTCAGTGCACTCCCACAGGGGGAGTGCCATTCAGCCAGAAGCCAGGCTCATGGACGGCGAGTGGAGCGGTGGTAGCAGGATCCTCTCCCACCTCCGCAGCAGCGCTAAGGACCTTAGGAGAGGGCCTAAGTCGGCAGGCAGACATCCCCTAAGGGGTCCCACTCTGCGAGAGGGCACAGGCCAGGCTGAGGGACCTCCCCCAGTGCACGAATGTCTAGTATATATAATAAATAAACCAACAATGGAAACAAAAAGGGTCTGCTAAAGGTAAAATGATCCCACATCATTTGTGAGCCTCTAACAAAATTGATTATGCAGATGTCTACAGTGAGTGCTTAAGAACTGCAAGATGATTTTCTGAAATATCAAGTCTCTACCAATTCAGCCTTTTAATTTTCCGTATATATATTTTCTAATTACTTAAAAACTTGAAATTTTGTTAATTTTATGTATACTAGAAAATAGAATGCTTTATTAATGAGAACTATTTTCCTCTATCATTTGTTCAGGTAACAGAAAAAGATGTGTATGATTACATGTATCAAGTACATAGTGATACAACTATTCATTTGAACACTGTTAAATACAAATTAAGCATTTCTAAATATTCAGCTAGAAATCACACGTCTTTAGCTTTAGTGAAGTCTTAGAAAAGTTTATTTTGTGCTTAGAATATTTTTCTAAAGCATCACAAAATTACTACACATCCAAACTCTTCAGTGGTAGAATACTTAACATTCTACAGGAGAGGCAGTTAAAGGTAACTGTTGTACATTATGAAACTGTAAGTCTAATGAACCAACACAGAGGAAGAATCTAGATGACAGGGGACAGTACAGAAATCATCTATTACATAATAGACAGGTGATTCATTCTGAATAGTTTTTCCCCTTCTCAAAGCCAACACAGTTCTCTATTGCCACCCCACGCTAACCTCACTTTTGCTGTGTTCTAACTCTTTAAAGAGTAAAAATATATTAAATGTCCCATCCTGATGATTCCCACCTATGAAATAACACACAATAGAAAGTATAGAATACAAAGTATGTCTTCTCAAACACATAAAAAATTTTAAAACGATACGACTTTGCAAAATCATTTAAGAATTTTCTGTATGTGAGGACAAATGTATATTGAAAATTAATACTATAAAAGATGCTGTTTCCTTAGTACAGTGATGGCGAACCTTTTGAGCTCGGCGTGTCAGCATTTTGAAAAACCCTAACTTAACTCTGGTGCCGTGTCACATATAGAAATTTTTTGATATTTGCAACCATAGTAAAACAAAGACTTATATTTTTGATATTTATTTTATATATTTAAATGCCATTTAACAAAGAAAAATCAACCAAAAAAATGAGTTCACGTGTCACCTCTGACACTCTTGTCATAGGTTCGCCATCACTGCCTTAGTAGAATGCTAACTTTATATCAGATTAAGCTTCTATAAATTCTTAAAATGTAAAATAGCTTTTCCACATCAAATAAAAATCAGGAATGTTCACCTTCACATTAAAAAAAAAGTCCAAGTACAAGTTCAACAAGAATGATTTAAAAATCTAATCAGTGGCCAAAATGTTATATCAGTAGGCAGCTCTTCAATTTTTAAAAAATATATTTTTATTGATTTCAGAGAAGGGAGAGAGAGAGAGAGAGAAATATCAATGATAAGAATCATTGACCCTGCCTCCTGCATGCCCCAACTGGGGATTGAATATGCAACTCAGAAATGTGCCCTGACCGGGAATCAAACCATGACCTCCTGGTTCATAAGTCAATGCTCAACCCCTGAGCCACAGTGGCTGGGCCAACTCTTCAACTGTAAACAGCCCTCAGTAAACTTGTTTGCAACAACAAAATAAAATACTATTTATTAAAACATGAAAAATATTTCCAGGATACTATCCAATTTGGAAAATGAAAAATGTAACCCATGGCATGGTAAGAAAAAGACACTGATCACAGGAACAAAAACAGCAACCAACCTTATAGGAATCAAGACAACACCATGGACTTATGAAAACTTCCTAAATCAGTAGCATATCTATGTGTAAAAAACTATAATTAAGGTAGTTTTTATTAGTTGTGCAATCTAAAAATACAAGGAAATTTTGAACTATATCTCTAAAAGGACCAGAGTTGTCACTGAAATACTATTTTTTGAGATAGTGAACAAAGCTCCCATTTATGGGAAATATGGTGTGTGTTTTTTCACACAGTGAAACAGAAAAACTTTATAAAATGAGAAATCTGTTTCTGTAATCTCCTAAAATACCTCAATAATGCAATACTTGGGAAGTGTAAGTTTTTAACTCAGAAAAATTTTATTATGAAAGGTTACTAAACAAACATACACAAATCTTATTGCTTGGCACCAGATTCTTCAAAATATTAAAAAACTGTTTAAACCACCATACTATTGTTATGTCCTATTTCAAACTTTTTACACAGTGCTATCTTTTATTTTGTGAAGGCAGACCTTTCAATCTAATGACAATATAGACTGAATCCTCCAGTGTACAAAGTTACAGTTCACTTCAAACCAAAAGAAATGATTCATCTGTTTATGTCCAAATCATATTGATAGTCATAAAAATTAACTAGGATTTATCTGTGGCCAATGAAGGACCCACAGAGCGTTGTCTTATGGCACTCTGCGTAAAGTCTTTGTTTGTTCCTTCTTTCCTTTCAGCTTCTTCTTCTGAAACATCTTCGTCATCAGCTTCGTGTTCCTCCTCCACTTTTCTCAAAGGTTGAGAAGATTCTGGTAATAATTTTTCTTAAAGATAAAGACCAAAAAATGTTTTTTGTTGATGTATTAGATTTACATTAGTGTAAAATCAAGACACGATTCATATACCATAAACTGTTTTGGCACGTATTTATCAATCATAAGTTTGATTTCCAAAAGGAAACAGTTATCTTCAAGAATAAGAGATAGCGTAAAAATAAAAAAGTTGGTTTGCAAGATCCATTTTACTTACCAAATTCACTATTATTACCTATTTATAAATTGAAATTAATGAATCAGAATTAATACTGTAAATATGGATGTTTTAAGAAAATATACTATATCAAATATAACTATCTTATAATTTGCTATTAAATCTTTTAAGTAATAAGTACACTGAAACAAACTTCAGCACTACCCTTGTTTCAGTTCTCAAGTGAACAGCAATCAAACATTTACAGTTGAAGGTTATATTCCTACCCATTTTTTTTAAAGTGTTTTCATAAATGTGATCCTCTATGCCACATGTACCTTTATAAAGGTACGAGAGGCCCAGTACATGAAATTCGTGCACGGGTAGGGTCCCCAGCAGCTGTCGGCCAGGGCCTCCCTTCGTTCTGCGGCCACCCCGTGGTGGTCAGCGCACATCACAGCGAGTGATCCCCCTGGTGGTCAGCGCACATCATAGCGAGTGATCGAACTCCCAGTCGGTCAAACTCCCAAGGGGACACTTTGCATATTAGGCTTATATATATAGATAGATAATTATAAACAATAAAATGTGCTAATTTTAATTTTTAAATATATACATATATACTCTTTTTACTTTTTTTAATAAGGCCAGTTGCTAGTTAACTTAAACTTAGAACACACCATGTTAAAATGACATCAAAACACAGAATTGGGTCAATGAGCTTTACTCTCTTCAGTGTTCCTAGACTGCCCCTAATCCTGAGCAATCAATCCAGAATAGAGGGGGAAAATACAGGAACAGAGCGTAAATCAGAAAACTATGGGGAGAAATTACCACATAGTGGATAATCTGTTCCTTTGTCTGATGGTATCCCTCTTCCTGTTTGGTCAATAGTCTCTTCCCTATACCACATCTCTTGTAGTTATAGTGAGCACTGCAGTTTACAGCAGTGGTTCTCCACCAGGGGTGATTTTGCCCCAAGAAAAATTTGGCAATGTCTGGAGATATTTTTGATTGTCAAATTGAGAGGTGGTGCTATTGGAGACCAACAGGATGCTAAATATCCAACAGCATACAAAAGACAGCCTGTCATAATTGAAAATTATGCAGCCTAAAAGGGCAATAGTGTCAAGGTTGAAAAGCCCTGGTTTACAGTGACTGTTGCAAATGAGCCCTTTACACAAGTGGAGTGCACCAGGATTTTTCCAAAAGATGGGGGTAGGGAAAAGGTATATTTCCTTCTTTTTCTGCGATTGTGTGCAATAATCATTTTATGCTAAGGGCTGAAAAGAGCCAAAAATGGAGCAAACAAAGACAAGGAAAACTGAGCAATTCAGAAACATAACATGCTAACATCTGAGCCCTAGGATCCAATCAACTCTGCCCTCAGATTTCCTTGCTACATAAACCAATAAATTCCTATTTTGCTTCAAGCTCGACTGAGTTGGGTATTTCCCTAGCAACTCAAAATCTAAGCCAAACACACAGAATGAAAAACAGCTCAAATCATGTAGCCTATTTGTCAACTGTAATAAAAAATAAACTTTAAAAATGAATAAATAAGTAAGTAATAAAAGAATCCAAAAGAATAAAACAAAATAAAAACATTCTTACTGGAAGGGTATGGCTGTGGTCTATGTCTTCTTGAAGGACAAAGGCAATCTGCCAAAAATATCATACACTGCAAAAACAAACATAAGAAATCCAAATATATAATATATGAAAAAGCTATTACAACTATATAAAATTATCAAATTTTACGATATTTTTCTTCCTAGTACTCTAAAAATAAAGTACTTACGAGTCCTAATAATAGTCCTGAAAGCAGAGTTGCTAAAGCAAAAACTGTGTATGATCCCCATACCGGTAATCCAAGGTCCTCAATTAAATAGTTATGGCAAGTCTAAAATTGAAAGAAAAAAACAACCTAAAAACCTGGTCATTTAAAAAGCATATGTCAAAAATGTTTAATATAGAAATAAAATTTTAGCTCATACCCTGATCCACATAGATAGCTGAAAGAGTGCTGACATACTACTCATCCTAAAATAAAAGCAAGATGATTAAAAAACCGAATAAGATATACATCTGCTCCCGCTATAACAGATTTAAAAAAAAAAAAGACATACTAGGTGCACCAGTTAATGCAGATTTTTTTCAATAGATGGAGTTACACATGTTGATATATATGCGATTTGATATGTATGCTATTTTGTTGTATTGACAGTAAACTTCAAAACTTCATATGTCAAATCTGCTGAAGGTGTTAACATCATAGATATTTTTACGCTTAAAAATGTCGAATTTCGTCCTAACCAGTTTGGCTCTGTGGATAGAGCATTGGCCTGCGGACTGAAGGGTCCTAGGTTCAATTCCGATCAAGGGCATGTACCTTGGTTGTGGGCACACCCCCAGTAGGGGGTGTGCAGGAGGCAGCTGATCGATGTTTCTCTCTCATCCATGTTTCTAACTCTCTATCCTTCTCCCTTCCTCTCTGTAAAAAATCAATAAAGTATATTTTTTAAAAAATGTCGAATTTCATGCCAAAAAAAGAGCATTTGCGGGAAGTTTTAATTCATTACTTTCTTTTGAAGAAAAGTACTGCGGAAAGTTATTGAATACTTCAGGAAGCTTATGCTCCATCTCAAGATACTTGTGAAGGCTGATTTAAATGCTTTAAAAGTGATGATTTCAATGTGAAAGATAAAGAGTGTCCAGGTCAACCAAAAAAGTTTGAAGGCCAACAATTACAAGCATTATTGGATGAAGATGCATGTCAAACTCAAAAACAACTTGCAGAAAGATTAAACATTGCTCAGCAAACAACTTCCAATCGTTTACAAGCAATGGGAAAGATTTTAAAGGAAGGAAAATGGGTGCCACATCAACTGAACAAAAGACAAATGGAAAACCGAAAAGTCATCAGTAAAATGTTGCTTCAACGGCATGAAAGTCTTTTTTGCATCAAATTGGGACTGGCGATGAAAAGTGGATTTATTTTGAGAATCCCAAATGCACAAAATCATGGGTTGATCCAGTTTAACCATCAACATGGACTGCAAAGCCAAATCGCTTCAGAAAGAAGACAATGCTCTGCATTTGGTGGGATCAGGAAGGTGTGGTGTATTATGAGCTTCTAAAACCAGGTGAAACCATTAATACTGATCACTACCAACAACAAATAATCAATTTGAACCACACTTTGATCGTGAAACGACCAGAATGTGCCAGAAGACACGGCAAAGTAATTTTGCTTCATGATGACGCACCATCACACACTTCAAAACCAGTTAAAGACACGTTAAAAGATCTTGCCTGGGAAGTATTAACCCACCCCCTGTATTCACCAGACCTTGCTTCCTCAGATTACCACTTGTTTTGATCGATGGCACACGCACTTTCTGAGCAGCATTTCAAAACGTATGAAGAAGTGGAAAATTGGGTCTCTGAATGGTTTGCCTCAAAACAAAAGTTCTATTGGGACCGTATCCACAAATTACCTAAAGATGGTGGAAATGTGTAGCTAGCAATGGACATTACTTTGAATAAAGCTCTTTTGATGTTTCTCTTGAAATTATCGTGTTTTCTTTGATTATTAACCGGTACACCTAGTACATCTTTGAAGTACAATTATGTGTGTATATCTTCTATTTTTCACTCTAATTTCCCAGCAGCAGGCTAGATTATTGCTGGTGTCCATCAAGATTAGTCCTGCTATGCAAGGATGGTACAACATCCGTAAATCAATAAACGTGATACATCACATAAACAAATTGAAAGAAAAAAACCACATGGTCATATCAATTGATGCAGAAAAAGCATTCGACAAAATCCAACACCCATTTTTGATAAAAACTCTCAGCAAGGTGGGAATAGAAGGATCATACCTCAACATAATAAAAGCCATATATGACAGGCCCACAGCCAACATCATACTCAATGGACAAAAACTAACACCATTTCCCCTAAGAACAGGAACAAGACAGGGATGCCCACTCTCACCACTCCTGTTCAACATAGTACTGGAAGTATTAGCCATTGCAATTAGACAAGAAGAAGAAATAAAAGGCATCCAAATTGGAAAAGAGGAAGTAAAACTGTCCTTATTTGCAGATGACATGATATTATACATACAAAACCCTAGAGACTCCATCAAAAAACTACTAGACTTAATACATGAATTTGGCAATGTAGCAGGATACAAAATTAACCCCAAGAAATCTGAGGCATTTCTATACACCAAGAGTGAACTTTCAGAAAGAGAGATTATAAAAACAATCCCATTTACCATCGCACCAAAAAAATTAAGCTACCTAGGAATAAACTTAACTACTCAGAAAACTACAGGACGTTGAAAAAAGAGATAGAGGAAGACATAAAGAGATGGAAGAACATACCATGTTCTTGGATTGGTAGAATCAACATCATTAAAATGTCCATACTACTCAAAGCAATCTATAAATTCAACGCATTTCCCATTAAAATACCAATGGCCTACTTCAAAGATCTAGAACGAACTCTCCAAAAATTCATCTGGAATAAAAAAAAGACCCCGAATAGCTGCAGCGATCCTGAGAAAGAACAAAGTAGGTGGGATCTCAATGCCAGATATCAAGCTGTATTACAAAGCCACTGTTCTCAAAACTGCCTGGTACTGGCACAAGAACAGACATATAGATCAATGGAATAGAATAGAGAGCCCAGAAATCGGCCCGAACCAATATGCTCAATTAATATTTGACAAAGGAGGCAAGAACATACAATGGAGCCAAGATAGTCTCTTCAATAAATGGTGTTGGGAAAATTGGACAGATATATGCAAGAAAATGAAACTAGACCACCAACTTACACCATACACAAGAATAAACTCAAAATGGATAAAGGACTTAAATGTACGACAGGAAACCATAAAAATTCTAGAAGAATCCAAAGGCAACAAAATCTCAGACATGTGCCGAAGCAATTTCTTCACTGATACAGTTCCTAGGGCACTTGAAACTAAAGAGAAAATGAACAAATGGGACTACATCAAAATAAAAAGCTTCTGCACAGCAAAAGAAACCATCAACAAAACAACAAGAAAACCCACTGCGTGGGAAAACATATTTGCCAATGTCATATCTGATAAGGGCCTAATCTCCAAAATTTATAGGGAACTCATACAACTTAACAAAAAGAAGATAAACAATCCAATCAAAAAATGGGCAAAGGATCTAAATAGACACCTTTCAAAAGAGGACATTCAGAAAGCCAAGAGACATATGAAAACATGCTCAAAGTCACTAATCATCCGAGAGATGCAAATCAAAACAACAATGAGGTACCATCTCACACCTGTCAGAATGGCCATCATCAACAAATCAACAAACGACAAGTGCTGGAGAGGATGTGGAGAAAAAGGAACACTTGTGCACTGCTGGCGGGAATGCAGACTGGTGCAGCCACTCTGGAAGACAGTATGGAGTTTCCTCAAAAAACTAAAAATGGAACTCCCATTTGACCCTGTGATCCCACTTCTAGGAATATATCCCAAAAAACCAGAAACACCAATCAGAAAGGATATGTGCACCCATATGTTCATAGCAGCACAATTCACCATAGCTAAGATCTGGAAACAGCCTAAGTGCCCATCAGTAGATGAATGGATTAGAAAACTGTGGTACATCTACACGATGGAATACTATGCTGCTGTGAAAAAGAAGGAACTCTTACCATTTGCAACAGCATGGATGGAACTGGAGAGCATTATGCTAAGTGAAGTAAGCCAGTCAATGAAGGAAAAATACCACATGATCTCACTCATTCATGGATAATAAAGACCATTACAAACTTTTGAACAATAATAGATACAGAGGCAGAGCTGCCTCAAACTGATTGTCAAACTGCAGCGGGAAGGCCAGGGAGGGTTGGGGGGCAGGAGGGAGGGGGGTAAGAGATCAACCGAAGGACTTGTATGCATGCATATAAGCATAACTAATGGACATAAGACACTGGGGGGTAAGGGAGGCCAGGGGATTGTCAAGGGCGGGGGAGGGGGGGGGGGAAAGGACACATATGTAATACCCTTTGTAATACTTTTAGCAATAAAAAAAAAAATTAAAAATAAATAAATAAATAAAATAAAATAAAAAAGCAAAAATCAGATTATATAAAAAAAAAAAGATTAGTCCTGCAGTACTAATTTCAAGACTGTAATAAGAAGACTTACTAATGAAAATTAAGTTTCTGAAATCGTTGCCACTATGTGATGTTCTCATAAATAAAACACTTAATGACTGTTTTTTCATTTTTTCCTATTGCTTTGACATTAATATTTCACCTTTCATCTGATGACTTCTCCAATGTACTCTGAGTAACAGATTACAAGCTCTATGGAACCAATCAGTTAAAGTTAGGCATAGTGAAAAGCAAATGGCTCCAAATAAGCAGAGAATCCTTTCATGAGCAGAGCCGAAGAACTAGGGGCACTAACTGAGTGGAAGGATCCCCCCCACTTCAGGATTACCCCCCTTCCATATTAACATTAAATAAAACTTACAATAGCATTAATTTGAGATAGTTTAATGATATATAAAATAATTATATAGAAAACAAATGTTAAATCATCATATAAGTAAAACTAATGATTATTTCACATAATGAAACCCACATGGACAGTTAGAAAAAGGCATGCTCCAAAAATAAGGGCTTATGTTGTTTGCCATCAACACATAAACCAATTCATACATAAGCCAAAGTTCCTATATGCAGGATGACCTGATTCAACTGCCAATCATTGGGTAAGTGAACCTGCTGAGCTGACACTCATTGTGAGTGCCCCTTATTCAGTCTACCAATAAAAAAAAGGTATTGGCTGCTGCCCTAAGGATTCAACAGAGACTTAGAAGCAACCCTCTTCTTCTACCAAAAGGGTAAGAAGACTCATTTATAAAATTTCAAAAGAACAAAATCACCCTGGCCAGCGTAGCTCAGTTGGTTGGATATCATCCCTGCACCAAAAGGTTGCTAGTTCGATTCCTGGTTAGGGCACATGCCCGGGTTGTGGGCTCAAATTCCAGTAGGCAGCCAATCAATGTTACACTCTTACATTGATGATTCTATCTCCCCCTCGCTCTTCCTCTCTCTCTAATAATCAATAAACTATTCTTTAAAAAAAATAATAAAATTAGTTACATTTTCAGTTCGACATAGAAAGGTACTTTAATCTTGTTGCTTTTGTTTAAAAGGCGAAATGGGAAGAGGAACGAGGGATTGAAACATAAAGCACTGTATAGCCTCACTATAGTTTGAACTAATTAATTAGACTCTATCACAAATACTAGGTCCCTTAATTGGGTTGGACATGATGGTTCAGTATGGGAATTCTGACAAATCAATTCAGAAATTTTTCACAGGAGAGGTTTAAGAGAAAGATGAAAAAGATAACTTCTATTTCAAAATAATGTTTAGGGACTGATCTTTCCCCCACTCCCAGAATCCAGAATCCATCTTATCTCTTACACAATTGGTGCCCCAATGCTCCATATTCCAACAGCATGTGTGGTTAAGAGGACAGGAAGAGAAAGCTTAGTCACACCAGGATAAGTCAGTCCATGGTGACCTCAACAAAACTCAATATTCCTGGAAGTCTCTCAAATGACCCATAAGGCATTGCCCCCAATGACTAGAATGAAATATGCATGCTATTTCCAATGCTTACTGCTCCATAACAAACTGCTACCCTCTAGTTATATGTAAAGCTCAGTGATCAGTCATATTAGGGTTATTGTTCATCCATCTATTCAAACAAGAAGTTATCAGACAAGTGGAATAATTCAATCACATTAAATCAAGAACTAAAATCTAAAGGTTAGCACAAGTATGGTTCTCATTCAAATATTAAGCTCAAATGATAGCTTTACCCATTAACGTTGTTCACACTCTTAGGATTACTTAACTTTTGATGACACAAATGACCACATATACAGTTAAAACATTCCTGAAAAGGCTTTCAACTTAATGCTATAAAATGTCTCCTAACCTGATAAGAATCAAAGGATCTGTTTAACTTAGAAGAGTCAAATCAAAAATATCACAGAAGAAGTCCAAGTATGTCTTATTTACATGAAATATAATTCTCTGTTCTAATTAAAACTCAAATAAGAAAAAAATCCCTTGTACTTACAGAATAGAGCCTGGACCAAACCATGATGAAACAGGTTCAATACTCTTCCACTCTTTTTCACTTATAAAGTTTATGAAGTCCTTTTTAGTCCTTGGGCCCTGATAGCGCCTAAATTCACCATCTTTACAACTGAAGAGGATCAGAATTAAATATTAACCAGCACCAAATAAATAAACTTTTTATTTGTTTTGCTATTTCTTTAATCTCACTATACAATTAATCCTAATATTCAAAGTCATTAGCAATGCACAAATAGCAAATTACATTATTTATCAACTCACAATATCTTAGCCCCAAATTTAATTAAACAATGAGGTTATATTTTTATACAATCATAAGCCTTAAGACTGTTACTGTTATTCTTCCAAATAATAAAATTATGAAAAATAATGTCGTTATAGGATACAAAGTAGAGAAATCTCAGAAAATGACTTTTAAGCCTTATGTATAAAGCACATATTACATGAAAAGTTGTTAGAAAGTGTTTGATACTTATTGTCAGTTATTGTTAAGCTATAAGTTAAGCATTTAAGGCAATTTTCTGGTACTTTCAGTCATAATCACATCATCTCAGGCATCATACCTTAAGTCACTGGAGGCATCTGGCTAAGTGTTTCCCTCCGTCCTATTTCAGTGATTCTATTTTACAGTCTGCTGTGCCTTCTTCCTAACATCTACCTGGTTCTTCCCAATCCCAGTGTACTAGTATGTTCTGTCAAAAGGTCATAAATACCTTCCCTACTCCCACCATTCTTAAACTATCTTAAATAATAGTTAGTCTAATCCTACTTATTAACACTTTTATTTTTATCACTTAAATGCAACAACTTTCAATAGTTCCCTATTACCTACAATAGGGTTAAAAGATTCTTTATCCATCCAGAGTCAAATACCACAAGTAAGCCAAAATACAAAAGTTTTGTGGGGAAAAATGGCATTTGAGCTGTTTTGGAAGGACAAGTATGATTTGAAAAGGCAGAAATTTGGGGAATGGGCACGATAAACATGACTAAAAGAAAATGGGCAGGAAATTCCAGGTATGTTTAGGGGGTGTTGAAAAGTGAAAAGGGGAAGTCTGATTTATAGCCACGTAAGGGGCCTGTAGAGAAACATACTGATTGAAAAGGAAAAGAAGGACTTACAGCAGTGATGGCGAACCTATGACACGTGTGTCAGAGGTGACACGCGAACTCATTTTTTGGGTTGATTTTTCTTTGTTAAATGGCATTTAAATATATAGAACAAATATCAAAAATATAAGTCTTTGTTTTACTATGGTTGCAAATATCAAAAAATTTCTATATGTGACACGGCACCAGAGTTAAGTTAGGGTTTTTCAAAATGCTGACATGCCGAGCTCAAAAGGTTCGCCATCACTGACTTACAGAGATAAGAGACTAGATATTTAAAGATACAAAGGGAGCAGGGAAGAATAAAAAAGGTACAGGTAAACAGATATAAACATGGAAAGACAACAAAGAAAAGCAAAATATAGACACACAAAGAACTGTCAACTTATTTTCATATCTTTAAATGAGGAGAGTGGTACCTCCTGGCATTCAATCCACCAGTTAGATGAGTATTAAGGTACAGGGCAGGTACACAGATTTGAGATTTCTTATCCCCACTTAGATGATAAAGTCAAACTAAAAGCCGTGATACTGAAGACTACATAATCTTATGCATTCTGACTTAACACCCAACTATTTTCCCAAGGTTGAGCTATAGCATGTCCTAGCTAATTTTTTAACATATCACATTCCTACTTATGAATACTTATGAGACTACACTCAGGATAAAATGCTTACTCTGAACTTTTGAAAATTCTACCTCCAAGGTTGCATTTCAACTCCATAATCTCCATGAACCACTCCAGCCCAGTGATTTTTCCCTTACCAAACTTCCTTCAGGACCTACCACAACTCTGAGCTCAAAAACACTTAACTATGCTGAAGAGTAGCAAACCATTTCATGTGAACATCACCTTCGGAAACAATTACAAATCTCCGAGATCAGGGACTGTTTCATATATCGTTCATCTATCTAACAGCACCTAGGATGGCACTAGCAGTTAATAAGCCTTCTAAATACTTCATGAATATAATGCTCTTTAAACATGATATAGGCCAGAGGCCTACTATTCTGATTATACTATAATGCCTCCTTCTCCATAACTACCAAATCTTTAAATACTTACTGATAAACAGTAGGAAGAGCAGTTATGATAAATCGTCCACTCAGTCCTGCAAATATAAAGATTAGAAATAAATACAAGGAAGAACACAAAGTAGGTTTAATATGGGCCAATCACTAGCTACTTAAAAGATGATTCTGATTTAAATACTAATAAGGAAAAAAATATTAAATTATATCTAAAAGTAGTTGTTTTATAACATAAACAATAAAAAATCCTATTTACTTACAGCAACTTAAAAAAACGTATTATCAATTAAAAAGTGAAACCTTTGGATCAGTGGTTGCCAACCGGTGGTCCGCAAGGTCCAAAAAGTTGGCAACCACTGGTCTATATTTTAAAGGTCTAAAATCAAATCCAATTGCATTTGACATTCAGAAAACACAGGCTGAGTTTAAGGCGTTGTTAAAAATGGAAAACATTATGAATCATAAGATGGGCAATAATAATAATAGCACCTAACATTATTATTAATCAAGCATTAACATTAATGTAACGGAGAATTAATCTCCCTATGCCTCAGTTCTCTTATCTACAAAGTGGAATGTTACCTATCTCACAAGACTGTGTAAGGATTACATAATAAATGCAAAACATTTGAAGTACTACCTCTAGTGGGCAAGTGCTCAATATTAGCTATTACCATACTAGAGGCCCGGTGCATGAAATTTGTGCAGGGGGGAGGGGGGCGGGGGGGGCGCGTTCCTCAGCCCAGCCTGCGCCCTCTCATAGTCTAGGACCCCTCAGGGGATGTCTGGGACCCCTTGCTCCTTACTGCCCGCCTGCTCGCTGTTCCTTACCACTCGGCTCATTGCTCCTTAGCACTGCCGCGGAGGCAGGAGAGGTTCCTGCCACCGCCGCTGCACTTGCCAGCTGTGAGTCCGGCTTCTGGCTGAGCAGCGCTCCCCCCGTGGGAGCGCACTGACCACCAGGGGGCAGCTCCTGCGTTGAGCGTCTGCCCACTAGTGGTCAGTGCTCATCATAGCAACCAGTCATTCTGGTCATTCCACCATAATGGTTGCTTAGGCTTTTATTATATAGATAGATGGAATAGGAGCAGAGCAAGAACCCAGGTATACCATGACCAAGAACAGATAAAATGAGACTGGGCTAAGAAAAGAGCATCCCTAAGGGCAGAACCTGCCACTGGTCCAGAGGGCCAAGTCAGGAGTGTACCTGACCCCACAACCATGCAGGCTTTAAAATTAAGAGCCCATGTCTTCAAATCACAGGTATTAAATTCAGAATGCAATTACAGATTCAGACACTTGTCAAGAAATATGACCTTGACTCTACAAAGAACCTCAACCACATGCTCCTTATCCCAAAGCTTGCTATGGATGAAAATGGTGGCTTGGCCAATGTCCACCTAGACCACAGTGTTCTAGACTTCTTAAAGGCATCTTACATTCTAGTCTGGGGCCTAGGATACAAAGCAAAAAAGGATCAGAATCAGTTATGTGGGGAAGATGTCCCCAAGGTCCCTTAGAACAACACATAAAAGGAATGAGCTGCGTATACAACCAGGGAATCTGTTTTGCAGCCACTGCACACTAAGCCCCCATGAGGGAGGTGTGTGTCGGCTTACCTAACTGCAGACAGTTATGTTTTGAAAACCTAATAAAAGGTAGAGTTAAGACCATGTGATATGGAAAACAGAATAAACATATCAGCCCAACATGCAAAGAAACAAAACTACCCACAGACTTACAGTACCTGGCTGTTCTGTAACATCTACTTTTGCAACATTAATCTCAAGATCTTCTCCCCATTCAGCAAAACTTTCCCATTCTGGTTGAAGATTTTGACAAGCAGGACACCACGGAGCAAAACTGAGAAAAACATGTAAAATAAAAAATTAAAAACACATTCAAATACAACCATATTGGAAATAAAAATTATTGAGTCTGTAATTTATGAATATTTTATATTAAAAGCAAGATAGTAGAGTGATTAATTCTGTGAAAATGAAAAAGTTTTAAATGTAGACCTAACACTTGGGCAATCAAGAACTATGAATTGATGATGCTAATCACATAAAAGTAATTCTGAGACTAGGCTAAGACAACAGGACTTTTTCACATGCAAACATCTCTTTTAAAAAACCATTGGCCCTAACCGGTTTTGCCCAATAGATAGAGCTGGATAGAGCATTGGCCTCAGGACCAAAGGGTCCTGGGTTTGATTCTAATCTAGGGCATGCACCTCGGTTGCAGGCTCCATCCCCGACCCTTGTTGGGGTGCATGTGGGAGGCAATCTATGTGTCTCTCTCATACCCATCGATGTTTGTCTCCCCCTCCCTTCCACTCTCTCTAAAAAATTAATGGAAAAATATCCTCAGGTGAGAATTAACAAAAAAACAAACAAAACAAAACAAACAAAAAAAACCTTTGGATTTCTCTATTAAAATGTGGCCACCACTGCCCTAGCTGGTTTGGCTCACTGGATAGAGAGTCAGCCTGGGGACTGAAGGGTCCCAGGTTCGATTCCGGTCAAGGGCATGTACCTTGGTTGCAGGCACATCCCCAGTAGGAGTGTGCAGGAGGCAGCTGATTGATGCTTCTCTCTCATTGATGTTTCTAACTCTCTATCCCTCTCCCTTCCTCTCTGTAAAAAAAATCAATAAAATATATTTTTAAAAAATGTGGCCACCACAAAACTCAAAGCCAAATTTGGAGTTGACTAGTTTTAATAATTTTACACTGAAGGAGTGTCAAATGCAAGGTGCCAGTATGAGAAAAACAGGAAGCACCAGGACTGTGGTGAATAAGGAACTTGCATCCCACCTGAAGCAGGAAACCACTACTCAGGATGACTGCCACAAGAACTGCTGGCCCAGTATGGCAAGCTCTACATAAAAGCCCAAAATTCTGCATTTTTATATAAATGGTACCTCAAAATGTAAGCCACAGACACAAACATTAGACAAGCCAGCCTGTTTTTAAGATCTCAAGTTTCCAAACCTATGATCAAGTATGTTAGGATTTTTTTTTTTAACCTAACCTAACCCACGGATATTTTCCATTGATTTTATAGAGAGAGTGGAAGAGAGAGGGTAACACAGAGAGAATCATGGATGTGAGAGAAACACATCCATTGGTTGCCTCCTGCATGAGCCCTGACCAGGGCCCAGGCCGGGGAGGAGCCTGCAACCAAGGTACGTGCCGTTGACCAGAATCGAACCCGGGACCCTTCAGTCTGCAAGCCAATGCTCTATTCACTGAGTGAAACCAGCTAGGGCCATGTTAGGATTTAAATTACTCCTTGAGTATTCAGCATTTTCAAGGCTCTGATTTTTCCCTAACATTTGATTTTTCCACTTTATTGTATACTAGTATTCTCTTATAATTTGCCTCAGGTTTTACCTGTTAAACACAAAAGTAGTTTCTGTACATCATTATATATAATACCTGACTTACTTTATTAAAAATAATTCCCCTAAAAGTAACAGCTTTGTGGAATAAGACTAGTACCACACACAAATTCATAATAGTATTACAATGAAAATATCTCTGTAACAAAACTTCTGATCAGGATGGATTTAATATAGCTAAATGACTTGTAATAATTAGCATTAGTACTACTAACTAGATCCCTTTACCAAGTCCTTTTTATTTTTTAAGTGCTTTTTAAAGACTCGGCCTCAAAACCAGTAAGCTGAGAAAAAAATTACTATCGTACACTCTTAATTTCACATAGATGCTCTAATTCAAATCACCTATACTTCACTTTTGACTGATGTACTTATATAGTTGGATCAAATTGAGTTTCTAAAAATTTCCTTCAGTAATGCTTGACTGTATTTTGCATATAAGTTCATAATCACTATTGTTTAACACATTATTTGTGGTACAATACTTCATGAACGCAATCTAAAGCAAGTTCCTAATAAAAACTAAACACTGTAATGTGCTGTAGCTCCTCTCCCCTGAAACATCAATGGTGCCTGAAAATAAATTTCACTGAGTTACTGGTTTTATTCATACTATACACATTTCCCCCTGTCTTACCCTCCACATAAAGGAACATTTGGTTTTTGACTGGAATTACTGCCTTGGCATTATGGGTTTTCCCTTAATGACGCCCACTTGCACCTGCGTCCGAAACTGGCAACCCAACAACGCAGGAAAACACTCAGAGACCTGGCGAAGGGGGCAGGTGTTCTAACAGCTATTGCTGCACCCTCCCCTGTGCCAGGCTCGGAAACAGGACGCAGGACAGCAGGACCTGGACAGGCTAATCAGGTCTCTAGGTATCTCTCTCATCTGTAAAGGGTGGGAAATAATACTTATTTTATAGAATTTGCAGAGAATTAAATGCAATAATGTATGTAAAGTGCTTAGCAGTGTCTAGTACACAGTTAACACTCAATAACGGTGTTTTCGGGGAATTTTTTTTTTTACTAATGCAACTAATATCATATCAGTAATAATGCCCCGCTACTACCAATTTAAAACTAAAGCCAAGGCAGACAGGTTCTTTTCTACCGATGCAAAAGGCGTCTTGTTATAACGGAATCACCACACACTTGTGATTTTCTTCGAACAGAGTTTATAATCACACTCATACATTAATTTTATCTTTAATGCAGTACCACCAGGAGAGCACTGAGAGTCACAACCCAGGACATTCAGTTCTCTGCACACACACACGCACGCAAATAAGAAATGAGAGGTGTAGAAAGAGAAAAGCAAGGAAAGAAAAAATGATCAAGGGAACGAAGATTTAAAAAAAATTAACCCAACTTGAATGTGCGTGGCATTGAAAAAAAATATACCTAATCCATAAAATAAGATGTAAAACAAAAAGTCCCCAATTCCTACACGATACATGGACTACCTTTTAAGGGCAATTAGACAAAAGGAGAAGCGAGGTTCTGCTCCAATTCCTCTTTTGTGAAATCTGACGACAATAAATCTGGGAGTCCGTCTGTACACCATCCCTCTAAGATAAATAACTAACGGAACTAGTCCCGCCAGCCCCACTCCCCGCTCCCACCCCAAAGCCATGAATTAAAGTTAAGGGAGAACCGAAACGCAATCTCGCAGGCGCACCACGGCCCCGGACACGAAACCAGCGCGCGCGTTAGGAAGAAACTTAATATTCGCCGGTAAGAAGCGAGGGGGTGGGACCAGCCGGCGTCCGCAGAGCAGTCGGGGCGCGGGCTCCGCAGTCTGCAGTGGCAGCCCCCCGAACCTGGGCCCCGGGGCCGGGGGTGAGGTCGGGTGGCCAGACTCGGACCTAGGACCCCAGCCCGCCCAGCCCGCCGAGGGGGCCCCGAGACAACCACGCGCGCTCACAATTCTATCATCCACTCTCCTTCCAGCAAGTCTCTCCAGTTCTCGTCCGTGATGACGCGCACGTCGCTCCGCCGCCCGTGGGTCCAGGGAGCCCCACAAAGCAGCAGCATCAGGACTGCCACGGGAGCTAGGGGGATCGCGGGGGTCGCCATGTCGGTCGCTCGCCCACCCCACAGCAAGCTCGGCGGCCCCACCTCCGCGCACTAGCTCCTCACTTCCGCCCTCGCGGGCCGATCTGCTCATGCGCAAGACCGCGCGGCAGGACGCACGCGCGCCTAGTGGACCCTCAATGTGCGGGAGGACGCCTTGTCCTAGTTGGTTGAATGGGGAAGGAGGGAAGCGCGCCCGTCCCTAGTGCGCATGACAGAAAAGCGGTCTCTGCTCGCCGCCTGTTGTGCCCCAGTGTTGCTGGGCAGAAAAAAAAAGGACGGGGGCGTGGTGTAGAAAGTGGGCGGGGCGTCGGAGAGGAAGGCTTTTCAAAGTAATGCGTCAGGATTTGGCGCCAACTGACTGTCATTTCATACCTACACTACCGTAGTTTCCGATTAAATGCCCTTCAGAGTTTTCATTTGTTTCCTTTGGGGAAATTTTTGTAGTAAAGCTAATGGATGTATATGTGAGTCAGAATATTGGTTTACTTCGGGGGGATTATAAACTGGAACGGTGCACACGGGAACCTTATTAAGTACCCTTTATATTCTATGTCTTAATCTGAACATTAGTTACATGGGCATACACAAACGTAAAAAGCCAATCGAGCTGTACATGTTAAGATCAGTGCACTTTGGGATGTATGTTATCCTGCAGATTTTTTTAATGCAATAATCACAAAGATACTAGATCAGAAATCAAGAGAACAAATGCAAATCAAAACGTGCACTCTCTAGAAAGTATTAGTCAAATGAAAATGGTTGCCATTACACCTCTCACCTCACACTCTCTCCTAAACTCACTCCAATTGGCCACTTCCCCAACCCTCCACTGAAAGGCCCTTTCTAGGACACGGGTGATCTGCATGTTAATAAAGCCCGTAGTTTCTTCTCAGTAGCCACTCTACTTGACTGCCAGCAGCAATTTACAATCACCATACCCTCTATGAAACGCCTTCTTGTCTTCCCTGCTGTGGTGCCTCGCTTACTTTTTTTTGTTGTTGTTGTTCCTTCTGAAACTTCTTGGCTGAAGCTCCTCTACTTGACTGCCAGACTTTGGCTTGTTGTATGATGCTGTACTGGTTCCCTCCTTTCCTTTATATCCACACACTCCTTCAGATAACCTCAATCTTGGCTTTAAAAGCCATCAAAATGCCTGTCATTCCAGCCCTGACCCTTCTGGGAATATTGGGCATATAAATTCAACTCTTTGCCGGACATATTTTGAGCATCTAATAGACAGCTCACACATAACATGGCCAAAAAATAAAATTTTTGATTCTCCCTCTTCTAGTTTTCCATCTCTGTAAAAGGTTCCGAATTCTATCTGGTTGCTCAAGACAAAAATTTACATTTTAGTTCTTTATTGCTCTCTCGCTTCTCTCCTTCCTTATGTGCTCCATCAGCAAGTTCCATGAGCTCTATCTCTAAAACATATCCTGAGTCTGACCACTTATTTCCTTTCCCACAGCTAACACCCTAATCCATGGTTCTATTGTCTCTTGCCTGGATTATAATAACAAATTCCCTGTGTCCTCTCTTGAGTTTCTAAATATGATCAAACCATTTCTCCTTAAAACCCTCCAAGTGCTTCCCACTGCACGTAAAATCAAATCCATACTCCTTAAAGTTAGGTCTTTGATCCATTTTGATTTAATTTTTATATATAGTGTCAGATTGAGGTTCCAACTTCATTCTGTTGCATGTGGACATCTAGTTGTCCCAACACAATTTGTTGCAGTCTTCTTTCAGCATTGCATGATCTTAGCACCCTTGTCACAAATCAACTGTTTACAAATGTAGAAAGTTTGGTCCCCCCTCCTCTCTGAATCTTCAGTTCTGTTCTTTTGATCTATACCTGGTATGTCCTCTGATGTCAATACCACACTGTCTTCATTACTGTAGTTTAGAAATCAAACTATGTTCTTTTTCAAGATTGTTTTAGCTACTCTGAGACCCTTGAATTTCCATATAAATTTTTATTTATTTATTTATTTATTTTAAAAATATTTTTATTGATTTCAGAGAGGAAGGGAGAGGGAGAGAGAGAATTATTGATTAGCTGCCTCCTGCACGCCCCCCCCCCCCAATTGGGGATTGAGCCTGCAACCCAGGCATGTAACCTTGACCGGAATTGAACCTGGGACCCTTCAGTCCGCAGGCCAATGCTCCATCCACTGAGCCAAATTGACTAGGGCTCCATATCAATTTTTAAATCACCTTGTCAATTTCTATAAAAAAGCAAACTGGGTTTTTGCGAGAGACTACATTGAATCTATAGATCAATTTGCGGAGTATTGCCCTTTTAGCAATATTAAACCTTTCAGTCCATTACCATAGGATGTTTTTCCATTTATTTAAAATTTTCAGCAATATTTTTTAGTTTTCAGATTATAAGTTTTGCACTTCTTGTCTTTTTCCTGTTCTTAGGGGTAAAGGATTCAGTCTTTCATCACTAAGTATGAAATGAGTGTAGGGTTTTTCATTAATGCCCTTTCTAGTATTGAGAAAATTCCCTTCTATTCCGAGATGGTTGTGTATGTTTTTCATGAAGGAATGTTGAATTTTGTTGCATGCTTTTTCTGCATTTATTGAGATGATCATGTGGTTTCTGTCCTTTGATCTATTGATATGGTATGTTACATTAATTTTTGGATGACAACCCAAAATTCCTGATATAAATCCCACTTACTTATGGTGTTTAGTTCTTTTCATATATTGCTAGATTCAGTTTGCTAGTATTTTGTTTAGGATTTTTAACATCAATATCTATAAAAAATATGGGTCTATAGTTTTATTTTCTTATGATGTCTTTGTCTGATTTTGATATCAGGATAATACTGGCCTCGTAGAATGAGTTGGGAAGTGTTCCCTCCTTTTCTAATTTTTGGAAGTGTTTGTGAAGAATTTCTATTAATTCTTCTAGTGGTCGAATTCCGCAATAAAGTCGTCTGGGCCTGAGGGGTTTTTTGTTTTTGTTTTTTTGTGGGTAGTTTTTAAATTACGAGTCCAATTTCTTGTTATAAATCTATTCAGATTTTCTTTCTTTGTGAATCAGTTTTGATAATTTGTGTCCATTTCATCTAAGTTATCTAATTTATTGGCCTACAGTTTTTCATAGTATTTCTTTATAATTCTTTTAATAGCTGTAAGGTCAATAGCCATATCTCTTCTTTCATTTCTAGTTTTAGTAATGTGAGTCTTTTTTCTTGGTCAGTTTAGCTAAATATTTATCACTTTTGTTTCTCTTTTTAAGAAAGAAACTTTTGGCCTCCTTGATTTTCTCTATTTTTTAAAAAAGTTCTCTTTCATTATTTTCTTCCTTTTGTATACTTTGGATTTAGTTTGCTTCCCATTTCCACCCAAAGTATTTTAAAGTGGAAAAATAGGTTACTGATTTGACATGTTCCTTTTTGTTTTTTAATGCATTGAATCTCTAAGTTTCCTTCTAAGACTGCTTTAGCTAAGTCCCATAACTTTTGTTATGTCATTTCATTTCTGTCAAAGTTTTTACCAATTTATCTTGTATGCCCTCTTTGTCCATTGGTTATTTAGAAATGTGTTGTTCATTTCCACATATTTGTGAATTTCCAAAAAAATTTTCCGTTAGTAATTTCTAATTTCACTATATTTTTATCAAAAAGCATACTGTCTGTGATTTCAATTCTCTCTAATTTGTTGAGATTTGTCTTATGGCCTAGCATATGGTCTCTTCCACAGAATGTTCCAGCCCTTGAGAAGAATTTGCATTCTTCTGTTGTTGATCAGAGTGCTCTATTAATGTCTGTGTTAGGTCTAGGTGGTGTATAGTGTGGTACAAGTGTTCTAATTCTTACTAATGTGTCTGAGTGTTCTATCCATTATTGAAAGTTGGATATGGAAGTCTCCAACTATTACTGTTGAATTGTCTAATTCTTTTTTTTGATTCTGACAGTTGGTGTTTCATGTATTTTGAGGCTCTGTTGTATATATATACATATATTTAGAATTGTTATATATTTCTGGTGGATGGACTATTTTATTATAAAATGTCCCTCTTTATATCTAGTAATATTTTCTTGTTCTGTTTTTTCTGATATTAGTATAGCCACGTGTTGTGACTTTGTTAAATTAATACACACACACACACACACACACACACACACACACACACACGGTTATTAGAGCCCTGGGTGTCACACAGTTAGCCAAAGTTCAATAGAAGACCACAAGGAAAATTGCAATAGAAAAGTTTATTACTCACAAGTCCTGGAGGAAGTGCACAACATGTCTTGAGGGTCCGTGCAGGGAGGTCAAGGCAGGGTGCAGGAATAGAGAGTGGCATGACCTGGATCAAATGCCTTTATTTGAGTCAGTGAGTAGGATGCTTTGGGGTTCCCAGGCTAAAGCCAAAATTGTCAATTCAAACCAGAAGGAGCACGGTTTGGGTAAGCTTCACAGAAGTCTTATCTAAAGGGCACACAAAGTGAAGGCCTTAGGAGGAGAGAGGGAGACGGTTTATCACAAGGGCCTTTGGTGGAATCAGATCAGGAATTTACATTTACTTGTGACTCTGTGTGCTGTTATCTAGGACATGTGCTCCTGGGGGTGCCTAGTGTCAACTCAAGGCCCCTGCAGGTTGCTTGGCCACACAAAATGGATGCCAAGGAAGCAATATTATGGAGTAGCTCAGCTAAACTCCCTGACAACTATACCCTCTGTGAGATAATGTCCTCAAATGGTCTCATGGCTCTTTAAGCCAAGACTGGGAAGATTAATTAGTCTCCTTTCCCATCTGGATGCAGAAAGGCAAAAGTAAAGATCATTCTAAATTTGTGAGGTTGGCTTTAAATTTTAATTTTAAAGAAGCTTATTAAATGTTTTATAATGTTCTTATTCATGTATAACAGGTTTAAATCTAGCCAAAGAAAATTCTAAGTGTTCAAAGTCATACCATGTGAAACTCTAAATTGAATACACAAAAATTTGGCCTTCTGAGGAGTTACTAGTTACTGATATAATTAGTTGGCACATTACAGGGGATTTATAGCTTAATATTAACTTGATATATGTTATTGCAATTGTCTAAACGGCACAAGGGAAGCTAAAGCTATAGACACTAGGCCTAAATTCTGAAGTCTCATCTATTTCAGGAGGATAAAGAGAAGAGTGTTTAATTCGTATTAAAGTCTCTGATACAAGTAGCAACTCTTACCACACCGATGGTTCAAGGCATAGAAGGAATAATAAACGATGCAGAATCAGGACAACAAGAAATGCTTTAATTGGACCAGGACCGTGATGGTTATCTGAGCACACCAGAGATGTCACTTAGCAGCTCCATTTTAATGATAACTTTAATGGTGGCTAAGAACCTGGTTCTGGAGTTGGACAGACCAGCATTTCCAATTTTGATTGCATTACCTACTTACTCTCTAATTTTCCGTTTCCTCATCTGTTGTATAGAAAAGATAGCTCCACCTCAAAGGTTTGCTGTAAGCATTAAATGAGTTAATATACACAAAACTATCCTTTCTGTTAGATCATGTCATTTCCCAGATCAAAATCCTCCAGTGGCTTCCCATGAGATTTAGAAATCCAACTGGTTTACCAGATCCTGGCCTACCTACTAACTCAGCCACCATTTGATATAGTACTACTACTCCTGCCTCTCTGCCACCACCACCTAACCTAACTACCACTCTGACATTGTTTCTTCTCACGGTCTCCCTTCCTTACAGCACCTCATCCACTGGCCTCCTTTATACTCAAACATGCTAAGCCCTCTTCTAACTCAGGGCTTTTGCACATGCTGTCGCTCTGCCTGGAACATTCTTTCCCTATGTTTTCATGGATCGTTTGCCCATGAAAACCTAAATGTTACCTCCTGAGCGACCTTTCCTGACCATTCCTTTTATTCTTTTATCCTCCTTTATTTTTTTATTTGTAGCACTTATTACTACTTGACATTATATTATATATTTGTTTGAATGTGCTGAGTACTATGGGTCTCTTTCATTAGAATGTTAGTTCCATGAGGATGTGGAGGAAGAAGGAACTTTCCTCTATTCTTTTAGGTTCTTTCTGCTGGTGTAGTCATTAAAGTGACATGAGACAGAGTAACAACAGATAATAACCAAATTGAATACATGCATATGCATGGGAACCCTACATACATGAAAAAGAGACCTCAGGGACAGAATGAGATACATGTGGCATTCTGAACTAAGGGTGAGGTAAGGTGTCTTGGGGCTTCAAAGAATCATTGCAGGGCAGTAAGAAGAGCAAATGTTCAGTAATTGGAAGTTTCGCTGCTTTATAGATAGGTCATAAAAAGTTATTTCTGGTGATAACTCTTATTACAGACAAGGCCCCTTATTAAATTCTTTATAAAAAGTTATTTCTGGTGATAACTCTTATTACAGACAAGGCCCCTTATTAAATTCTTTAAGGGAGAGGTGACACTTTCTCCTGAGACTGCAAGGTCTTGATTGCCTTCAGCTCAAAATAATTCACATGCCAAGTGGCACATATGAGGAAGCCTTTTCTGAGCCTTAACAAGGACTGTATCTCATTTACCACCTTTTTCTTAGTGCTTAGAAGAATGTCTGGCTTGTAGTACTTGCTTCATACATGTTTGTTTAAAAATTAAAAACGAATGAACATTACTCAGGACATTGCTTGACACAAGGGAATTCTAAAAATCTTCACTGACTTCAACTTCATCGTCATCAACTTCTTTCCCAGTATCCCCTGACCACTCCAATATCTCACATCGATGTATGTGGCTTTACAGTTTTCAAATTCTTGTGTCATATATAGAGAGTATCCTATATAATAAAAGGGTAATATGCAAACCGACCCTAACAGCAGAGCAACTGGGAATGACTGATCAGTATTACACACACTGACCACCAGGGGGCAGATGCTCAATGCAGGAGCTGCCCCCTGGTGGTCTGTGAGCTCCCACAGGGGGAGCTCGGCTCAGTCACAAGACAGGCTGACAGCTGCCAGTACAGCAGTAGTGGTGGGAGCCTCTCCTGCCTTCTCAACAGCGCTAAGGATGTCCGACTGCAGCTTAAGCCTGCTCCCCGCTGGCAAGTGGACATCCCTCGAGGGCTCTTGGGCTGCCAGAGGGATGTCTGATTGCCAGCTTAGGCCCAATCCCCCAGGCAACAGGCCTAAGCCAGCAGATGGTCATCCCCCGAGGGGTCCCAGACTGCGAGAGGGCACAGGCTGGGCTGAGGGCCCCCCCCCCCCGAGTGCACAAATTTTTGTGCACTGGGCCTCTAGTGTAATAATAATTTAAAAGCAAAGCTGTGATGGTGTAAGTAGAGTTGGGATTGCTCTGACAGGTAATGAAACTGGGAAGTGCAAGGGGAGGATTCTTCTCCTACAAGTGACTTTTTTCCCAGATGGCCCTGCCTTAACATTCGTCTTTTCCCACCAACTAAGTAGGCTTTCCTCAGTGATACCTTCCGAAGAGTTGTCATGTGATTTAGAACACACTCACCTCAGAGAGAGTGTAACGTAAATCAGATGCCAACAATTCATAAGGAGGAGGGAGATATAAACTATTAACAATCATAAATATGTGTGTGAGTTAAGTTAAAAGTCTAATAGACTTTAAGAAGTTCGCATTCTCTAGCGAGGGTTTGGTCATATTCATAAAATAGCTAGTGAAAGAATCCTTCAAAGATAGGTTCTGATGAAAATTGTAGTTAGGAATCTGATATCTCCTGGGACAAGGGATGGAGTAAAGGGGGCATCAGCCCTTAGAAAACATTGCCTTAGCAAGAAACAACTCCGGACAAGTTACATGTTTCCACCTGTTTCTGTCATTCCACGATCTTCGTTATTCTGTTATTTGAATTTCTGCCATTCTTTTAAAGTCAAGATCCTGACCACATATTTTACTTTCTTATTCTTTTAATATTTAATATCTATCAGATATATGCCTCTAATGCTCAGTGTTCAAGGAATATCCAATGCAGAACATTTATAACAGTTAAATAATATCAATGGCCTTAATAAATAATTATGATTTGTGCCTGGCCAGCGTGGCTCAGTGGTTGAGGGTCTAACTATGAACCAGGAGGTCACGGTTATTTGGTTATCTGATTCCCAGTCAGGGCACATGCCCAGGTTGCAGGCTTGATCCCCAGTGGTGGGGCGAGGGGGGCCGTGCAGAAGACAGCTAATCAATGATGCTTTTTCATCATTGATGTTTCTATCTTTCTCTCCCTCTCCCTTCCTCTCTGAAATCAATAAAAATATATTTTTAATTAAATAAATAATCATAATTTGTTGTAGTTTTTTTTTTCAAATACAGGCTTACTGTTATAATTCAATGTAGGATTATTAGAAAGAATCTTCTAAATTAACTCTGTGCTAGCTATAATTATTTCTATTTCCACACAAGTTGAGTATTAATACAACCTTTCCTTTCTAATTTTTTTCAATCTGACTGACAGTTATTAAATAAGCAGCCCTCAGGGAAAACCATGTCTTATAAACTGGCCATTTTAAATTCATTTAAAACACGACTCTTCGTGGGTGAGCAGTGCCCTGGATCTCTCTGGGCCAAACTCTGAGGCAGAGGATCCCATTTTATGACTCTCCAACTTTTGAAGTTTTCCTATGAGGTTAGTAATTTCTTCCACACACTCACTCTCCTATCTGTCTACCCACACTGTCCCTAGCAAGTCAGATCCCACGCAGAGCTGCTTGTCTATATAGTACCCTTATATAAATTAGGAAAAGACAGTTTCCTCCCTACAGGGGACCTGATTTGGTAGGAACAATGGCCAGGGCATTGGCTTTGCCCATAGAACACAGGCAGAATTGGAGCCCCACTTGCCCCTTGGTGGGAGGCCCTAGAGTGCTGTGGCAGGAGCTGAAGTCTGTTCCTTCTGTGCTGCTCACAGGCTGTCCACATCTCTACTCTCATCCTGGGAGATGACTACCTGCTAAATCATATGGCGTAGAATAAGTCTTTATTGAGGAGCAGTCTAGCACAGTGGGGACTGCACAGCAAAGTATGGAAGAGTGAGCATCCTAAAGTCAGATCCTGGCCTTGAGTCCTGCCTCTACCAATTAATAACCCGAGACTAGGCAAGTTATGCAAGTTTTCTGTGCCCCAGTTGGGGTAAGAACATGTTTATTTTATTATTATTCTTTAAGCTAAATATACTAGTATATGTTCACGTAAGAGTGATAATTCACTGGGCAAAAGAAGCAAGAAGGGTCCTCTAGACAGAGAGGACAAAGGCAGGGTCTATGTGATAGGTTCTGTAAGGCCTATATGAATTAATATATGAAAATGTTTAATATGTATGCAATACACATTATTTATTAATATAGGTTAGACCAAAAACCCTAGGAAGGCTGTTCAAATAGTGCCTCCTCATGCAGTTATGAGCAACTGGATAAAAGTACAGTTCCTGTAAGAATGCTTCCCTTTCACGCCTTCTACCAATCCTTTCTGGGGTCAGAGACTGGCAGACTGCATTAAAATCATTCAGCAAGCATTTGAACACTTTCTGTGCACAGAGGTAGACAAAAACATTTATAAAGACAACCCCCACCCCCAAAGCATTTTCCCTAATTTCAAAAAGTCAATCAAAATAAGAAAATGATATTAATTGTCAAACAAATGTGACCGTATCAGGACACATGGCGCAGACCTTCTAGTTTACTAGAATGGACTCATGCTCTAGAGATAGATCATCTTTGAATCCAGGCTCACTTACTTCTTGAGCATGCCCAGGTGGGTGAGCTCAAGTTAGTTACTTAATTTCCATGAGATTTAGTTGGTAACATGAGGGAGAAAAAGTTTCAAGGCTTACTGTAAGGATTAAGATAATAACAGAACAAAAGGGGTCTGGCACATAGGAGGTAATTATTTAATGGTAGCTTTTGTCTTTATCAATATTTTCTATCATCATCATCATCATCATCATCATCATCCAAATTCCATTGTAAAAATCTGTGATGGCTCCTAATATTCCACAGGTTGAAGTTCAGATACATCAAATTCCAGGCCTTTGAGAAGTCAGCCCCATCTATCTTCCTATCCACTCTTTTCACCATGAACCTTACAGTCCAAACACATGGAACTACTTGCAGCTTACAGAACCTGCTATCACATAGACCCTGCCTTTGTCCTCTCTGTCTAGAGGACCCTTCTTGCTTCTTTTGCCCAGTGAATTATCACTCTTATGTGAAACATATATATTTAGCTTAAAGAATAATAATGAAGTAAACATGTTCTTACCCCCCAGGTTAAGAAACATAAACAGAAGGCCGCTGTACTCCACATTTTTTTTTAAATCAGCATCTGTGATTTGTATTTTTAAAGTAAAAGAAATAAAATCCTTACGTTTATGGATCACCTTTGCCATGAAAAATCAAGGAACTTAATTGTGGCCTAAAAGCCAAAATGACTCCTTGTCACTGCAGGGATGCTACTAGAAACTAAAATATTCAAATACAATTTGATTGGTATAATATAATAGAGAAAAATATTTTAATATTTTAAATGTAAGCAGTTTTTTCTATGATGTTTGCTTCTTTTGAAAACCTACAGCATGGTTCCTTTGTTTAAAATAAAGATGGTGGGTTATTATTACTGTTACTATTATTACTATCATTGGGGGCGGGGGCATGTCTTTTTATGTTTCTCTTGACTAGTCAGAAGGAGCCACTAGGTGGCAGAGGATACTTCTTGTGATTATAATAAGAAAGCCTTTTTAAAATTGTCGGTGTGAAACAGGTTTTGGAAAACATAAAAAGCGTCACACTATAGACTTCATAGGTTAGCATATAGCACTAGTAACCCATGGCCCTGCAATCAGAAATTTTTGCCTGTTGGCTATATTGTAGTAACAACCACAGCAATAGTATCAAAACCACACTTACTGAGTGATGACTGTGTACCAGACACCAGACTAAGGGGTGTCCACACCTTATGCTGTTTAATCCTCACAGCAGTCGGAGGAGACAAACACTGTTAATCTCCTTTTTGCAGAAGAAAAAACTGGGTTTTGAAGAGAAGAAACAATGTGCATAGTAGCAGAGGCCAGATTCAAACGAGGTCTGTCAGATTTCAGAGCCTGAGGGATTAAGAACTTCACTCTAAAGATTCTCAGAACTGGGAGAATATTTAATTTTTTTGTAGGATTAACCACTCTGTGATATAATTAGGTTTAGACATGTATGGACTTTAGGTATTTTCAATATTGTAGATCTGTGTTAATATCTGAGCTTAATCCTTAAAGACTTTATGAAATAAAGAGTTTGTTAAGGACTTTACATTCGTGTAGGCACAACCCCTTATCTCTTTTCACATTTAGTGGCCATTTGAACCCAATTTCTAATAATCATATTTAATCTATTCCCTCAAAATCTCCTTTTCATTATGCCTGTATGCCAAAAAAAGGCAATTTATTAATGAAAGCCAGTTTTTCCACAGTCTTTTGTAGATCCTTAGCCAAAATTTTTTAAGTTCCCTGCAAGTGTTATTGACAAGAACTATACTATAATCGTCTCAATGTGTGTATATATATATATATACACACACATATATATATACACATATATATATTTGTAAAATCAAATGACAGTCATTTAAAAGTTAGTTTTGCAATGTAATGTGCTCATCTTCAGAACACTACAGCCTATTCTAAAGCCTCAAGCTGATAGAAGGCATCTATTATAGCAAAGAGGCATTTTTCTTTATTTCCTAAGAAACATTTAATAAATACCTTAAAAGTATAATGGGGAAATTATGAGACTATGGAGACAATATTGGTTAATGTTAAGCTTTGTGGCAATATGTGACTTTTATAAATCTGTAATGGGGCAGCGATTATGTAGAAATTTCATAGGACTGCGTGACTCATAAAGCTCACAGGGCTGGGCCTCCTTTAATTGGAAAAATTCTATCTAGTGTCTTTATCCTTGTGTTTCCTTTCTGTTGTTCCTCTTTGGAAAAAAAAAAAGTTGAGAGCCTACACAAATGTTATTTAAATAAACAAAGAGTGTCTTCAAATCTTCATATTCCTGGATACGAAGGTGGGACTGATGACTGAATGAAGGAAACTTAAATCTCATATGTTATTACTTGCTATGTTATGACCTTATCCTCAAATCAGAATGATGAGATCTTACACTGCATTCATATCATGCTTTACAGTTTAGAAGGTGCTTTCAAAAACATTAGCGTTTTTAACTGTTAGAACCATTCTTTGAAATAGGGAAGGGAAAGAAGTGAGCATATCAGAATGGCCGTGGATAGTTTATTGGAGGTTGGTAGTTTGTTGGATGTTAAATGTCTTACTTATTTGTATTATTATTTAAGCTAGAATTTAGTGGATTTTTTATTTTTTTCATTATAAAGATCTACCAATTATAAAAGGTAATACCCTTTTATTTGGTTTCCTTTTAAGTATTCAAACTTTCATGTTTTATTGGCACTTTTAAAATGTACAATCATACTAGACATTTAAGTTAGACCAATATAATGTATATCATTAAGAACTTTTCAAAAAAATGAAAATAAATACATAAAACTTTAAAGAATCCAATTTCTTAGGAATTTGGGAAAGAGTTGCTGCATACTGATTGTAAATTTTACTGGCAAGTAACTTTTTAATATTAGTTTTTAAGCTAAAGAAATAAAAGTATGTTGGAGATTAGCAATTTAAGGCTATTTACTGTCACTTTATTGATTCACTGATTTTTCATAAGTGCTTTACTGGCTCTTTTCACTTTTTTAGTAAAGAAATTATATTTACCTATAACAATTTTGAGAGGCTTCTTACGACAACAGAAATTTCTTCCAGTTTTGCAATTTAAAATATTATGCATTTAGATTATAATTATCCGGTATAATATTACTTTAGCCTACTTATTGCCTCTAGTTGTTGCTTAATATTCATTTCCATTCATTCACTGTTTAGGAAGAGATTATTGCCTGTATTTTTATGTTGTGCATGATTTGCATATGAATTTTTATGCAATGAAATTACTAAAAGTCAGATATTTTACATATTTATCCCCTTCCCTGAATTTCTATAACACCTTCTGTTTTCCTATTAAAAATAGCTATTTTTGACTTACCTAATAAGCATCAAGAGCCATTGTTCCATTGCAAATAGTAGTATAGATTTAACAAAAAGAGGGCAGCATTGGCAAAGGCACTAGGGTAAAATTTTTATATTGTATAAAATTGCTTCCCCTTTGCTATTATACTAAAGTAAGTAAGGCTAGTTGCTATGACAATCAAATCTTAAAATGTCAATGGCTTAACACAATAGAAGTTTATTTTTTGCTCTCATGTAAAGTCTGATGAGGAGGATGTGGGTTGGAGAATAGCCTCCAATGTGGTCAGTTATTCAGGGAACTTGTCCCCACTATCTGCTAGGACCTCAGACTTCTCTGCTGGGTTGTCTGCATCCAGCTGGCAAGTAGGAACTAAGGAGGTATGGAAGATCACATCAAAAGTTTGTATGATAGGCCTGGAAATGGTCAACATCCTCTGTCCTTGTTCCATGGGCCATAACTCAGTCACGGGCAAGGGAGGCTGGGAAATGTTGTTTAGCTCTGTGACCAGGAGGTAAAGGAAAAGATTTTGTTGAACATGTAGCAGTTCTTGCCTAGCCCATAGTAGTAACCCAATGAAAGAGTTCATGTCTTCCTTATGCAGAAGCAATTTAAATTCGGGACTGCAGGATTTGCAAAACTCACCCCTGCCCTGTTATCACACCTAATCTTTGAACCTGTAGAGGAGCAATTTTCAACCAATATGCCTCAAGAATGTTTAAAACATGCAACATCTGACTATTTAGTCAGGGGCACTGACCTCTTTTCCCTTAGATTGTCAAATTCAAAAAATGACAACAGCCAACACAACATCCAGTATGAATGAGTCAAAATTATACCTATTTTTTGTTAGATCAGCAAAAATATTTTTTTCAGTGTGCCGTAGAATTTTAGTTTATGTGTGCTATGAGATGAAAAAGGTTGAAAATCAACGCTGTAGAGTAAATAGATTATCGTGAATTCTGTTACTGAGAGATATCAAATGTTATATGGCTCTGCACTGCTTTAACGCAGACAGTAGGCTTTTGTGGATAGGCATGAAAGAGGGAAAATGGATATGCAGTGGCCAAGTAGAGGCTCAGATTGACATCACTTGGCTGAGGGCACTGCTCATATGCCAGAATGAGAACTCTACCACCATCTCTTCAGCTCTCCTCTGAACCTCTTTGCCATTGCCTGTAGCATGACCCGGCCTCCACCTGTGGCAGCCAATAAATTCCTGGGAATGTGGCCAATGTTATTAGTAGAATGAAAAATGAAAACCTGAACAAGGAAAATAATGAGGTTCAGTAAGCAAATATATTAATGAGTAGTTTAGTGAGATTTAAAATAGATGAAAATATTGTTTTTATCCTCATGCTATAAAGGACACTAGAGCCTAGCACAGAATTTGGTAATTGAGTTGTTTGGTTATTGAAAATTACGTTCAAGTGCATTGATCACCTTTTAAATCTTTGAAGCTGATTGAATATAAATTTGATTTGATGGTTTAAATGTGAATATGTCATAAAAAGGCTTTAACCCCTTTTATGGAGATTAAGAGAAACCTTTTCTGCTAACTTGTTTTACTGTTGTTGCCATGGAGATCACAGGAAGCACAATCTTCATAAATTTATAACCCAAGTGAATTAGCCTCTAAGCAATGAATATTTTTATACATTTATTCACTTCAAAAATATTTGAAGTGATTTACATTTTTGTCAAAAATGAATGTGGATTTTTTTACTTGCTTCAGTTTCATAAATAATGCAGCCCAGAATAATAGATCATAAACATAGATTTAATTTACTGAAATATTCATTTTATGAATCTAAAGGTATTAATTAGTTCACCACAAAATGATATAGTAAAATAAAACAATTAATGGTATAAGTTGGTTTTTGTTCATTACAAATCATTAAAATGTGAATTATAATAAAATATATATGTAATATCAAAGTCAATGTTAATATTCTATTCCAAATTATCTAATATTCTAATATTCTCTGTTCTAAATTTTAGAATTATTATTACTTCAAAATATATTACTTCAAAATATATACATAAAATGAGAATCAAAGTCATATGTTGTTGTGAGTTTAGTTAGTGATGGTTATGACCTGCAGTATTTACTTAACTCTCATAACAAACATTTTGCTTGAATGATAACATATTTTCCCCCAAGTATTGTGGTTCTCTCATTTTGAATTATGACTTCCACAAAGAGCTCTGTGAGGATTCTGGAGAAAATATGAATTTAGCCCAAATGACTATTACAATTCTATAAAATCATTCATTTTAGCCAGAAATGACATTTTATGCTTACTCTCATGTAAGAGGAAAAGTAAGTTCACATTGCTGTTCTCCCTGAGGAACGTCAACAAGGTTCTGCATATTAGCTTGAGCTTGGATGCAGCCTTCTGCTGGGGTGCAGAGGGGAGAAGCAGCAGTCCTTGGGGTCTCCCTCTAACCAGCCTCTAACTATCCAGGCTAGAGAATCACCCACCTCTTCTTAAAACTACCCTCTCCACGAAAGATCTACAAAATAGTTTTTGCTGCAACTAATAATCAGAGTGTAAACTGAAGTGAATTTGGGGTTACTGGGAGCAGTTTGAAATCTGTACTTTCCTACCAGAGAGGCAAACAAGCTTTGGAGCCCGTGTGTCATCCCAACTCAGCCATTCACCAATTATATCACCTTAGACAAATTACTAAACTTCTCTTTTCCTCAGTTTCCTCTTAATGTAAAATGGGGATAATAATAGGACTTATTTCATAAAAAGTGCTGTGAGGACTTGTATTTGTTTACAAAAGCCAATGGTTAAATTTTCAGAAATTTTGCAAGTTGTTAAATAAATGTTATCCTATCTAATAAAGAGGGAATATGCTAATTGACCCTCACACCATCACAAATATGGTGGCGCCCACAGCTAATAAGGAGGGAATATGCCAATTGACTGCCCAGCCCTCAAAGATGGCGGCGCCCACGGCCACAAGATGGCAGTGCCTGCCTTCGGAGTCCCCCAGTTCCCTAAGCCCCCCAGCTATCCAGGGATGGCCCGAGGTGCAGGCAAACCTCGGATGGCGGCTGCCCAGCCGCCCAGAGCCGTCCGAGGCTCAGGTAACCAGGGCCATCCGAGGCTCAGGTAACCAGGGCTGGCCGAGGCTTGCGCTGCCAGCAGTAGCAGCAGCAGAGGTGTGATGGGGTGTCGCCTTCCCCTGATCACCTGGTCTCCTCCCGCCCCTGATGGCTCCTGGACTGTGAGAGGGGGCAGGCCGGGCTGAGGGACACCCCTCTCCAGTGCATGAATTTTCATGCACAGGGCCTCTAGTATTAAATAAAAGGTAGTAAATACTCAAAATTCATTACTTCCTAATTATTTTACTATTACTTATGTTTTTAGGTTATTTATATCTATTGTATCTGTATGGTGCAAATAGTATATAAAGGTGGGCTACTATAAATTTCTGCCTGACTCCCGTGTTCAGCGATATTGGTAGCTTGAAATTGGCCACGATTGGGGGTAATATTTACACATGGAAATTGGCAATCATTACAAATCTGACTTTTTTTCTTTCTTTCTTTTTTTTTTGAGAACTGATTTCAAACATTTATAAGTAGCCAGATCATCACTGTTTATAGTGTGTTTAGGATTTGTCATCCTAAAAACTATGTTCAACATATGTTAATAAATATATATTACATATAAAAATGTAAATATGTTAAATATGTGCATATATATAAAAATAACAGCTAATTGGCACTGTAAATTCTCCAAATGTATGTGCCATTATTATTTCTGAGTTGTTTTTATGCATCAGCATTCTTTCCTCCATTTCTTCTTCAGTTCTACTTTTTTTCTTCTTCTCTATGAGGAGATATGACAATAATTGAAAATCATTCTTTTTCCCGATTCTTTCTGCCCAAGCTCTATAGACTTGACTTTAAGCCCCACCCCCACCAGAGCAGAGATTATGTGTATCCAATTTAGCACCAACCTATGAGCCTGCTGCTTAGCAGCCCTCAATAATCACTGCCCTGTAGATCCACCTGAGGACCGGCAGGGAGGGTGCTGCAGAAGCTTTGCAGGACGCACACAGAAGTCTTCCTTCTGCTCACTCTGGCTCTCTCATGACCCTTTTGGTTCTGGAGAGTCAAAGCTGCAATAGGAAGTGCTGCCTTTTAACACTGTTATCCTCCCTACACCATCACCAAGATTCACTAGAAAGGCTTTAGAACATGTCCTAAAGAGTATATTTGAGTAAATGAAAACAGCAATGGACTGTTCTGTGAAGACCTATGAAAATATAATGATTTACTAAGATTTTCATGTGTCCCCAGTTTCGGAAGCTCTTCCTCTTTGCCCTTTTTCCCCCACTGTATATGCCAAGTCAAGAGCTTTCCTATGTAGTGATGGTTGTCAAACTGGCTCTGGTTTTGAGAGTCAGATATATTCATGCTGTTTGTCAATTTAATGACCTGCTTTGGTTCATTTTACAATTAGAAATCCCTCTGCCTCATGGCCTAATTTGGTTTTCATTAATTTACCGTTTAATGAAGAACTTTGAGATTGAATTTTACCAGTTTGGGCTGTGTTCTATTTTAAATTATAGGTTACCCTTTTGCCCTAATTCAAACTATCAGTAACACCTGAATTTTGAGTTGCAGTTGAACATATAAAAATATTGATTTGCTAAGATATAGCTATCTAAAATTACTTTTAGTAAACAAAGTCATTTCTAGATTCAGAAATTTAGAGAGAACTATCCAAGGGATTTTTATGCATGACTTTTGCCACAAACCACAGTGATCTTCCTAGAGCTCTTAATAGTTCAGGATCTGTAACTGGCTCTTTTATGCTACTAGGGCTAACTTATCCGAATATGTAAACTTACATCTTCAAATTACTATAGACAAAACATAACATTCTAAGAAAAGAACTTTCTTTTAATAAAAAGTCCCTTAAGTGTTTTTTAAAATCAACTAAGTACTTTATCTCAAGATTTTGCTGCCCAAATCATGTATTTTTTTCCAAAAAACTTTTTTACTTTTAAATTACAGTTGATATACAATATATTAGTTTTAGGTATACAACATAGTGGTTAGACATTTATGCAACTTCCAAAGTGATCACCCTGATAAGTCTAGGACCTATCTGACTGCCCAAATCATCTTAAATAGACTATGGGTAGGCATTAATATACCACCTGGAGCAATTGGATTGATTTTTAGGTTAAAGGTGGCCATCTGCAAGGGAGACTTAGTGGTCTAGTGCAGCCCACTAATATTGTCCCAGCTGCGAAGCAGATGGTGCGGTGAGCAGAGGGTAGCTATAGGGGGCCTGCCCTATGGTTTCATCTGTCCACAGGCTACAATACACTCTCTCCACTGGGGGCTCAAAAACATTCCCTTCCATCTCTGCCTCCCTAGCTCTCAACAGAGATCTGAAATGTGAACTCTTTTTTTGTGTAGCAGAAGATAATAGGATGACTTCCACACATCGTTAAAAAAAAATTGATCCGAGTTTAGGGAGAGGCCTGGGTTAGGAGTCCCCTGAAGAATAAGTGTTGCAATGTTTTTGAATGGTGGGCCATCTGCTAGGCTATGGGAACCTGCTGGGTCCAGCTGGCTGCCTGACACATAAGGGTGTCACTGATTAATATATCATGTGAAATGCGTTAACACCATAGTTGTAGGAGATGGTGCCCAGTGTAGTATGAAGCTAAAATTAAAAAGCCAGGTCTGGAACTTGTTCTACGTGACATGACCTACTATGAGATTTAAAGTGTATCATATTTGGGAGTATACGTTGGGTAAAGCTATAAAACTTGTTCCTTTTTCTTTTATACAATGAAGATCAATTATTTTTTCAAAATGTAAAATATCCTCTTCTATAAAATGTAAAGATCAGATTATCTCTTTAGTAAAAGATTCTTCCATCCTGACGCAGAATTTTGGATGGTATTACCAGGATTTAATATTCTATTTCATGAATGTAGTGTACGTCCCAAGTGCATTACATTGTCTTGACTTCCTTTGAATGACGTTTCTGTCTCACAAACGTTCTTATTCATATTTTTGAAGGGAGTAGGTGTAGCACCATTTGCAGCCATTATATAGCTTTTTGAAGTATGTTACGCATTATCTGAGTGATCTGTCTACTACTCTTACATCTTCCAGACAGGCTGGTAAATTTCTAGTAGCACTCTCCATCTTGAAATAGTTGACAGAAACAGAAGGAACACTTTACAACTATTGGGGGAAATGTTACAACTGGATTATAATTTCCCTTTCCAAAGGAAAAATAGCATTTAGACATAGAAAATAGGTGGGAAATATACACTGAGCTTAGGCACCACTGGATCTGTAATACACTGACAGTTCTTGGCAATTCTCAGTGAAATTAGTAAATCTCTTCTCCATGAAGGAAGTCATATGAAAACAGACCACAGTTTTCTGTATTTTCCTTTGTTGGATCTCTTCAGTGCTCATGGGCATTATACAGGTGAATTGTGATAATGTACTAATAGTTCTAGAAACCAGAAGCATCATTGGTACTATTGGTTTGTGAACATTTAGCTCTAAACTAAAGTCATAGTCTGGGGCTTCCCTTCTCCTTCCAGCAAAGGGCACAGGAACTGGGGTGAGACTTCTGGAGTCCTGGCAAGTGGAGAGGGGTATTTTGCCTATCTATTCAAATGCTTTGTGGGCCCCAGTTTGGTCAGTCTGAGCCTCCAGACACATTGGCCTGGTCTTTCAGGGAGCAGCAGTTGGGATGAAGAGAGAGGAGGGAAAAGAAGAGGGAGGCGAGCAGCTTGGGTCAAGTAGCTCCTATCCATGGGCAGAGCCCATCCTGATGGACAGGAGGAAAGGAGAATCCTTGCAGTCAGGCCAGAGGGGAGGCACTAACACAAAGTTAAAGAATGAATGTTGGGACATGCAATTTCCTGTGGGAGTTAAAACCCAAACCCCCACACTGAAGACCTGCTCCTCTTCATACAGTGCTACAATCTACCAGCAAATCGCTGGGCTTCCCTTGTAGCCTATGATGACAATCAACATTTGAGATAATTATCATTCATAAGAAGTAAAATACTATTTTAAGGATTTGTTAGCTTCTCCTTTGTTAGGCAATGTGATTCTACAGAAATTCTTGTTCACCCTGATGAAATTCAAAGATGATTAAAATGAGATGAAATAAAAATAATTCTAAAAACATTAAGTTTAAGATGTTGCATGCATCTTACTAAGGAGAACAGAAATCAGAGGTGTGTTCAAAGGAGGTATCTTTTCCAAAAGCAGGGGGAGATATAAAAACAGGAACTTGAGCAGTGGCTCACAGCCAATTTTATATCATTTGGATTGAGAACAAATTGTGCCTCAACGTGTATTGTTAGAAAAGAACATATCCTGATCGAATGGGGGAGTGGGTAAAAGTGATTTATGAGGTGCTTTTGAAAAAAAACACGCTTCCTGGAAAACAAATGGGAGACAATCAATGAAACAGTTGTAAATGCTGACTATTAAAATTCAGGAACCCGACAATATAAATGGAAACATGAGCATAAGATGTATAGGGGGGAGGTAACTTAAGGTCAATACTCATCTCAGGCTCTTTGTATTCAAATGACCATGCCTAAATAGTCTCTACTCTTATTTCCTGACATATATAAATTGTAGCTGCCGATGACCTAAATTTGAAGTTATTTTGTCTTTGATGTGTTCAATATATCTTTAAAAAAAAACAATAAAATCTCAAAGTAAAATTACCCACTAAAAGAGGGTCTGGTAGCCACCAAGAAACTTCAAGTTTCAACACATTGGGTCATTTAAATTGATGTTTAAAGACATAGTATTTTTATTCGTCTGGAAGCTGGATTATAAAATCAAGAAGGTGCTATCTAGCAGCGCTAACTTCTGGGCTAACACAAAAGGTGTGTGTGATATTGCAGCAGGTGCTGAACATAGAAAATGTAGAGGCCTCCCCTGTTTTCTGAATTGGGACCCAGTGACACATTCCCTGGGCAGAGTGGACATGTATCCTTCATCACTCCCCTCATCTTCTCTTGTCACAGCCTTCTCCCCTGCCACCACCAGCCCAGGTGCAGCACATTTTAACATTATATTAAAAGCAGCAAAGAAGGAGCTAGCGCCAGCAGGGGATGGGGAACAGGCTGCTCTTCGCCACAGAACATTCCTTCCCTAAACCTGCCTTTGACATGGCCCCTCCTAGAGCAGCAGGTGGCTTAGCCTTCCACCTCTCTGCTGTGTGTTACCTGCTGGATTCCTGGAGGCATTCGTGCTAGGCAGAGGTGCATGTTGTTCCCGCCATGGCTGTAAGTGGTCTCTACATTTCCCCAGGCCCATTAAGAGAAGACTGCTGAGCTCACGTACTATTGAAACTAGGAAACAGCTAGCTATCAGCTGACTAACAATATGCTTATCATGCCCCAAAGTACATAAACACACACACACACACACACACACACAAAACCCAGCAAACTTGTTTAGCCAAGAAAAATGAGTATTTCTTCCTCATTATGGAAAAAAAGTGCTAGACTTCAAATGTGATAAATGCATGAACTGACCCAATCATTATTTTTTTATTAAATGATGAAGGAAATTTATACAGATTAAACTTAGTTTTCTATTGATACTTCTTTAGAATTTTCATAAATAAGTGAAGTTTGTTTTATATTTATAAATGCATTTTAATAAATTTTTATAAATGCATTTTTATTATAGTTTTCAAAAGTTCCTAGTTCAAATGGTACCATTTTCTATAGATATAATACGTGTAATAAAAGTAATATGCAATAGTTTATCTCTGTGCTTAAGCAGTAATATAAAATAACAACAGTGACAGGCAGTGATTAAATTAATCAAGAGAAATATAAGTTCAATAATCATCCTTTAATGAGATAAACTAGAAAATATTTACCTACCATTTTCAATCCAAGTATGTAAGGAGAAATGTAGACTTACTTAAGGTTTAATTTTCAAAAACAAAGCAAACAAAAAGGGAATAAAACCAAATAAAGATTAAATAATTTTTTGCATATCAAAATCAGGAATTCCACAGTCCCTGGTCACAGAAACCAAAAATCAACCTTTCTACTACATTAATGTTTGAACCTGTGTATTTTTTACTGGAGTATATTAGGGATTACCCCACATAATATGTATTTATAGAGCCTCAAACAACCATTAATTGAAGGCAATTATCAACAGTATTAGTATACCTTAGAATTCAATGTCTTTGCAGGGAGAAGGAAATTTTTATAACAGTTTATTGTGCCATCAAATACGACTAAGTTAGGGTACTTTATTAAGCTTACTAGTATATACATGAAAGAGCTGTAACATAGTTAATGCGAAGAAAGGCTCCTGGATTTTATGTTCAGCAGATTCTGTTGTATACTTTTATAAAACTTTTTCTTAAAATTTCATGTTATCAATGAAAAAAATATCTACACAGGAAATGTGTTGACAGAGTCTATAGACATCTATCAGCCATTTGAAATTTAGTTTTGAAAAGCTTTATTAAGCTCACCCACACTTCGCCTCACCAGGGATAATTAAGGTGTGAGCTGGTAAGTTCTACATTCACCCACTTGCCATTTTTACTGAGTCTTTCTTCTGATATAGCATGGTATTTTTTGTTAAGAGCAATGTTCCCTCTGAAAATAATACATGAAAAGCAATCAGAAATTATTAGCCACAGGGGAGTATTGGATTACGGATAGGAAACCCTAGTATAAAACCTTCCCTGGAGACTAAACTCCCAGGAGACACAGCCACCTCTGCCATCTTTCTTTCCTTCCATCTCTTCCTACACATTCTGCTTTGCTTCCATCAGGAGAGTCCTGCTTTGCCTCCTCTGGTGTATGGTTGGGAGGAAAAGTCCAGCAAGTTTCAAGTTCAATGAGAAAACTTTCAAATAATTATGAATATGAGTCCCATACATTGTCCTACAGCCATATTTTAGCAAAGCAATTCTAGAAAGAAGCTGTAGAAAGAGAGATTCAATGATTACTGAAAAAATTCAGGTTAGACTACCAAGAATTTCATGGAGGCAAGATTGATTATACAATGGAACTGGATGTTGAACAAGGTCATGAGAGAGCTATCTAATATAAAGTCTCCTTTTAAAATATAACTTTCTTAAAAATTCGAGTCTGTTTTATGTAGCAATTTGACTACAGGCAGAACACTGGATAATGAGTTATCGGATCAAAAATGCTTTCTACTCTGCCTAGGATTATGTAAGAAACATCTCTGATCTCATTTTTTAAAAGCCAATAAAACATACCTGTGTCTATAAGAGCCATTAAGCATTTAGACCCTGATATATGTACATTTTTTAGCCCAGTTGGCTGCTGGAATGAATGAAAGGAGCAATGGATTTCTCAGACCATTTTCTAAACATAATAGATTCAAAAGGAAAAATAAAGTTCCCATTTCCCATGGGCATGAATATCTTACATTCTGCAGACTTAGATTTATTCCAATCTACTTTCTATTAATCTAGTTCATTCATTTGGGTTATTTCCCAACACATCATCCTACATAACAAAAGCCTAGGTGGCGTCACGCCCTCACGTGACGCCCTCATGCGATGTCATCACAAGATGGTCGTCACAAGATGGCTGCTATAAGATGGCCACCACAAGATGGCCATGCGCACAGCAGAGGTGGCCGCTCTGCGCAGTGAGGCCTGGGGGTCTTGCAGCTCTGTGCGGCGTGGAGGAGGCGGGTCCCGGCAGAGGAGGTGGGTCGTGGCAGGGGAGGGCAGTTGGGGTGATCAGGCCAGCAGAGGAGCACTTAGGCATCAATCAGGCCAGCAAACAGGCGAGCGGTTAGGAGACAGCGGTCCTGAATTGTGAGAGGAAGTACCCTAAATTGTGAGAGGAAGTACCCTAACTTAGTGGCATTTGATGGCACAATAAACTGGCAGCCGGGCAGGCCAGGTTGAGGGACAACCCCCCTCTGTGCACAAATTTCATGCACTGGGCCTCTAGTATGGTATAAAATGAATGGATGAATAATGATGTGAAGATAACTAATAATTATACCATGTATTATCTATAGTAGAAATCATAAAAGTCATGGATTTAAAATCCCCTGCAATATAAATATTCCTTCTTTCTACTCTGTGTTTTAACCTAAAGTTAACATTGTGGAGCTAAATTACTACTTGAATTATGACTGGTGGCATTTTTGAAAAGGAAATGCCAAGCTGTTTTAAGATTTCAAATGACAGAATAACCAAGGGAGAATCAGAACTCAAACTGAGGTTGAGAGAAATCTTTGTCACTAAGAGATTGACATTTTCATTCATCTCCTAATAATTTCAGTCAGAAATGTCTTCCATTATATACTGCGTTAGTCATGTCAGTCATCACTGCTCTGGGATTGAACAGTGAATTCCTCCTACTCTTTTCTGCACACACTCATCCATATATTACTAACTTTATTTTTGGAGTCCTTCCCATTACCCATAGTCAGCTCAATAAAAGAATTCAAGGTGAGCACTGTTCCCAAGGAACTATCTGGTTCTAATCCATTGCCTTCAGGTAAGTAAATAATGAAACCAGCTATCTCAATATTCACATCTTGATCTTCTACATACTAATAAACTTTATACTGAGAGAACCATATTAAATTTGTTCAAGGATAGATCTGAAGTTTAAAATGGTCCTAACACAACATATCATCTATATATATAAAAGCCTAAGCCAGTGGTTCTCAACCTTCTGGCCCTTTAATACAGTTCCTCATGTTGTGACCCAACCATAAAATTATTTTTGTTGCTACTTCATAACTGTAATGTTGCTACTGTTATGAATCGTAATGTAAATATCTGATATTCAGGATGGTCTTAGGTGACCCCTGTGAAAGGGTCGTTTGACCGCCAAAGGGGTCGTGACCCACAGGTTGAGAACCACTGGCCTAAGCAATTGTTCGACCATTTGACCATTTAACCGTTCAACCGGTAGCTATGATGTGCACTGACCACCAGGGGGCAGACACTCAATGAATAGGCATGGAAACATGGAACAGACTGATGAATCTCAGAGGGAAGGGGAGAAGAGGAAAGGTGGGGAGAGATTAACCAAAGATCTTATATGCATACTAGAAGCCTGGTACACAAATTCGTGCACCTGGTGGGGGTCCCTCGGCCTGGCCTGCAGGGACCAGGCCAAACCAGCAGTCTGACATCCCCTGAGGGGTCTCAGATTGCAAGAGAGTGCAGGCCAGGTTGAGGGACCCCACCGGTGCATGAATCCGTGCACTGGGCCTCTAGTGTTCCAATATAATCAGCTTTGGGGATTTCTGGCTCATTCTTTCCTCAAGCTCAGCCATTTGGTATGTTTTTAGATTCACAGATTTATTCACCATCTTGTTTAATCAAGACACTTTTGAGTATATCCTGTAATTCAGCAGAAGATATTTAAACTAATGTTTCTCAAAGTATCTATGATAAAGGATGAGTTTTAAAAAATGTTCTCACTGTCATAGACCAATAGTTTTGTAAAATACAATTGAATTACCAATAAACAATACTGGATATCAGCAAGATCAAATTGCTATAAAAGCTTCTAAGATCTTACTCTCGATTTCTGTACTTACTGTTGGGCAGGCCCTGGGCAATCAGCGGCTCCTCACTCCCTCCCCTGTGTTTTGGAAGATGCACTTGCTTGCCTTCGCTGTTCCCAGACGATGATCCAAGGATACAGCCTTGAGGTAGAAATGTTGTATTGAGACTATCAGGAGTGGGTATGTGATTCAACCAGGTAGGGCCTCTACTATATAAATTTTTCCCCCCTGCATTTTACTCTTTTTTTTTCTTTTTTGTGCCTTTAAAAAAAATATTCCCCCACTGACTCTTTCCACTCCACTCCTCCCCCTCCCCAGGCCTTCACCACACTATTGTCTGTCCATGGGTTATGCATATATGCATGTAAATTCTTTGGTTAATCTCTTCCACCTCCTTCCCTCCTACACTTCTCTCTCCCCACTTCCCTCTGAAATTTGTCAGTCTGTTGCATGCTTCAACATCTTTGGATCTATTTTGTTCATTAGATTCCACATATAAGTGAGATCATGTAATACTTGTCTTTCTCTGACTGGCTCATTTCACTTAGCATAATACTCTCCAGGTCCCTCCATGCTGTCTCAAAGGGTAAGAGAAACATTTAAGATTTGGCAGGTAGGGGCAGAAATCTACTCATCTTTCCACCTCCCGAGAGGTTAAAGTAATTTCCATACTCTGCCCACTTTAATAAATTTCGTTGCTGTATCCTACATGGTCTGGAGTTTCTCCACACTCTCTTTTATCAAATAGGATAAACTACTTTAAGAGTCTGACCAATTCAGAAGATAATGGAAGACTTTTTAATGGCTGTTCAGATATTAAATTTCTTCAAAATATCTATGATTTTAATACTACTTTAAATAACCACTGTCATTGCTAGTTACTATTTGGCTTTTGAGATCAGCTGTACTCAGTTATTTTTTCTTCAATCTTTAGGCTTAACCAATACTTATATTTGGGGAGTATTTTTAAGTTTCCCCTAAACATATCATGGGATTATTTTCCCTTCTGAAGTCTACCCCTGGTTGAATCTGTCTTCCAGTTGGTCTGAATCAGCTTAATAATTGTTTCTGCCTCCTAGAGTCAGAAATAGCACAGACTCAGGTTAGGTTCCTAGAAGCAGAGCCTGCAATAGAGGTTTGGGGCATGTGTTTTATTGAGGGAGTGCTTTTCAGGAAGAACAAAAAGGTGTGTGGGGGTGGGGGTGGCAGTGGGGGAGAAACCTGTAAGAATGAGGCAGGATAGGGAAGAGCAAAATACTGAAGAAGGTTGTGGTCTCATGTAGCCTGATCCATTTGGGTGGCGGCAGGGGGTCATATATGTGGTTGGTAGAGGGGTTGCTATGGTTAAAAATCACAATGCAGAGTTGTCCTGCCTGTAGCAGTCTATTATTGTCTGTCCTCAGTAGGGGAATATATAACCTCCCAAGCATCTAGCCATGAGACTTGAAGAAGATGGAAGATGGGTGCATAGGTTTGGTATAGGTTATCTGGGTGTAGCAGCATCTACTACAGAACAAACCATGCAGTGCTCAAATCCACTAACCTCTCACACTAAGTTCACCCCATCTAGATATAACTAGTCCTGAATTCTAGTTTGTCACAATTCCCAGTGAAACTTACAAGAGAAAGGTTAGAGGAAGAAAGTAGATTTCTGCAGTGGTAGTTGGTCCCAAGGCTGTAACTGATGCTTATTAACACCCTCCTTTACCACCTATTCTTGATTTCCCTCATCCCTGGCTACTACTTCCATAGTCCAAGTGGCTTGCCTGGTGGGTGACTTAGATACACATCACTGAAGAGTCTGGGCTCCACCTTACTCTGCCTTATCAGTCTGTGGTTGACACACTTGCCCATTTACAGTTAAAACTGGGTATGGGAGGATCACAAGGTGCCTCAGTAGATCACCTGAATGCCAAATATGTTCCTCCCACCCCCATTTTGTATCAGACTTACCTCCTCATAATGATCAGCATCAACTATGTCTGGCAGTGTGGGAACTCCTTTGTGTGCCTGCTAGTCTACTGGCACAAGGAGCCTTAAGTGACAAGATGGCAGCCCCCTCTGTGAACAAAGACCTTCTAGACCCACAGGGACAATGTTGTGAGAATGGGAAACACAAAGTCCCCAAATAGGTCATTAGCAATAATGGGAAGCAGTCCTGGCTCCTAGTTCTATTCCTCGATTCCCCAGCCCATGTGGCCAACCTGTTTGGGACACAGTACCATAAAATGGCTTTGGACTTACTTCTTGAAAGACAGCCCCCCACTCCTAACAGGGTGTCTTCTTCATACCAGGCATGTCAACTGTGCCTTCCAATGACCTTTTTCATAGCTCTATCAAGCAGGCAACTTCTGTATGATGAAGTTTGTGGTCAGGCCAACGGATATCATTTTCATGTATCTGTAAAATGGGGATAATAAAATCACTATCCTATAGGGTTTTATGCTGGAGAGTCTAGATTGTCTCCCCACATCTGTCCTCTCCTTTCTGGATACATAGCTGATCAACCAACCATTATGTTTCCAATCTCCCTTAACTAACTCGAAGCAACTATGTGACTAAGTGTTAACCACTGTACAATGCTGGATTTACTTGGCTAAGGGAAATTCTTTATCCTATATTTATATACTCTTTCATCCCTTTTCTCCCAGTTGTTTGAAAATGATGATTATGGGTGATGAATGGTGATGGTGAAGCTTAATCTGAGGATGGCAGAGCCATCCTGCCAGCCTGGATTCATGGATAGCTCTGCGGAGCAGAACAACCCATCTAACAGCAATGCACTGTTGTAGGAGAAATCAATGTCTGTAATAGTCAAGGCCCGATTAAGCAACTGACCCATGGCAACACTCAAAGTGTCAGAATTAGGATTTAAACCCTAGTCTGTCTGGCAAGCATTCCAAAATGCAAGTGTCTTTGTTATTTAATTAAGTTTCATATTTATATTAAAAAAATAGTGAGGTCCTAATCAGTATTATCATCCCTGAGAATTTACATTTATTAGATTCCCTTGAAGGTCGGGAGGGACCCCTCCTACCCTGGGTGGCATTTTCTCTGAAGCTGGGGCCCAGCGAGGTGATCATGAAAGGAGTCTAAGCCTCACTAAAAAGGCTGCCTGTGAGGTCCACCGGGGTAGGAAGAAATTGAGGGCAAAAGAAGCAAGGGGCTTTGAGGCCAGGGGCTGGCTGGCTGTCCCTTTAGGGATATAAAGAACAGGTGAGGCACAGTGAAAACTAGTAAAGATAGAAGGATAAGAAGTAGCAGTCACAGCAAGGAATTTCAGACCCTGCACAAAGACTATTTTAACCTTTATCTCCATGGTATGTACATATTTACTTTTTCCTTCCAGGTTAGTAGGCTATGAGATCTCCATGTTACCTCCTTGGGGGAGGTAAAATCTTTTATGCCAACAGCTCTTATCAGTTCACCATATTCCGCTTGCAAAGGATTTAGTCATTTAATGGTTCATTTGCTCAGATTGACTATTTAATATCTGTACAGATAGCTTCTCCAGGCTTGACTGCATCTGCATCTAAGGTGACTTGATTGACAGCTCTGCTATACAACAGCAGTAGGGGGCCTCTAGGATTGCAAGGGAAGGGAAGGGGAACCAGGGTTTATTGAACGCCCACTACACATTCGACATTTTAAACATTTTCTTTTACTTCCACTAACATATGACATTTTATCATCCCAGTTTTCAGAGATGAGAAACCTGAAGTTTAAAGAGGTTACATAACTTATCCAAGATTACAAATTTAGTAAGTGGAGGAACTGGTGTTCAAGCTCAACCCCTTCTGACTCGGAAATCTGTGCCCTTGCCACTGTTCTTCCTCTGCGACCACTCCGACGAGGATGCTCCCATTCAGACTGAACTGAATTTCCTCTATAACAGCGGTTCTCAACCTGTGGGTCGCGACCCCTTTGGCGGTCGAACGACCCTTTCACAGGGGTCGCCTAAGACCATCCTGCATATCAGATATTTACATTACGATTCATAACAGTAGCAACAATACAGTTATGAAGTAGCAACGAAAATCATTTTATGGTTGGGTCACAACATGAGGAACTGTATTTAAAGGGCCAGAAGGTTGAGAACCACTGCTCTATAATGTGGAGAATAAAGGTCCTGACCTCCTGTAACTGCATAAAATGAAATAAGGTGTACAACCTAGCACAGTGCCTGGCAGTAGCAGATGTCAAATGTGCTGAAAAACACATACACATTTTCTGTATGTAACCATGAAATGAACAGTTTTAATGGCATTTCATTTTGCATCGAAGCCAAGATCTAAGGAACTGAGTCGTCAGCTTGATCAGCCTCTGTGAGCTGTCAATGGACAGTTGGGCTAATTGCTCCTTTTGGGGAGTAAGTGAAGTTGATCATATTAAGACACACACAAAAATATTGTGGCAACGGACTTTTCTTGGTTGTCCCTGGAGGCAAACAAAAGCAAGTGAGTGGAAGTGACAGAAGGCAGACTCCAACAACATTTTAGAAGTCCAGCTGTCAGATGTCTTCTAAAGAAGTAAAGGTCACTGAGCATGTCCAGGCTGACTAGGGGCCCACCTGCCAAGGGTGGTATATGACAGCATCCTGAAATGGGCAAGACCCTGAACTACATACAAAGTCCTGATCCAGTCCCTTGGCCAAGTTTCTATGGCATTTTTGTAGGTTGGGGCGAAGAGTTCTATTTCCTTCCTGGGTAATTTCAGGACACCCCAACCTTGAAATTTATATGCATTATGCTTGATCAGAGACTGTTTTCTTTTGCAAAAGCCACTTTCCCATTTGTCATTCCCCGCACCTTTGGAGGGAGGAGCCGTGTTGAGCATCTGCTCCCGGATCTCTGTCCTGTCCTCCAGCTACGAGAACACCCCCGTTCCTGTGGGGGCGCAAGGGTTGGCTCTCTTTTTAGAAATTCCCTTCTGTGCTGTGCTAATCACACCCTCAGTACATTTTACATCTTATTTTTAGGAGCAAAGTATAAAGAGTCCTAGAACCGACAGCAGTTTCTGTGGCAACTTGCCTCGCCCCCTTGCTTGTCCAGCTGCGCAGAATGAAATTCTAAAAGGGGCCATTTTACATCACGTAAAGAAGATCCACAGTGAAGGGGCTTTTAAAGTGAAGGTTTCTTCTAAGTTAAGTGGGAACTAGCCGGGAATTAGGTTGGGGGAGATGAATAGAAGAAATAGAACCTTTACTTAGAACTAGAACTATTATGAAGTCCCAGGTGTTCACAGGCATGCCCTAGTTGCCCTGATTTTTTTTCCTCAGAGCATGATTTTAGATGCAAAAATAGCATTTAGACCAATGAAAACTAGGTTTGAATATTTATATCAGAAGAGTTTGTTGATAAATTTCTCTTCCACCTCCTCCCCTCAAAGACTCTTCCTGCATAACTTTCCAAGCAAGACTAGATTATAAATTGGCTTTTCAAAATCACCTTGAATAGCTTTCTTAAGGCAACTCTCCCAGCAGGCTGTCACCAAATTCTCTCTTCCTGACACAAACAGGCAGAGTCTCCGTGGGCAGGGCCTGGGCTTGTAAAAGCAGCACCCTCAGAGTGTGATTTGGGGGACACCAAAAGACCACTAGTCCAGCCTGGCAGGCATCGCTCAGTGGTTGAGCATCGACCTATGAACCAGGAGTTCACAGTTCAATTTCTGGTCATGGGGGCTTGATCCCCATTGTGAGGCATGCAGGAAGCAGCCAATCAATGATTCTCTCTCTACCTCTCCCTTCCTCTCTGAAATCAATCCTATATAATAAAAGGTTAATATGCAAATCAACTGAATGAGGGAACAACCAGTCGCTATGATGCACACTGACCACCAGGGGGCAGACGCTCAATGCAGGAGCTGCCCCCTGGTGGTCAGTGCACTCCCACAGAGGGTGCTCCGCTCAGCCAGAAGCCCTGAGCCAGGCTCACCACTGGCAAGCTCAGTGGCGGTGGCAAGAGCCTCTCCCACCTCAGGGGCAGCGCTAAGGATGTTCTACTGCTGGCTTAGGCCCATGGGGAGCGGGCCTAAGCTGTCAGTCAGACATCTCCCGAGGGGTCCGCAGACTGCGAGAGGGTGCAAGCCAGGCTGAGGGAACACCCCCCC
>NW_005871352.1:508739-517657 GCF_000147115.1 Myotis lucifugus
AAAATACATTTCTCATAAGGCCATTAGTAGAGAGGCCACAGAAAAGAATAAATAAATATGTCCCAAACCTAAACTGCACTTACACATTAACTGAGCTCCAAGTTTCCTGAAGCCAGTTAAGTGAAATTTTTATTATGATTCATTATATGATTATCACCTGTTAAGAGCAAAGCCACCAGTTTGTCAGGTGAAAGACATTTTTTCTGACACTAAATTCTTAAAAGTGACTCTGTATGTTGGAAACAACAGAATGAAGTTTTTTTTCAACAGTAATTCAGGAAAAGATGCAAACCATTCTCCACATGGCAATTTATTATATTAACCTTTGGTGAAGTTTTAGGTTATAACCTCAAAATAAAACTCAGTGAAGCCACCAATGTAATGCTTTAAAACACTGGACAGGCACAACTGCATTAACTCAATCTGTGTAAGCAGATTGGCTCCAGGAACAACTGGAGAAGGGGATCAAGGGAAAATGGCATAAAGAGCTAGATTTTGATAGGAACAATGTCAATGAAAGCCAACCTATGGGGTCAGCTGAGATGTAGTGGGGTTGAGGCCAGCAATCAGGCATGGGAAACTGATCACATTAAAGGGAGAAGGGTAACTAGAAAAAGGGAAGGAGGATGGAAAGAGGAAGTGAGAGGGTCAAAGAAACTATACTTCCTTTACTTATAACTGGAATCAATATCATGGTTTCTTCTCTGTATTTCTCCAGTGGTAAGAGCTCCATAAGATTCTTAAGTATACAATTTTAATAAAAATTAAAATGTAAGGGAATGGTAGAATAGACAGTTTGCACTGATTAAGTGATACCCAAGCACTTGATCCCATTGAATTGAACTTGGCCTCTGTTTGGGTAGAACTTACTTTTACATCACTCCCACCTTTCCTATAGCCTCCCTGCTCTGGGACTATTTCACCCAAGGCTCTGTGGATCACTGTAGAAATGAGAATGCCTTCCTCTCAGTTTCTTCTTTTTCAGCTGAAATGATTACTAACAACTACTTGGAATTTTAAACACAGAATTTCTTGGGAAATTCTACCCATACCAAATTCTTCCTGCTGTTGCCCCTCTGAAGTTCTCTTATTCTTTATCTGAATGCCCCAAATTTCCTAACAGTTTCCTCACAACTCCAACCTTAACTCATCTTACCTGACGAATGTTAACATATTTAGTGGAGGACTTTAGCCCACTCACATTTATTTTAACCACCTGTATATTTAGTCACGTTCCTGGCTTTTGATTTTAAATTCTCTTTTTCACAATTTCCTATTTGTGGTTGGTTCTCCCGAATTTCCGACTTATACTGGAGGACCAGGTGTTCCTTTCCTTCCCCTCTACAGCAGGGACACTTTTTTCTGTTATGGGCCAGATAATAAATATTTTAGACTCTGTAGGCCACATGGTTTCTGTCACAACTCCTCAATACTGATGTTATAGTACGGAAGCAGCCAAAGACAATACAAAATGAATGACCATGGCTGTGTTTCGATAAAACTTTGTTTACAAAACAAGCAGCAGGCCAGATTTGACCTGTGGCCATAATTTACTAACCCTTGTTGTCGAGGATTAGAAGTTTCACATCCTTCATTTAAAAAAAAAAAATTGTACTTACTGACTTTTGAGAGAGAGAAAGAGAGAGAATGAATCCATTCATTCATTGGTTGATTCTTATATGTGTCCTGACCAGGATCAAACCTGAAACCTTGGCAACTCTCTAACCAACTGAGCTATCCAACCAGGGCACATCTTTCTTTTTTAACAAACATACCTTTCATTAATAGAATACACATTCAGCCCTAGTTGGTTTGGCTCAGTGGATAGAATGTTGGCCTGTGGAGGGTCCAAAGTTCGATTCCAGTAAAGGGCATATGCCAGGATTGTGGGCTCTATCCCCAGTAGAGAGCATGCAGGAGGCAACTGATCAATGATCCTCATCATTGATGTTTCTATCTCTCTTTCCTTCTTCCTTCCTCTCTGAAATCAATAAAAATATATTTTTAAAAACTGTTAAAAAATAGAATACACATTCAACTTCTATGACAGATAATCTGAACAGTAGGACTTAAACAAAATAATAATTTTTCTGATTATGTATAAGCAGTCAGCAGCTGCTTTGACAACACCATGGTATCAGGACCCAGAATCCTATCTAATTGATTCTCATCACTAAGGTGTCACCTGTACCTACCTCCTCAACCACATTTCAGCCTGTGAAGAGGGGGAAGGAGAACTGAAGGGCATGCACCTTCTCTTTAAGGACACAGCCTGGAAGATGCACATATCACTTTCCCAAGTCCCTTTTATCAGAAGTTTGTCATAGGTTACACCTGGGTTATAAGGTAGCCTGAGATATGTAGACAAACTGGGAGACCATGTACCCAACTTCAAATCTTATGACTAAGAAGATGGGGAGGACAGTTATTGGCAATCTCTGAGAAAACTAAAACTTTGATTTTCTGATTTGCTTCAAAGATTAATTAGAAGCTATAACCCCTCATCCAATCAAAACAAAACCTTTCACACATATGTATTTCACACATTTAAAATCCAGTTATGTTTTTACTGTTGTCATCTCCCTAGATTCGTGTTCTTCTAACTCCCATAGAGTTTCTGGTGGACTCCATATCCTTATTTAATAGATGTGACTGTTTTGCCAATGATCATTTTCTAAGATCTGACCTCCAAACTTTCAAGACAATTAGTCTATATTTTTCCTTTTTTCCCCCTTTTTTTCATAGAGAAAGAACAAGTAGCACCTGGGGAAAGACCTGGGTTTCATTACTGTAATCTACACAAGAGTTTTCTGTGTAGGGTTGGACAACATGAAATGAGGTATCTGTCATGTGGTATGACACTGAGTGAAGGAACAACCCTCCACAGATAACATGACAGTGAATTAATTCCCTGCTGTTATAACTGTTCTGAGAACCTCAGTCATCGGCCACCTTTATAAATAATTTTCCACTCGTATATATGGGTATCTGACAGTGTGTTTGCATTCACATAAGGAAGAAAAGCCAAAATTATTTGGCTTGCAATCAACAACTGCCTCTATTTTTGTTTTGCAGTGCTCTCATTCAGTGCATTTTAATACGTTTTTAACAATGCATGAATTTGAGTCAGAGGAACTGGAGGAAAAGCTGGGATGACACACATGTATTACAGGATATAAAGGGATGAGACGTCATCTATTGTTTGCCATGCCAACAACCCTTAAATTAGTGCCCTTTCTCCTTCAGAACTGAATTGTTCTCATTACAGCGGCTGGGCACAAGTAGGTTGGCATAATTTGGTGTTTTCTGTTAACAAGTTTTAAATCTGGAGTCATGCTTGAGTTAATCTCCAAGTTCTATCTCACCCAGATTTTATCAGCTTTAGTTAGAGCTCTGGTTTTGGAAGGCTTCTTCCATACATGTCATTAGATGTTTATAGTTCATTGTTTGGAGATAGATCTTGACAGGAGCAAAGACAGACAGGAAATGCAATATTGTTTTCTTTAAAGGCTAGACTATCTCTTTTTCTGAATACTATCCTCCTGCTCTTTGGCCAATGATGTTAACCCAACAGTGAAACAAACTAACATTTAAAAGCATTGAAGTATATGATTTTTTTAAATTAAATCTTTATTGTTCAGATTATTACATTTGTTCCTCTTTTTTTCCCCCATAACTCCCCTCCTTCCAGCTCCCACCCCACCTTCCGCCCTCACTCCCCACCCACTGTCCTCATCCATAGGTGCACGATTTTTGTCCAGTCTCTTCCCGCATCTCCCACACCCCTTTCCCCCCCAAGAATAGTCAGTCCATTCCCTTTCTATGTCCCTGATTCTATTATAATCATCAGTTCATTCTGTACATCAGATTATTTATTCACTTGATTCTTAGATTCACTTGTTGATAGATGCATGTTTGTTGTTCATAATTTGTATCTTTACCTTTTTCTTCTTCTTCCTCTTCTTAAAGGATACCTTTCAGCATTTCATATAATACTGGTTTGGTGGTGATGAACTCCTTTAGCTTTTCCTTATCTGTGAAGCTCTTTATCTGACCTTCAATTCTGAATGATAGCTTTGCTGGATAAAGTAATCTTGGTTGTAGGTTCTTGGTATTCATCACTTTGAATATTTATTGCCATTCCCTTCTGGCTTGCAAAGTTTCTGTTGAGAAATCAGCTGACAGTCATATGGGTGCTCCCTTGTAGGTAACTGAGTTTCTTTCTCTTGCTGCTTTTAAGATTCTCTCTTTGTCTTTTGCTCTTGGCATTTTAATTATGATGTGTCTTGGTGTGGTCCTCTTTGGATTCCTTTTGTTTGGGGTTCTCTGTGCTTCCTGGACCTGTAAGTCCATTTCTTTCACCAGGTGGGGGAAGTTTTCTGTCATAATTTCTTCAAATAGGTTTTCAATATCTTGCTGTCTCTCATCTACTGGCACCCCTATAATTCTGATGTTGGTACGTTTGAAGCTGTCCCAGAGGCTGATTACACTATCTTCGTATTTTTGGATTCTTTTTTCATTTTGCTTTTCCAGTTGGGTGCTTTTTGCTTCTTCGCATTTCAAATCTTTGACTTGATTCTTGAGCTCCTCTGGTCTGCTGTTGGGTGTCTGTATAATATTCTTTATTTCAGTCAGTGTATGCTTAATTTCTAGTTGGTTCTTTATCACAACATCGAGGGTCTCATTAGATTTCTTGAGGATCTCATCAAGTTTATCGGCAGTTTCTAGAAAATTATTGAAAGACCTTAAAAGTGTGTTTTTTAGCTCTATATCCTCCATTTCTGTCATGTTTCTTTGTCTCCGCATTTTTTATGCTTTCTTGGTGCACCCCCTTGTGGTCTTTGTGCACAGTATTGTTGTAGTTAAGCCTTGATTGTTGTCGGCAATACTGGGGGTTATTTGACTTCCAGGCTAACTGGCTATGAGAGTCAGCTGTGTCTGCAGTGGGAGAGCTTCTGTGCTGGATCTCTAGGGTGGTGCTAATCTAGCGTTTGCCTAAGGCTATGCGGCAAATGCCTCTGTGCAGGGCTTGGGCGGGGCGGGTCCCTGGGGATCTACAGGGCGGGCGGAACAAGCAGTTATGGCTGCTCTCAGTTCCGTCCCCAGGGGCTCTGCCTCTCAGATTCTCAGCATCCGCTGCAAACCTCGGAGAGAAAGCTGCCTTCGATTTTCGACCAAAGCCAGACAGTCCCGCTTCTCCTGTTTGAGTCTGGGTCCCTAGAGACTCACCCTGATCTGGAGCTCAGAGTCTGAAACTCCCTCCCGATTGAAAACAACAACCCCGCACTCCGCCACCAGCCCGCTCCACATGCACTCCGAGCCTTAGTATTTCACTTCAGCACTGCGCCTCCTCTGAGTCTCGGTATGTTATTCTCTTTCCTCCTAGTTGTAGAACTTCCACTCAGCCAGCCTTCCTGTGGTTCTGGATGATGTCCCTTCCGTCTTTTAGTTGTATTTTTGAAGTGGTTGTTCGAGGCAGCAAACTCCAGTGTTAACCTATGCCGCCATCTTGGTTCCTCCTCTATATGAATTTTTTAATAAGTGAAAAAGCAATTTGGACTCCCTCATTTAAGTCTTATGGAGTAGTCCCTATATCAGGGACAAATAAATATATTTAAGTTACCTGCAGTTTTGCTGAAGCTGGAGTCTGAATTTTAAGTTGCTGAAACTGAAAAACTGCCATCTGGGACTCCATAACTAATTTCTTCATGTTAAAATGGAAATTGAAATCTATTCTATGGGCAAACCCTTGTTAGGTTTTGCATTGCAGATAGATGTAAAGCAAATAACTCCATATTAATTTTGGGAGATCCCTGAACCACTGAAATAACACAAATATAGATGCCTCAGACCAAGATATTTTCATTCAGTTTAGAAATAGGAATTGGATATGTCTTTAGCAAGACTGTGTCTTTGCAGGAAAATGTCTTTTTTCTAAATATGTGTTTGAACTGTACTGAATGTGCCCCAAAAGGGTAGTTATTAAAGACTGAATAACCTAGACTTTGATTAATATGTTGCCCATTAATTACTGTGATTGCCTTGCAGTAGAAGGTGTGGGGTATCAGACCACATTGAATTTTCCACCTGTCAGTCAGACTGGATTGAAAAAAAGAGAAGCAGGCTTTGGATTGAGGGAAGGAGATCTCTCTCTCTCTCTCTCTCTCTCTCTCTCTCAAAGGCTGTGAGAGGTGGAAACTAAGCTCTTGGGAGAAAGAACATGGGATGTGCTATTTGTGGGCACAAGCAGGTGCTTGCATGTTAGTGACAGATCAGGAGAAATGACCTGTGTGGGACTTCTGTGAAGGGACATGGTCCATGGGTTCTACTTAACTTATTTAGCCTAGAATTTCCCAAACGTATTCAAATAAGGAACCCCTATGCTCTATAACACTTTTTAATATGCCATAGAATACTTTTTGGAAGAAGACGCTAGAAGAAATGGTATTAGCCACACTTTCTCTTAGCATGAATTGGAATCACCCAGATGGCTTGTTGGAACACAAATTGCTGGCCCATTCCCAAAGTTTCAGTAGGTCTGGGGTGGCCCTGGGAGATTTGCATTTATAACAAGTTCCGGGCTGCATGCTGGTGCCGGAATCACACTTATACAATGAATCACAAATTAAAATAATATGGTTTTTTCTTTCTCTTACTGGAGTAACACAAATCAGAGCAAGTAGTCATTAAAATAACGGCCAGATATGAAAAGCTCACAGCTAACATCATACTTGATGGTGAAAAACTGAAAGCTTTTCCTCTAAGATCAGGAAAAGGCAAGGATGCCCATTCTTGACATTTTTATTCAATACAGTACTGGAAGTGCTAGCCAGAGGAATTAGGTAAGAAAAAGAAAAGACATCCAAATCAGAAAGGAAGTAAATGTGTCCCTGTTTACAGATGACATGAATATATATATATATATATATATATATATATATATACACATGACCTAAAGACTCCACAGGAAAACTGTTATAACTAATAAACCAATTCAGTAAACTTACAGGATACAAAATCAATATGCAAAATACAATTGTGTTTAGGAAATTAAGAAAAAATCTCATTTACAATAGTACCAAGAAGAAAAAAAACATTTATAAATAAATTTAGCCAAAGAGGTGAAAGACATGTATACTGAAACTACAGAACATTGATGAAAGAAATGAAAGACACAAATGCTGAGACAGCCTGTATTCATGAATTGGAATGTCCATGCTATTCAAAGCAAGTTACAGATTCATTGCAATTCCTATCAAAATCCATTGGCATTTTTTACAGAAATAGAAAAAAACAATTCTACATCTCATATGGAACCACAAAAAGCCAAAAACAGCCAAATAAATCTTGAGAAAGAACAAAGCCAAAGCCATCACACTTCCTGACTTCAAAATATACATTCAAATTGACCATCTATATATATAAAAGCTCAGCGACCAAATGGCGGAACGACTGGTCGACCAGTCGCTATGCTGTGCACTGACCACCAGGGGGCAGATGCTCAATGCAGGAGCTGCCCCCTGGTGGTCAGTGCGCTCCCATAGTGGGAGAACCGCTAAGCTGACTGGGGTGAGTGGCACTCCCACAGCAGGGGGGTTCCCCCCAGGCCATGCCCCCCACCAGTGCACAAATCCTGTGCACCGGGCCTCTAGTAATAAAATAAAAAAAACCACATACTCGCATAAAGACAGACATATAGATCAATAGAACAGAATAGGAATAAATCTAAACATATATGGTCAGCTGAACTTCAACAAGGGAGCCAAGAACACACAATGGGGAAAGGATAATTTCTTCAACAAATCATGCTGAGAAAACTGGATATCCACTTCCAAAATAATGAAATAGGGCTCAACTCAAATGGGATAAAGATTTAAATGTAAGATCTGAAACTGTAAAGCTCCTAGAGGAAAACAGGGGGGAATTTCATGACATCAGCCTGTGCAACCATGGATATGACCCCAACAGCACAGCAACAAGACCAAAAATAAACAAGTGGGATTCCATCAAATTGAAAATCTTCTGCACAGCCAATAAAACAATCAGAGTGAAAAGACAATGTGTGGAGTGGGAGAAAATATTTATAAAGCATATACTAGTATCTGATGAAGGGTTCATCTCTAAAATATATAAAGAACTAGTGGCCCGGTGCACAAAATTCATGCACGAGGGTGGAGGGGAGTGTCCCTCAGCCTGGCCTGCACCCTCTCCAATCTGGGACCCCTCGGGGGATGTCCGATTGCCGGTTTAGGCCCACAGGGATCGGGCCTAAACCGGCAGTCAGACATCCCTCTCGCAATCTGGGACTGCTGGCTCCTAACTGCTCACCTGCCTGCCTGCCTGATTGCCCCTAACCACTCTGCATGCTGGCTTGCTCGCCCCCAACTTCCCCCCCCGCCAGCCTGATCACCCCCAACTGCCCCCCCCTCCCGGCCTGATTGCCCACAACTGCCCCCCTCTTAGCATATTTCACCCCCTGTTGCACCACCCCACGGCCTTATATAGTGTCTCCAGCATGCCGGATTGATTGAACCCAGGAATCTGCCCCGACGTAGAGACACCATTAAGACCTACCTGAGGCTTTTGACCATACAACTGTTCCTGAAAAAGAAGAGAATCCAACTTCCATTTCTCCCCCGCGAAGGGCTCACTGCCAATTATTAGTTTCTCTTGAGCCCCGTATGTGGGTGCGGGACAAGGGATTGCCCCTGATGAGGATGAGTAAACACGGCGGAAGAACACAGAGCTGGGATTGACTGGCCTGGGGGGCTCTTTAGAAATACCTGCCAAGAAAGAGCACCTCCCTACGGTAATGCCTCCAAGCAAGACTATGATTGGAAGAGTGTCTTTGGCTTGTATAAACCCACACCCATTCACATTAATAAAGAGGTCCAGCATTTTACTGGTTGGGCCAAGCA
>NW_005871352.1:517757-595643 GCF_000147115.1 Myotis lucifugus
TCTTTGTCCCGCAAATTTGCATATTCCCTCCTGATTGGCTGGGGGTGTTGTGGAGGTATGGTCAATTTACATACAAAGACTATTATTAGTGTGGATTCCTATAATTCAACAGCAGAAAAACCTAAAAAAAAAAACCTAAATAAAAACAAAAAAACAACACCTGAATACCCCCATTTAAAAAATGGGTGAAACAATGAAGGAAAAATACCACATGATCTCACTCATTCATGGATAATAGAGACCATTATAAACTTTTGAACAATAATAGATACAGAGGCAGAGCTGCCTCACACAGATTGTCAAACTGCAGCGGGAAGGCCGGGGAGGGTTGGTGGGCAGGAGGGAGGGCGGTAAGAGATCAACCGAAGGACTTGTATGCATGCATATGAGCATAACCAATGGACATAAGACACTCAATTTACATATTTGTCTATTATTAGTGTAGATTCCTATAACTCAATAGCAGAAAAAACTTTTTAAAAACCCTAAATAAAAACAATAAAACAACAACACCTGAATACCCCCATTTAAAAAATGGGTGAAGGACTTGAATAGACATTTCTCCAAAGAAAGCATATAAACAGCCAACAGGTATATGAAAAAATGCTTAATATCATTAGTCATCAGGAAAATGCAAGAGTGAAATATCACCTCATATCTGTTAGGGTGGTTATTATCAAAATAACAAAAGACAACAAGTGTGGAAAAATTTAAACCCTTATACACTATTGGTGGGAATACAAAATGGTGTAGCCACTATGGAAAACAGTATGAAGACTACTCAAAAAATTAAAAATAAAGTTACCATATAATCCAGTAATCCTACTTCTGGGAATTTATCCAAAAGAATTGAATGAAATCAGAATCTTGAAGATATATTAGCACTTTCATGCTCTTTGTAGTACTATTCACAATAGCTGAGATATGGAAACAACCTAAGTGTCCATCAACAGATGAAAGACTAAAGAAAATGTGATATATACATACAAATGGAATGTTATGCTACCTTAAAAAATAAGAGAATTCTGCAATTTGTGACAATATGGAGGAACCTTGAGGACATTATACTAAGTGACATAAGCCAATCACAGATGAAATACTGAATGACTCTACTTACAATAAGTGTCTAAAATAGAATCAAAGAGTAGAATGGTGGTTGCCAGGGACTGGAGAGAAGGAGAAACAGGGAGTTGCTAAACAATATAGTCATTGAATTCACACCATGAGTAGGACATGAATAGAGTTTGTTCTACCCTGGAAACTCCAAGGCACACTGATGAAAATCCCATAGACAAAGCTTTAAATTACTCACCCTCAAGTATGCAAGGTAATTTTAAAAAATTAATAAGCATCCTATATAATACAGCCTAATATGCAAATACTCCACTTGACCAGGAGTTCAACTGGGAGTTCGTCCAGGGGGCCAGCAGCCGCTGGTAACCTACCTGTGCACAAATTTTGTGCACTGGGCCTCTAGTCTATATATATAAAAGCCTAAGTAACCATTATGACTGGATGACTGGCCAGTAACTATGACGTGCACTGACCACTAGGGGGAAGATGCTCAACGCACGAGCTGCCCTCTGGTGGTCATTGAGCTCCCACAGCCAACCTCCTGTGGCTGGCCAACCTCCCACAGTGCCTCCCCTCACCCCGACCGGCCAGCCCTGATTGGCCCCGATCGCCGGCCATGCCAAAGGACCCCACCTGTGCGCGAATTCCTGTTTATTATATTATCCATGCGTCCTGGCTATTTTGACCATTTTACAACTTAAGTGTCTTTTTTTGTTTTTTGTTTCTAAAATGTTTTTTAAAATTAATTTTTGGAGAGGGAGAGAAAGAAACATTGATGTGAAAGCTAAATATCCACTGGCTGCCTCCTGCATGCCCCCTACTGGGGATTGAGCCTGAAACCCAGGCTTGTGCCCTAACCAGGAATTGAACTAGCAACCTTTTGATGCATGGGACACTGTTCAACCAACTGAGTCACACTAGCCAGGGCAACTTAAGTGTGTTTTTGTTTCAAGTATAAAGTAATTGAAAAGAGTTTTACTCATTAACATTAGCTATAGTAAATTCTCTGCAATCTTGCCACCTTTAGAGCCATGTGGGCATGCTGGTTTATGTTATCATGGCAGTTCGACATCTAGTCAATTAAATCTGAAGAAACCCAGTCAGTCATTAGGCGATTTGGAATGTAAAACAATAAACAACCGGTTTTGTTGATTGCTTTGGCTGAATTGATTAAATGCCTCAGAGAAATAGAGGAAACACTTCAGTATGACAGCTTTACATTTCTGCTTTCCAGTAATTACAGTCTCTGTTGAGCCAAGACTTCCAAAGGGAAAACAGAAAATTTCTGAATTGGTGTCTCATTTACAATATATTATTATCTTCATTATATTTACCTGAAACAGAGAATTAGCAAAACCAAAACCAAAGTAGAGCAGAAGAGATGAGCTGCCTGTCCCCAGCCAGAGTTCATCTACAGAAGTTAAATATGCACACAGTAACTATTTCTGTCTCCGTGAGGCAATTATTAGCCCACAAATTCAAATGTGCTTCGCTCCAAGTTGCTTTAGGGTAGCATTGCCTCTTGGCACATCTGCTGCTGTGATGAACTTTAAGAAAATGTCAAGGTCACTCATTCTACGTTTCAAAGACTTAGGGAACCTTTCACCTATCCATCTTCTTATAATATGCATCTTAATGACTGTGGCAGCCCTGAACTTGTACTGCTCAGATATCCACTGTGATGAGCAGAATCTAAGGTGCTGGTAGCTGCCCCTCTGAAGGTACCCCTGCATTTGCACCAAGGTCACAATTCCCATAGGTTGCTCCCAGCCAATGACTGAGCATGATGCAGGTACAAATGTGGTCCTACTCCTGTGCAGCACGAGACTCCTTCAATGGGTAACTTGACATGAGGACTCCCCACTGCCTTGGCTGAACCTCTCTTGGAACTGCACTGCAGTCTGAGACCATTACTGCCCAACCTTCCTTCCCTCTGCTTCCAAGGGATCAGACCTTTGTTTCCCTCCGAGGACTCTTTCTGCCTACTCCTGCCTGCTCCCCCTTTATCCTTCACAGCTGTTACCCTCTCGTGCACATCTAACCCTATCTAGGCATCTACTTCTTGGAGGACTCAAACTCATAATGACTTTTATTTTTATACTACTTCACACAGCAAAATCAAGGTAATCTGTGGTTTATGAATGAATTTTAAATAATGGGGAAAAAATAATGCTGAACCTGGAGTAAAAAAACAAACACCTGAAAGTTTTCTTGTCAGGGTCACAAATTAACTATAATCTGGCTTCTCCTGATAGACACCCTCTATTATTCAAAAACTGATGTAGAGATATTGAACACCATATTTTTTTTTAAATACATTTTATTGATTTTTTACAGAGAGGAAGGGAGAGAGACAGAGAGCTAGAAACATCGATGAGAGAGAAACATCGATCAGCTGCCTCCTGCACATCTCCCACTGGGGATGTGCCCGCAACCCAGGCACATGCCCCCGACCGGAATCGAACCTGGGACCCTTCAGTCCGCAGGCCGACGCTCCATCCACTGAGCCAAACTGGCTTCGGCTGAACACCATATTTTATATAAAATTTATAGGTTTTTATTAACTAACTAGAGGCCCAGTGCACAAAAAGTTGTGCACCCGGGGGGGGGGGGGTCCCTCAGCCCAGCCTGTGCCCTCTCACAAACTGGGACCCCTCGGAGGATGCCCACCTGCTGGCTTAGGCCCGCTCCCTGGGGGACTGGGCCTAAGCTGGCAATAAGACATCCCTCTGGCAGCCCGGGAGCCCTCAGGGGATGTCCACTTGCCAGCGGGAGCAGGCCTAAGCTGCAGTCGGACATCCTTAGCGCTGCTGAGGAGGCGGGAGAGACTCCCACCACCACCGTTGTACTGGCAGCTGTCAGCCTGGCTTGTGGCTGAGCAGAACTCTCCCTGTGGAAGTGCACTGACCACCAGGGGGCAGCTTCTACATTGAGTGTCTGCCCCCTGGTGGTCAGTGTGTGTCATTGTGACCAGTCATTCCCAGTTGTTTCTGCCTGTTAGGATCAATTTTCATATTACCCTTTTATTATATGCCTGGTACATGGGTGGGGGCTGGCTGGTTTGCCCTGAAGGGTGTCCTGGATCAGGGTGGGGGTCCCACTGGGGTGCCTGGCCAGCCTGGGTGAGGGGCTGATGGCTGTTTGCAGGCTGGCCATGGCCCCCAGCCATCCAAGCTCCCAGTGGAGGCTGGCTGGAAGCAGGCATCTGGGATTTATTTATCTTCTATAATTGAAACTTTGTTGCCTTTAGCGGAGGACACAGCCGGCCAGGGCAGGTGGGAAGCTTGGCTTCCTCCATCGCCGGGGCAACCAAGCCTCCTGCTTGCTCCAGCTCCGTGGCTGCCGGCCGCCATCTTGGTTGGGTTAATTTGCATATAGTCGCTCTGATTGGCTGGTGGGCATGGCTTGGGGTGTAGCAAAGGTACGGTCAATTTGCATGTTTCTCTTTTATTAGATTAGATACATTTTAGATCATCTTACTTATTTCTGCTTAGAAGTTTTTCCTGTTGGAAAATCATTATGAAAAGTATAGAACATTATTTAAAAACAAACACCACCTAGTTCTAGCACCCAAAGATACTATGATAACCACAGTTGCCATTTTAGTATGTTTTGTCTGTATTTTTTAATATATTTTTATTGACTTCAGAGGGGAAGGGAGAGGGAGAGAGAGAGAAACATAAATGATGAGAGAGAATCATTGATTGGCTGCCTCCTGCATGGCCCCTACGGGGACTGAGCCTGCAACCCAGGCATCTTCCCTTAACCAGAATTGAACCCAGGACCCTTCAGTCCAAAGGCTGACACTCTATCCACTGAGCCAAACAACCTAGGGCTTATCTGTATTTATATATATATATGTCTATACAGGTGAAATACTATAAACATAAATTTAGTATCCTGCTTTCCCCCATGGTATTTTTATAGAACACTTTTAATGGCTGCACAATATTTTATTGTGCATTATCCTCTCATTCCATTATCCTCTTATTTACTTAACTATTCCCTTATTCTTGGAATTCAGGTAATTTCTAATTTTCTAATTATAGGCCATTAAAGAGAGTCTATAATGAATATCTTGTTCATAAAATTTTAGTCTGCATTTTGGGACTTTCTTCCCTTTATATAGATCCCTATAATTCCATCCTGGCTTCCTGATAAGCCTGCAGCTTGAGAGAATCAACAGGCTTACTCCCCACATGCACATAGCATGTTAGAAGGATACAGGCCTGGCCGTAAGAAGACTCACTATCCCACTAACTAGCCAGCTGTCCTACACAAACAAGTCTCTTTACCGCAGAGTCCACAAGTATAAAATCAGGGAGCTGATTTAGATTATCCTTACCATTCCACTCATGCTTAATATTCCTAAACTCTTATTTAATCCACTAAATAAGAGTCACTAGATATGTCACTCCTATCTAGTGACATAATTTTTCCTATGACTTTAGGGCTGTATAGACACAAAGGAATACCACTGGTAATGGAACCTGGGACATTATTATATTAGTATTTTTATAGCACAGAGAACAATCAATATTATATGGGAATATGGTTGGTCCTGCGATTCTCCTCTAACTCATATACCTTGTTGTCTGTGTGTTTTTAAATTACTTTTGGTTTCTAAGTATTAGAAGTACATCATAGCTATGTGAACCTGCTCACTGAGGCTTCTAATATTAACCCAAAGCAAAATATTGTTAGGTATTAAAATACCACATTTAAAATGTTTTATTTGTGTTTCCTGAATTTACATCTGGCTCAATCTTCATATAAGGACTGTTTTAAGTGTTTCCCTGTGCATGACCTTGTGCTATGAACTGGTTCACAAAGATGTTATGTTTGATGCTGCAGAATATCTCATTGAAAAACCACAACACTGAGGACAAAGGAGCATCTAAACAACCCGTCTGAATCTCAGTGCCTGGCAGGGGGTAGGGTCTCTCGCCGGAGGTCAGGGAAGGAGGGCTGTGAGGAATTCTGGGTTTGGGGAGGCTGGAACCGGTACAATGTTGTGCTCCTCAGAGAGAAGATATGTGAATGAAGGAAGTGGGATTCCGGAAGCTTTTCATATGAAGTGGCAAGGCTTAGGATCTGCCAGAAAGAGAACATTGAAAGATCTGGATCTAAATTGGGAAAGATTTTTTTCCTGATAAAGGTGGAAACAGAACCATTTAATGTTTTACAGATTAAAAGTAAGTCAGAGGCAGAATAAACAGGAATGATAATAACTTAAGAAAGGCAAGTCTGAGCATATGGCAGTGAGTCCAATGGGAGTCAGTGTGGAGACCAGCAGCTGATCCAAGTTACTCACTTGGTAGGAGTTTGTGATGTGGGGGGATTAAAATTTGCAGAGAATGGAGCAAATGGCCAGGAATGCTGAGAAGGTGGTAGCCTCTGAAAACTCTGCCCACAAATTGTTGGGATTCCTGCCAGGAAGTTCTTGGAGAAAAAGTGGACATGAGGCCAGACATCTATAAGAACCTGTCACAGTTTGAGGCACAGGCTCAGGAACATGAATGTGTTTGAGTCTCGAGAGTGGGAATAGCTCCAGAGGACCATGCCCCAGAGTCTAGTGATTCTGCCTATGGATGAGCCACCCCCTCTGAGAACCTTGTACCTACTTTAGTCGCTCTCCTTCAGCCCTTCACCTAATGGGTCTGCCCCCAACCCCAATTCCATCCCCACCACTTCTCTCCTCAAGCTTTGGAGTCCCTCCTCCCCTTCTGGCATCCAATGCTAGCATCTCATGACTCCTCCATTCCCTCCTCATCCAGCTGTACCTCCCCCCGGGTCACTTCACCTGCCCTTCATCTTGATCCAGCCTACTTTTCCTCACCAGATGCTACAGTGAGGCCTCCACCAGATATTTACACGAAAGCCTTGGCTACCATGGCCACCAAGATTTGGGCATCTGCCCTCTATGGGAATGAGATTGAATTGAAGAGATCATGAAGTGAGACCAAGCAATTTCCAATAATTCCATTTCCAAAGCCATATTGGGAGTCAGTGCAGCGGATGATAGTGACTCGATTGAGATGCTGCTCACAGCCATTCCTGTTATCAAACAGTCTCGAGCTGTCAATGGTGAGTGTTGCTGTGTCCTCATCTCCTCTTTTACCAGCTGTCTTCATGGCACTGAAGCCAAGTGCTACAATATGGCTTGCCAGCAGAAGCTTTTCAAAAAAAAACGACATCTGTCCCAGGAGAGGTCACCTAGATGGTCCCCTAGCCAGGAGAGCAGCAGGATGCACCGGGACCTGCTTCACAATGAAGTTCAGCATGATAACTATTTCCAAGAAAGGAACCAAGAGCATGACAGACACCGGAATAGAGGAGCCCGCACTGCTGAGGAAGGAGTCTGGTTGGAAGCAAATGTTTTTTAATGGACTTGCATCACCTCACCTTCATCAGGACTAAAGGACAGAGGCTGTTCTTCCCCTTCCCCTTCTTCCAGATCCATAACCCCCTTTAGACACCCAGGGAATACCCTCCTGCATCCCTGCCAACCTCACACATCCTATTTGCCAGTGGAAAGAACCTATCAGACAGGATGTAAGGAAAAGAAAGGGTGATTAGGTTAAAACTGAAAATACATCTTTTTAATGAGCAAGACTAACATATCATGACCAGCAACATTCTATCACAATTGGGCGATAAAGCCATTTGGAAAGTAGCAAGTACTATAAAGTAATTGGGGAAGAAAGTGTTCATCATGGGAAGAGCTTCTGAAATGGAAGGGAAAGCTTTGTTTTTTGACTTGACCTGGATAGTAGTTACATTTATAAAAACTCATGAGTATAAAAATAAGTGTTTATAAACACAAATTTTCTATGTCATTATTGTATTTTCCAATAAAAATTGTTTTAAAAAAGAGAATGATACTAAAAGACACAATCACTAAATATAATATGTGGACCTTATTTGATCCTGATTTGAACAAACCAGTTACAAAATATTTGTGAATTAGAAAAATTAGAACATTGGCTAGATCTTTGATGACATTTAGGAATTATTGGTTAATTTTAGATGTGACAATATTACTATGTGTTTTATAGAAAGAATCCTTAATATTTAAAGATACAGACTGAAATAATTTTAGATAGTGTTTGAGATTACTTTAAAATAACCCAGGTAGGGTAGGAATGGCAGCTAGGAGTATAACTGAAACAAACTGATAATTGGTGAGACTAGTTGCACAGAACATGGGCGTTCGTTATACTATACTTTTGTGCATGTTTGAACATTTGCGTAGTAGCAAATTTCTTTTAGCGACATGACTGAGATGAGTAGTCCATAAGCAAAAGAAAGATGGGCCCATAAGTTCTGTACGTGGATTGCTCACGCAGCTTCCTTTCTCAGTCAGCTCTCTGAAGTTTCTGCCTGCGTGCGACAACTGTCCAAGTAAACCAAAACTTTAGGGCCAAGTGTCCAGTTAAAATACCAAGTCCCTGAATACCAAGTATCCCAAGGCTCCTTTCAGATCAGACTGGGAAAACAAAACATATTTTAACTCCTCTCAGGAGCGCTAGAGACCGGGAAGCGCAAGCTAACTTGAAGGCCATGTCCTGTCCAGGGACTGGCGCCCAGACTGGCACACCTGATAGGACAGAACTGCCCATTCCATTCTGCAGGGTTTCGGGTCCAGACTTAAATGCTGTCTCTGAACTGCCCCCCACACTTGAACAGCTGTTCAGGCTCAAGTTAGTGCTGAAGTAAAACATAATCATACCGGCTGTTTTTTAAGGCCTTGCTGCCTCAATGTTGTCATGCTGGCATCAGCACCAAATGCCAAATTGAGAAGAAAATGTTTCCATGACTGTGCTGCTGATTTTAAAAATAACATATCTGATGAGCCAGCTGCGATTAGACAAAAAAAAACATTAATAATCATTTCTGCAGTTTATTTTATCCTAAATAGTTCTCAAACATTACTCTATCCTTTCAAAACTATAATACAGATGTCCTGTTTGATAGGTTCTATCTTAAACAAGACACCTAGGAGATCGCTGTTTTTATCAAAAGGTAGGAGAAATCATTTACCCTAGTCAAATGGGAAGACCTAAAATCAATTATTATTTTGACAGAATCACATACATTTGATAAGCCAGTGTTGTCAGTTCATGGAGATACAGTAATTTGTCTCCCTGGAACTTGAAAATAAGGGAAATCAAGATTGACTTGAGCACTAAACCATGCAATGAATATCTAGTGACCAGACTGAGAATGCAAACCTGCTTAGAGACCAAGTAGCTGTCAGGTCAGCAAGACTGAACTATGAAAGAATGAATATATTATGATACCAAAAGAATGTGTACATCGCCCGGCCGGTGTTGCTCAGTGGTTAAGCATCGACCTATGAACCAGAAGGTCACGGTTTGATTCCCTGTCAGGGCACATGCCTGGGTTGTGGGCTCATTCCCCAGTAGAGGGCATGCAGGAGGCAGCTGATCAATGATTCTTTTGCATCATTGATGTTTCTATTTCTCTCTTCCTCTCCCTCTCTCTCTGAAATAAATTAAAAAAAAACATATCTTTTAAAAAAAGAATGAGCCGAAACTGGTTTGGCTCAGTGGATAGAGCGTCGGCCTGCGGACTGAAAGGTCCCAGGTTCGATTCCGGTCAAGGGCATGTACCTGGGTTGCGGGCACATTCCCGGTGGGGGATGTGCAGGAGGCAGCTGATCGATGTTTCTCGCTCATCGATGTTTCTGACTCTCTATCTCTCTCTCTTCCTCTCTGTAAAAAATCAATAAAATATATTTAAAAAAATAAAAAAAGAATGTGTTCATCAAAGGTGTGTGGGAGGGGATGATGTTGGCCCATCATAGAAATATAGGAAAATGAGTCTCACTAAGGCAAGTGTTGGCTGTGTGTGTCTATTACAAACTGGAGTGTTGGACATCTGACCTGGGTCACAGATTGCTTTGTATGGCTCCTACAGGTTTTAATTTTAATATTCAAATATTAAACATTTTCTTAAAAGATTTTATGTAAGGTTCTTCATTTATTAATTTTCTTGAAAACCCCCACATTCTCACATGGCGGCAATCAGCTAGAACTGTGTAAGGGCTGTCCCTTACAAACAGCTGCCCAGCTGTCCACAGCACCCACCAGGCACCTTCACTCAGCTCTCTTACTTGCCTGGCCCCTGGAGGCATCTGTGTTGGCCATCCCCAGATTAATACCTGCAGCTAAACAGTTGGTCTCACTTCCTGTGTTCTGAGTCCATCATCATCACACATTCTTCCGGTGCCAACTTGACTTTTGTTGTTAGTCGTCTATAGAGAGGGAGTGAGCTGGTCATGTCACTGTGAGGACTCCTACCCATGTGGCAGTTTTATGTTTCATGGCACAATATGAAACTGGCATTTTATTTTGCACATCAGTCTCCAGTCAGTCAGCCCTGGAGAGATGGATCCACTCTTGGTCTAACAATAAAACTGAGGGTCCGTCCGTCTTCAAGGCTGAGGGTCAAAACCCTGTTGCTTGTCAAACTCACAGTGGCATGCTCCCTGGTACAGTGACTTAGGACTGAACTACCCAGTGTCATCCCATGGGATCCTCCACAAAGAGAACATTTTCCAATTTTCATTTTATATTTGGAAGTACTTACTGTTTTAATTTTACCTTATAAAACACATTGTTTTACATTATACTTTTGTAGTTGGGTGTGATGTGTGTGTGTGTGTGTGTGTGTGTGTGTGCAAAATCCAAAGATAGGAGATTAGGTTGGTGGGAGAGCATACAAAATGAAAGTTTTGGTTAAAAAATAAAATGATCTTGGCCTTCCTGGCACTACTTCTTACAGAGTGCTGAGTGTATGCTTGCAGTTGCTTTAATCTTTCTATTAGTATCACGGTTCATGGCTGTTTATTAATTGTGAAAGAATTATTGCTTTTTCTAACTCTCAAACCTCATCTTCTCTACTTTGTTAATGTCATTGCCTCCGTAGTCACCCACTAGCCTCCTTATTTTGTAATTTAGAAAATGTCCACCTACATATTGCACCTCAATTGTGTCATCTGCCAAAAAGCATGATGATTGGGAAAGAAAATCTTAAAAACACTTCCTACACGTTCACATATTGCTTTCCACCACGGGCACTTGGGAGTCCCACTGTGCCTGGGAGAACTTTAGAACGATTCATACAGGAAGCAACTTGGGAAAGATGAACTCTCAAGTTTTCTCTTCAGCATGGGTGTTATAACGCTGACTCACGTAGACACTGAAATATTTAAGATCCCCCAACTCTTTCTCCATTTCAGCCATAAACATAGACATATCATTCATTCATTCATTCAAAAAATGGTTTTGCAGATGATCAGAGGTACACCTGAAGCCCATAGAAAGCAGTTTTCCTAAACTTAGTATTAATGATCATAATAATAATGGTGATAAAATAAAACAGACAAGATTTTTGCTTTTGCAACCACATACCTGACTTCAATTGTTTTGCTTTCTGCACTACAGATAGAACTGTTAAGCAGCTTCAAAGAATTTCCAGAAAGTGCCATGTAGATCTATACTTATGAGTTGCATTTTCCTCCTGTAAAGAGGAATCCTTAGGGAATATTTCTCAATACTGCTTCCAAATAATTTTAAAAACACACTAGACCAGTGGTTCTCAACCTTCTGGCCCTTGAAATACAGTTCCTCATATTGTGACCCAACCATAAAATTATTTTCGTTGCTACTTCATAATTGTAATCTTGCTACTGTTATGAATCGTAATGTAAATATCTGATATGCAGGATGGTCTTAGGTGACCCCTGTGAAAGGGTTGTTCAACCGCCAAAGGGGTCGCAACCCACAGGTTGAGAACCGCTGCACTAGACTGTCAGAAACTCATTTTCTGTTTCTGTCCCCACCTATATTATTCCTGTATCAGCATCATTTATAGTTTAAGCATCTTAAAATGATGATGTTTTTGAAATCACATATGCATTTGGTTAATAAATCAGGCGCACATGAACGGATCTTAACTGAGCCCCTAAAATAGATGTGCTTGACTGAAAACTTGTTCCTTCTCTTGTAAACTCTGTCAGCAACAAGCCAAGGAACTTAAGCTTGACAAATAGTGTTTTGGAAGCTATGTGAGATTATGTGTTGTTAAAACTGTTAACTTTTAAATAACAACTGTACTATTTTATAGTGACAAAATAATGATTCTGTGAATGTCATATGGGAACCCTGCAATTTATTTAAAAACTTTCTTAGCAATCTACAGGTAAGCTTAGAGGTCTGACAGCCAGTGAGGACATTTGATGGCCTCACAGGGTGGGTTTAATATGGTATCCTATATAATAAAAGCCTAATATGCAAATAGACCAAATGGCGGAACAACCGGTGGAACAACCAGTCGCTATGATGCACACTGACTACCAGGGGGCAGACACTCAATGCAGGAGCTGCCCCCAGCCCCCAGGCCCCAGGCCAGCCAAGGCAGATGCCAGGGGGACCCCCTGATTGTCCTTTCAGTCGCTCCACAGATGGGCCCTGATTGCTAGCCAGGCCTAGGGATCCTACCTGTGCCTGTGCACAAAATTCGTGCACCGGGCCTCTAGTTTTATTATAAAGGCCCAGTGCACGAAATCTTTGCACAGGTAGGGTCCCTAGCAGCTGCTTGCTGCCGGCCAGGGCTTTCCTTCGTTCCACGCTGCCCCCTGGTGGTCAGCGCACATTATAGTGAGCGATCAAACTCTTGGTTGGCCAAACTTCCAAGGGGGCACTTTGCATATTAGGCTTGTCCCAAGTAGCACGCAATTCCTAAGCAACCACAGAATGACTGTCTGGAAGGTAGCATCCTTACTTACCTGTACTACTCAAAGCCATTACCAAGCTGCTCTACACTTGAAGTAAGAAGGCAACTGACTCCCCTGCCTGGATGTACTTTACAAAGCAAGAACTGCAGTGAGTCTATTCCAGCCGTGGGCAAACTATGGCTTGCGGGCCGGATCCGGCCCGTTTGAAATGAATAAAACTAAAAAAAAAAAGACCGCACCCTTTTATGTAATGATGTTTACTTTGAATTTATATTAGTTCACACAAACACTCCATCCATGCTTTTGTTCTGGCCCTCCGGTCCAGTTTAAGAACCCATTATGGCCCTCGAGTCAAAAAGTTTGCCCACCCCTGGTCTATTCCATTTCAGAACCTCGGGCTTCAAAACTAGGCTCTAAGGATCTTCATGACCTTGGCCAGTTTCCATAACCTGACTCTACATTTTTATCCATAAAATTAATACATCTAATCTATAAGAATAGAATAGAAATACCTATTCACAAGAATATAAGGCCATTGTAAGGGTACAATGAGATGGCATGCTCAGCAGTGTGCCCGGGGGACAGTAAGCACTCAGTGAGTGAGAGGGTTTTATGTTACCCTCCCCACACACCATCTGCAGCTGCTGGAAGCAAAGGAACAGAGCTGCTCCTGCTTGGCTTTGTTTTACCTCCCAGATGTGGTTGCCACAGCTGAACAGCAGCAGCTTCTGGTTCTTTCTAGAGGAAGGAAGTTATATGTTAGCAACATAATGCGTCTAAGTCCCCTTACTGATGTTGGTGAGATGCCAAGAAAGAAAGATGGTTTTCCTGAGGAGGGTTGACTGAGGGGATACAAATATGTATCCACTTCTGTGTGGCAGTGCATGCCGCTGCCCCAGGATAATTTAGAATGCCCCTTGGCCACAGAGGAAACACAGGGGCAAACCATTTTTCTCATTAGGAATGGGGTTTCACTCCCCCACCCCCATGGGTATTTTCCAACTGAAGTCTTGGCTTAAATATCTTAAATATCACCTTCTCAATGAGGTGTCCTCTGACGACCGTGTTAAAGTTACAATCCACCTCCCCGTTTTGATTCTCCCTCCTTAATGTTGCTTTCTTCCTTTGCTCCACAAATCTCGAGGAAACTATTGTTTTCAAATGTATTACATTTACTGCTTATCATCTGTCTCTGCCAGCTAGAATGTAATCTTTTGGGGGACAGGAGTCTTTGTTTTGTGCCTGGAACAATTGATCACTTACTGAATGAACGAAGAAATAAATAGATTTGCCCATACTTGCTTGTATATACACAGAGAAACTCTGGCATGCTTGTGGAAAAAATAAGAACAGTTGTTACTTGGACAGGGAAAGTGGGAGGAAAAGGTGATCTCTATGAATTGGGGACAGGGGTAGGAGGGAGATTTCAGTTTTTTATCTTTGTGTAAAAATACATGAATAATTTTATACATATCAAGCATCACTGTTTCTAAACTTACTTGCCATTTCTGACTTCCTTCTCTTGACTTTCCCTAAAGAGACCGCTCTCCTTTCTCTTTACCTGCATACCCCAATTTCTCTGTCAAGCCTCAAAACAGCAAGTTTTCTTCCTGCTATATATACATGTGTATCTGTACACACCTTTTCGGTGTAAATGGATGTTGTAAGAAAAGTGTTAAATTGAGCTCCAATTTCAAAACGGAGATATCTCACTCAAACACAGAATGTAACCAAAAGTCTTTACTGACGAGCAAAAGCCTACTGCACAAAAGCAGCAAAAGAAAAGTTGGATCCAAAGAAGAAGGCCAACCAGGAAGAGCAATGGTGACTTTAGAGGGTTTGATAAACTGATGGTCCATGATGGCAACTGCTCCGCCTGCATCAGCCCCGACTCCAGGGGTCACGTGATGGAAGGTCCATCGTGTAGCAGGAGAAGGGGCCTCTGGGCTGGGAACAGGTGCTCTGGGATGCTCCCTGCCGAGCGCTTCCCTGAAGCCAGGATATGTGCTTTGGGGCCACACCCTCCACCACCCTGATCAAAGGACTCATGAGTGTTAAAGTATCTGAAGTAAACACCTCAGAGAGACTGAGAGAACACAGACAAGCAGATTGCAACCTGGTGTGAAGAAAAGAGAAGGGGCCCGTGAGTTGGGATGTGTTTAACATTATGAATTCATTTACACAGTCACCAGAGGAAGCAACATGATCCAAAGTCAAGACAAAGCCAAGAGCCTTGCCTTCCAATTTCCTGTGTGTTGGCACATAAGTCAAATTTAAAAGCATCGATGCTTTATTCTTCCCTTCCAGCTTCTTTTTCACCTCCCTCGCATGTTTGCCAGCCAGTTTTACGCAAGTGAATTATTATTCTATCCACATTCATCTAGGAAGGAAAGAATACACTCAATCTATCTTCATTTCTCTCCTCTTACAAAGAAGATGAGACAGTGATAACATCAGTCTTTTAACTCACTGGATTTTGCTTGTAAGGATTTCATGAATATTCATTAACACACCTTGATAAGCAATGCAAAAATATGAGGCACAGCAAAATGATAAAGGCCATAAATTACAAATTCGTAAAACCTTATTATGCAGAAAACCAATTTCTTGTTACTCCATTAACAGCTGATCATCCCTAGACCCAGAGCCTTTTGTGTACTCCTATGAAAGGAATTATTTTAATTATAAGGATTTACTCCTAATTTTCCACAAAATCACTTACCTTTATAAAACAAAATAGTAAGGGAACAGGAATCCAGCATTGAAAATTGTCAGTCACGTACTACAATGACCTGTAAATGTCTTATATTAAAACAGTCTAAAATGAATCTTAAAATCGACTTGTTAGGTGTATTGTATTTCATCCACTCACTTAGAAAATCATATTACTGTAATTGGAAATTGAAGCCAACATTTCCTAAATTGTTGCTAGGTATTTCTTGGTGTTGACTGTTGCTTGTATCCTGAAACATTATAATGACACCACCCCATTGAAACCCTGCCCCCAAACAAGACTGTCATATGACACCAGAGCAGCAAGTAATTGCACATCTTTCAATTCTTTGCTTTCCCTACTTACTCACCACCATGACTGTAGTCAGTTTTCCACTGTAGGAGTCACACAAAGAAAAATAAGCAGACCCCATCACCCCATCACGCCTCCAGGTGACATAAGCACCCAACCCCAAGGGAGCAACCCACATCCTCTGAAAAGCACCTACAGACAGAGGCTTCAGACCCCAAATAACAACTCGGCTCTGAGCAGCAAAAAGGAGACACAATTCTGCTTATGATATTCAGAATCCATTCATTATGGGTGTCAGACTCCGACACTGGGCTTTCCTAGAGCACGAACCCGAAATCACGCTTCAGCAGTCAAGCGCTGGAGGAAGAGCCCAGACAGCATCACAAGCTCCAGCAGTTGCCATGGCAGCAGCAACAAGACTAAGAAAGGTTTCCAGAAGCAGGTCTGTGACTAGGGTGTACAATACAGTCACATGCCGTCTGTGTTTAACACACGCCGAATGAAGACAGACACCGTCTGTTTCCCGACTCCCTCTGTCAGTTTGCACTGAGATTATTTGGTGAAATTCTGGAGAGGCAAGTGTGATGCATTCTCTGACCTGGCTCTTCAGGTTAGTCTGCAACAAAGAAGGCCCGGCCTTCCTTCCCAGCCTGGACAGCAAATACAGCACTAGCCAATCGCTGACGTAAGTTTAGCCCGGCTGGCTGGCTAGAATTTCCGGTTATACTGTAACATTTGCCAGTGTCTAACTGCAGAGTGATTGATCTAATACCAAAACTCATTCATTCACTGTAGTATTAATTGGAAATATTAAGGACTAATACATGGATTAGGGGAATGTTCTTTGAATCTGAATTCATTTCAGAAAAAGCAACAAGAAGATATTTTTTCCCCTTTATTTCTAAGTAATTTGCAGAGGAAAACCAGGCTCTGATTGTAGAGATCAACTCTTTCCCGGGACAAGAGGCCAGATCCTTAGATGTGGGTTCATTCTCTAGATAAATTTTACCCTTTTCCTACCCGAGGGGGACCAAGTTACTATTTTTTTATTGTGGCAAAATAGACATAACTAAAAATGTACCATTTCAACCATTTTTAAGTGTATAATTCAATGGTACGATGGAATTAAATACATTCATAATGTTGTGTAACCATCACCACTATCTATTTCCAGAACTTTTTCATCATCCCAAACAGAAACTCTAACCATTAAACCATAAGTCCCCATTACTCCTACCCTCCACCTGTGGAAACCACTATTCTACTTTCTGTCTCAATAGATATGGCTATTCTTGGCACCTCATGTATAAGGAGAATCATATAATACATGTCCTTTTATGTCTGGCTTCTTTCACTTAGTATGTTTTCAAGGTTCATTCATGTATCGAAATTTCCTTTTTAAGGCTGAATAATATATAATAATTATCATTATATTATAATTACAAACAATATAAATACATTGTGTGTATTTTTATTTATCCATTCCTCTGTTAATGGACATTTGGGTTGTTTCTACCTTCTGGCTATTCTGAACAGTGCTGTTATGAACATTGATGTCAAGTATCTAAGTCCCTACTTTCAATTCTTTGGGGTATATACCCAGAAGTGGAATTACCGGATCATATTCATAAACATACTCTATGTTTAACTTTTTGAGGACCCACCACACTTTTCCCCAGAGCAGCTGCACCATTTTACATTCCCATAAAGTTCCCCCTTTTACCTTTGAAAAGATATAACCTGTATCACTTTCCTAAATTTCATGGTGCTGGGGGAAGATTGTCAATAGAACCAACCCTATGAGTCAGTGTTGATACATTTTCCTGATGTCACACTGAAATCCTGATAACTTAAAACCAATAAACGTGCTGAATGCCTACTATGAGCTAGAGACGGGTAATAGAGATACAAAGAGGGCATAACTCAGGAAGCTAGACATTTAAATGAAAAAATGTAGTGAGATGAATCCACTAATAGAAGGATATGCAAGGCAATAAAAAAAAAACAGGAAAAGCTTTGCAGAAGGGATGACTGAATAATGAATAATGAATTCATTTTGAATAATGAATTGTTTGCAAGGGGGGAGGAAGGAAAATAGCCTACATAGGAAATCAGTTCAAAGAAGTTCCAAGGGAAGAATAAGGCAATGTTTACTTGCTTCTATAAAGCCACTAGGAGAGCAAGAGCAAGAGTTAACAACAAGCAGTCCACCTAATGTAATGTAACATAATCATGGGTGTGACATCTCATCACCCTCGCCATATTTTGTTGGTCACAAGTCTCACTCACCCTCTAAGGCAGAGGATTATACAGGGCATGGACACCAGAAAACAGAGACCATTGCAGAACACTGTAGGGGCTGTCCACCACCTGGGTACACACATTCAGTACTGTCATATCCCAGAAATATCCATCAAGAGGCTTCTCCCCAACGTCAGAGTACTGACTTCCCATGTCACCGTTGGCATGCTGGTGACGTGGTTTTTCCCACAGGTACTGCCTATAAGTATTGAAGAATGCAAGATTTATTAGTTTTCAATTTGTGTGTTTTATGAAAGCTCCACATCATTATGGAAACGTTCCAAATAGTACTGATAAGTAAAAGCACAAAGGACGATTCCCTATCTCCTTTCCCATTCACAAACCCCAGAACCGCTGCTCAGAAGTAGTTTTTGGAAATAGTTTGTGGATAGTGCAAGCTACCAAGACTAACACTGTTTCAGGAAAACAAAAGCACCATCTGTCAAAGAGAAAATAGCAGTTGTCCTGGGCAAGGTCAGCTATTGAGTGTCCTGAGGTACCCACAGTGAAGATCAAAGGGTAAGAGATTCATTAAGGAGGCAAGAGGGAAGGCAGGGCAGCTGCAGAGGCAGCCTCCATTCTGCTGTGTGGGGCTGGGGCTTAGAGAGTAAAAGTTCAGTGGTAGGTTAGGGAGAGGTTAAAACCAAAAGGTTAACTATAAAATAAGAGAATTAAAAATTAAAAGGAGTGAAATAAAAAAAATACATAGAAATAAAACCAAGAGATTATTGGGAGTGAAGAAGAAAAATAGTATCATGAAAAGAGTATAAAGTATTAAAGTAAATAAGGTCAAAAGTTAAAAGAAACATTTAAAATTAAAGTCAAAACAAAGAATTATAAAAGTTAGGCTTTTTTTAAAAATGGGTGAAGATATGAACTGACAGTTTACAAGAAACACAGATGGTCTATATATATGGAAAACATTATAGCTTAGTCTCCCTTTTAACCAAAAAATCTATATATATAAAAGCCTAATATGCAAACTGTCCCCTCCAGAGTTCAACCAATCAGGAGTTTGATTGCTTGCTATGACGTGTGTTGACCACCAGGGAGCAGCGCAGAACAAAGGAAGGCTGCTGCTAGAGACCCTACTCATACACGAATTTTGTGCACTGGGCCTCTAGTTAATAATAAAAATCACAAGATACTCTTTCTAGCATAGATTACAAAAGGTTTAAAAGTTTGATAACATGAGGGAAACAGTCTCATATACAGCTAGTAGGAATATACATTTCTGTGGCCTGTTTAGGTGGCAATTTGACAATATCTATAATAATTTATAAAGCTGCTTGAATTAATTCCATTTTTAATAATGTATCATAAGTTTATTTGCTTGGCTTATATGTATAAATATACCATTTACCTTTATAAACAAGATAGATTGATATCGAGATTCATAGGTAGATCATCACTGATTGAGATAGAGAAATGATATAAAAACCTACATGTCTATCAATTGGGAACTGGTAACATAAATGATTATATCTCCATTAAATATGGCTTATTCCCACTAAATAGCTTTCTCCCACCTGAAATGAGCTTCCCTTCATTCTCCTCCTACTAGAAGACTTCTCAGGTTATTCCATATCTTAATGATGATTTAGTAGATGCTGAGCTATAACCCACCATATCAATTTTCACCTACTTTAACTTCAGGGTAGCTGAAGTCCCAATCAGTGGCTTTCTTGGTCATTGCATTAATGGTCCCAATCAGTGTCCTCGGTATGCGTGCTCTCTGCCTTGTAACTCTGTAGTTCTGGCCCAATTTGAATCTGGGCTTGGCCATATGACCTGTTTTGACCAATAGGAAAATAGCAAACTTGACATATAAACACGCAGAGGCTTGAAAAAGAGTTGCTGCTGAACTCCTCTTGTTACAACAACAACAAGCCAACATGACTAGGCTAACCTGTTGAGGATGAGATCTGGGAGTGAAGTCCAGTCATCCCAGCTGAAGCCATCATAGACCAGCAAACTGCCAGCTAATTGTCAAGCCCCAGCTAAAATTAAAGCGTCAGCCAAATCAAGTGAAGATCAGCAAAACACCCATCAACATGTAGATTCATGAGAAATTATACATATGTGGTGGTTGTTTTAAACTACTATATTTTGGAGTTGTTTGTAATAGAGGAATAGCTAACTGATATATCTGCCAATTTGCCGTTTCCAAAAATATGTATATATTCCCAAGCTACTTGGGTGTATTAATTAGCACTCACCATCTTTAAAAATTTTTTAAAATGCAATCTATCCATTACGTTCAGGATACTCTATCATCCTTATGGTGGTTTAATGAACATAGATTTTTTTTTTTTTTTTAGAATTTAGTTGTCTCTTATCCTTCTTAAATCAATCGCCATTAATTTTTTTTGAAACCAAGCTACATTATCTTCAATGATGTGGCAATTAAAAGGATGTTGATTATGAGCAAGTCTTTGGAGAGGATTTCCTGAAGTCACCACTTTAGAGGTTTCTTTTTTCTCTTATCCTATTTTAGTTTCATCAGTGGCTCAGGGCCTCAGTTAACACAGGACTGATTTCAAATACAGGAGAAAGATGTGTATGCCCAATCAATCACCCATGGTAAGGGGAAAAATCAGGAGCCTTTCAGATCGAGATGAATTTGATCTTGAAAAAACATAAAGCATTTATTACACTGATATATAACACACATCGATTTAACATGCTATCTACTTTTATACTTTTAAAAGCCTATGAAAGGTATTACAAAAAATGTAAATATTAACATTTTAAATCCTTAACTTTTAAACCTGTCAGCTTTTCTGTCTGTTCTGCTTTTTCTAGAATCTCTGTCTTTTCCTTGCATCCTATTTTTTAAAAAATAGTCTTCAATTTTCCGACACAAAGAAGGATTGATTAGGACCCCCATTACTGCTTCAGGTGCCCATTCTGGGAAGATGCAATGCTTCTTCAAAAATCCTTTCCAAACAAGCTCTCAAGTCGATTACTCTCCCTTTTTGTAATGCAAAACAAATTGTACCATTAGTCATTTAACACAACAAAAAAATGGCTTTGTGAAAACCACAGAGCCATTTGGTTTGAAAAACTAAAGGATAAATCACATTTACCTAATGGATGGAACTTGAACATTTCTCCATATGTTATTCCTAAAATTGATATGGCAGAAGTTGCCAAGAGGGAGCGATAAACAGTGTCTCTAAAGAAAGAAAAATGGTTCTTGAGTCCTCATTAAACATATTCTTGTTTTAAAGTGTGATTCTGTTTCCACCAAGAAACTGAAATTTTCACTTAGACCTTTGTCTACAATTAAACAGCTTTAAGAAAGCTGTTTTCAAAACAACTATCCCCAAAGCCAGCTTATGGAAAAGCAACATTCCCAAGTTACATTTTATGATTCTTAGGTTACCAATGAATGGCTGTATGCCCTTTTTGTACCCAACAAAGCAACAAAAAGATGCCCACATCTTCATCGTTTGTTTTCTCAGATAGTAGACTTTGGCACTGAGCGTCATTGGTTAAACAGGAAACTGGAATCCTCCAGAGCAAGTTCAAACTGCTTTCTCCAAGTGCGGTCTGGGTCTCCTAAGGTCATTGCCCATATTCAAAGTGGACCCTCATTACTCCTGGCATTATGCTGTACAGCAATGGAGCGCCCTCTAAGAAGCTGAAAAGTCTATTCATTTTATACAATATCTTTTGCTATTTGGCAATGGTTTCTCCAAAAATTAATTTAAAAAGCTATATTGCAGTGGTTCTCAACCTTCTGGCCCTTTAAATACAGTTCCTCATGTTGTGACCCAAATATAAAATTATTTTCGTTGCTACTTCATAACTGTAATGTTGCTACTGTTATGAATCGCAATGTAAATATCTGATATGCAGGATGGTCTTAGGACAGATCATGGAAAGAGTATTGTTTCTTTCATAATAAAATCAGTTTCTGGCTGTGTGTTTTTTGGAAAATGTCCTCTCCTAGGTCCACTAAAGAGAGATGTGATTCAAAGAGAGGGCAATATAAACTAATTTAGAAGTCATCATAAGCCAAGTGCTTTACCTATGTTATTTTATTTAGTCTTCACAGCCACAATATAACTTAAGTGCTTTATCTGTTTTGTAGTTAAGGACATTAAGACTCTTTAATTAGGGCCCCACCCCATATCAAAGAAACAGAATTTCCGGAGGATGAGGCCCAGAAATCAGGATTTTAAAAAGATTCCCAGGTGATTCTAATGTGCAGCCAAGGTGGAGAACCACTGCTTTAATAGATGAGATAACTTCCCCAAGACCACATATGGAGTCAGAGTTTGATCCCACATGGCTTTGACTCCAAAAGCCAGAGATCTACACATTTCTTATTACCCAGTCAGATTTTAATAAAACCCATTGGAATGACATTTATAAGAAGCCACCAGGATTAGTCTAATTTAATTTCTGGATCTAGAATTATGTTCTCCTCTTTTTTGTGTTAATCTTCACCTGAGGATATTATTACATTGATTTTTAGAGAGAGTGTGGCTTTTGCGGGAGGAGGGGGGGAAAGAAACATTGATGTGAGAGAGACATTGATTGGTAACTTCCTGCACAAGACCTGAGTAGGGCCAGGGATGGAGTCTGCAACAGAGGTAAATGCCCTTGACCAGAATTGAACCCGAGACCCTTTGGTCCATGGGCCAGTGCTCTATCCACTGAGCCAAACCGGCTGGAGCTTCTCCTCTTGTTTTATTAAATCTATGACTCACTTATATTTTATTAAATCTATGTTGTCCAAAACGTAAGCAATACAATTAAACTATAGTACCTATTACAAAAACCGAAACATCTGTGACTTACAGGCAAGCGAGGCAGCTCTTTGCAAGCATCATGGTTTAAATTCCTGGCTCTGTCATCAAACAGGTTTATCGTTCAAATCCTCAGGGGGTCATCTGAGGACTAAACAGAATCATATATGCAAGCATCTGATGGTGTACAATAAGTAGTAACCTAATTTGTCAAAAAGCTGAGCTTATTCCCACCCCCATTAGACAGGCCTTGGAAGAAGAGAAAGGTAATAAAAGGCGAAGGTGGGGATGAGAGAAATGGCGAAGGGCCTTAGGGCCATGGACCAAAAGCAGCTGAGCACCCAGAGACCAAACCTTCCACTTTACAAAGTCAAGGGCTGTGGCTTTTAATTAAATCTGCGACTTGGTAACGCTTCCTTCTCCTGTTAAAGAAACTTCAATTCCCACTTGAGAGGGAAACAATCAAGCCTGGCAGATCACAAGCAGCTCCGTGATGACAACAATGCTCAGGCATCAAGCCTGTTGACAGAACAAGCTGACAAGTTCATGCCCTCTGTGTACGATGGCGAATTCCCAAACGTGTTTTGCCACCTTCAAGTGTGGATAGATGTATGTGGAAGAAAATGACTTTACTGTAAATTAGATTTTTTGTGTGTTGCTCAGCAGCCCCTGCAGCTTTGACAGGTGCAAGAGAGGCGGCGGAGGCAGGTTTGCAGAGCTAGCCACGGTGCCTCCCCCGCTGGGCGAGGTGGACGATCAGCAGGACGTGCCATTTCAGTTCCTGCCCGCACGTGTGCCATCAGGATGTGAGTGACAAGTGCTTCTTGGAAGAAGGCCTCCCAGCAAAACTCACCCCACCTCCATCTCTCATCTGGATCCTGTTCTGAATCCTGTATCTGTAATAAACTATTTATCTTCACATTGGCCTCTGAGGTGGGCACTACATCATCCCCATTTTACAAGTGGGAAACAGACACAGAGCAGTTAGGTAACTTGGCCATGGTCATACTTGTAAGTGGCTGGGCCATGTTCTGAACCTAAGGAGGAGGATTCTGGAGACCACATTACATAAAGAACCTTGTATTTGAGAAGCTAGCGATGCCAGGATTTAATCCTGGCTCACCATCACCACACAGCAAAGGCTACATTCATGGAGTGCTTACAGTAGTCCCAGCCCTGGGCTAAGCATCATCAATATATTTCTCGTTTAAAACAACACATGCAGGAAGTGAATACTATTGTTATCCTTACAAATGAGTTAACTCAGGCTTGGAGTAGATAGAAGCTTGCCCAAGTTTACAAAACTAATAAGACTGGAGACAAAATTGAAAAAGCAATCTATCTGACCCCAGAGCCCATGGTCTTAACTACTATAGTGTCCTGCCTCTGATCCTGACTAGTTGTCTTGAATATTTGACCTCTGTAAGCCTCGGTCTCCTCATCTGTGAAATGGGGATAATATTGATAACTAACAAAAGACCTATGGGAGGGTGCGACAAAGAAAGGTATTTAAAGATGATCCACAAACTATAATGTACTACATAATCTTAGTTATCATTTCTTTCTGATTTGTTCTAGATTTGCTCCTTAGCTCTTTCAAATACTTATAAACACATTCCTCAACTAAAAGCAAGTTTCTCAAGGGTACAACAATGACTTCTCTGCTTTTAATTTCATCTCTTACAGAATTTGGGTATATAGTTAGGTACATAGTTAGGGCCTGATAAATGTTTCTTAAATAAACATAGGCATGTGGGACAGCAATACCAGAGGTTTTGTCTGGGGAGGAAGCTTGGTTAAGCCATTTGCAAAGGCTATTCAGGCTTTTAGTCAATAGTCCTATATATAATGATCATTAAATACAAATACATCTTTTACTTTAAAGCAATACTAAACTAAGTAAATCAACCTCAAATCAATGCCGGAAAAGACTAAAACCTTCACAGCTCTTCCAAAAGATCATGTGTCTAGAACAAACGGGAAATATGTGATTAGTGTATCAGGACTAGTGGCAATAACTCCCCCTTCACTTGAATTTTATAACTGTATTCTCTACTTTACAAAGATAAACTCTCTAAATAGTGTTAATAAAGGTAGTTTGATCAGTGTGTGACCATGATGTTACCAATGCACACTTTCTAAAAGACATGCTGTATGAAGGCTTGGGGTAGGTGGCAGGGATGGGCTAGAAGAGGTCTATGGGGAGATATGGGGGACATATGTAATACTTTCAACAATAAAGATTTTTAAAAATAAAATAAACAAATAAAAGACATGCTGTAATTCTCCAAGCAAATTAATTCAATCCTTCCAAAGCTGGAGATTTTGATGTTTATCGACTTAGCACATTTAGAGAGTAGAGGGGAGAAAAGAGAAGAAAGGGGGCAAATCACTTGCCTCTATCTCCCCACCAAGTGGTTCTGTGCTGGAGAACCCCAGACAATCCCTGCGGCATGGCCATGTCTTTAGTCTTGAACGAGGTAATGGCGAATGAGCCTTTTCCCTTCCAACATGACAAGTTCCCTATAGGGCAGGGTCCTTGCATTTGCTGCTCTCTCTGTCCCCAGATTTCCCCATAGCTGCTTCTTTTCCATTTTTCAGGATTTTTTTTTGCATCCCTGGCTATTAGACCCACCCGACTCAGTCCCACCCAATAACCCTATTTAAGCATCTCCACAACATTTATCTGGGCCTGAAATTATCTTGTGTTTCTTGTCTATCTCCCTTAACTTGAGCTCCTTGAGGGCTGGGAACTCTGCTACATCCTCAAATGCTTGGCACAGAGCAGGTGCTTCTACCTCCCCCGCATCCCATCTCCAAGCCAGAAAGGCTGTATCAAGGGCACATGTAAGGAAGTGGTGCTCCCTGGTCCTTGGTGGTGCCCTGCAGTCTCATGGCGAGTGGAGTATCTCAGCTCTGCCTCTGGCAGTCTCAGCTCAAATCTTAATCCACACACTTGGTATATTGTTGCCAGGAGTCTACATCATGACTGCCAGGGCTCAAATTGCTGCTCTGGCTCTTCCTAGCTAGGTGATCTTGGGCTAGTTATTTAACTCCTCTAGGCCTGTTTCTTTAGTCTTACAATGGGGATATGTAGCACCTATCCCGCAGAGTTGTGAAGATTCACTGACATAATGAAAGTACCAGGCTGAGCCCAGTGCCTGGCACAAGGTATGATCTCAATAAATTGTAGTTCTGCATTTATTAATGGTGCAAGAAAATGTGCACATGTGCCACTTGTCCCTCTCCCGTGGTAGACCTCACTAATTGATGATACCATTCTTTCTTTAAAACAAATGGCCTCACAACCTTCACAACACCACCCTCACCTAGACAGTCACTACCAATAAATCATTCGGAATCGGGCAAACTAAAATCTATTAGCTCTTCCTAATTCAGAAAGCTCTCAACAGGCTGTCAAGTAGGATTATTAACATTGAGCTTGGTGTCCAAGAGTAAATTGGTAGGTAATTTTGCCTCTGGATAAGTGGAAAATTCAGCAGTAGATATCCATGGACAAACTCACTAGCATGGGAGAAGAGGAGGTGATGGGAGAAGATGCTCTTGATAAATGAGAGTAGAGGGGAAGGCCCTACATCCTCCCCTTAGATTTGGCTCCCAAGAGATTATAAAGATCAAGGCTATTAGAAGGCAGGTGGTGGAACAGCTCTGATGAAAATTGGGAGTTCACCAGGAAAAATCATCCCTCATGATTCATTTGAATTATTATTAAACATTCCAAACACCTCCTAACAATTTCTGGATTCTAGTCAATATCATCATGGGTCTAAAATTTTAATGATATTTTTAAATGACAAAGAATAGCAGATTATTACTCATTGGTAAGGGGAGGGGACTGTTTTAGAAGTGCTAACAGGATTAGTTAAGGAGCATTCCCAAGAGCTCAGGAGCCTGCCAGATTGGATGGATACAAGGAAACTTTCAGACCAAAAATCTGAAGTTAAATGAAGTAATTGAGGTGGGGCTTAGCCAATATTATTGATATCCTTATAAGAGCTGATTGGAACAGAGAAAGGCACAGAGGAAGCACCAGGTGAGGGCAACGGTGGAAGAGGGTCATCTACAAACCAAGCAGAGAGGCCTCAGGAGGAACCAACTCTACTGACATTGATCTTTGACTTCTTGCCTCCAGAACTATGAGGAAATAAATTGCTCTTAAGCCACCCAGTCTGTGGTATTTTGTTATGGCAACCCGAGCAGACTAATACAACTAGCTTTGGAATAAGTCAAATTTATGTTAGAATCTCAACTCTTCCATTCAGTAACTGTAAAGCTTCTGGCTGTTAACTCTCTGAGGGTTTTTGTGTGTGTTGTGTTGTGTGTGTGTGTGTGTGTGTGTGTGTGTGTTGTGTGTGTGTGTTGTGTGTGTGTGTTGTGTGTGTGTTGTGTGTGTGTGTGTGTGTTTAATCAACAGTAAACAGAGATGACACGATACTCTCAATTACCATACATTTTCATCAGAAGCTACAGGTGTGATCTTGGTCTCCAAAATGCAGACAAGAATTGTAGAAAAATATAAGCAAAGTCCATCTTGCAAGAAAAGAACTATGATTGATTATGGTTAAATAAATAGTTTATTAAACCATTAATACTAATAAGGAAGCAGCTTGTTTCTAATTAATTTTCTGAGAAAGCCTCTTAAATGTAGGTTCTCAAATAAATGTCTTCACTTGGGGAACAGATATCTAATAATTATGGTTTCTGGTCAGGCACATTAAGATTTAAGTTAACACTCTGAATTTTGACACTTAAATTATTTTTAGTATAATTGTTTCTCTAGCAATCAAAATTCCAACTGATACCTTTTCTCCTACCTCACAATTTTACACAATGGGTATGAAACATCACAAACCTGTGTGTGTGTGTGTGTGTGTGTGAGAGAGAGAGAGAGAGAGAGAGAAACACATAGTACTCATAAACTTAGTTTACATAAATGGGATATCCCATATGCTGGAAAAGTAGAATTGGTGCTTTTTAAAAATATATATTTTTATTGATCTCAGATAGGAAGAGAGAGAGATAGAAACATCAATGATGAGAGAGAATCATTGATCGGCTGCCTCCTGCATGCCCCACACTGGGGAACAAACTGGCAACCCGGGCATGTGCCCTATTGGGGAATCCAACCATGACCTCCTGGTTCATAGGTTGATATTCAACCACTGAGCCACAGTGGCCGGCCAGTGACTGGGTGAATTGGTGCATTTTTTTTTTAGCTTTTTGTTTTTTAAATTTTTAATTAAATCTTTATTGTTCAGATTAAATTTGTTCCTCTTTTTTTTCCCCCCCATAACTCCCCTCCTCCCAGTTCCTGCCCCACCCTCCGCCCTCACTCCCCACCCACTGTCCTCATCCATAGGTGCACGATTTTTTTCCAGTCTCTTCTCGCATCTCCCACTCCCCTTTCCCCCACAAGAATAGTCAGTCCCTTCCCTTTCTATGTCCCTGATTCATTATAATCACCAGTTCATTCTGTACATCAGATTATTTATTCACTTGATTCTTAGATTCACTTGTTGATAGATGCATGTTTGTTGTTCATAATTTGTATCTTTACCTTTTTCTTCTTCTTCCTCTTCTTAAAGGATACCTTCAGCATTTCGTATAATACTGGTTTAGTGGTGATGAACTCCTTTAGCTTTTCCTTATCTGTGAAGCTCTTTATCTGACCTTCAATTCTGAATGATAGCTTTGCTGGATAAAGTAATCTTGGTTGTAGGTTCTTGGCATTCATCACTGAATATTTCTTGCCATTCCCTTCTGGCCTGCAACGTTTCTGTTGAGAAATCAGCCGACAGTCGTATGGGTATTCCCTTGTAGGTAACTGAGTTTCTTTCTCTTGCTGCTTTTAAGAGTCTCTCTTTGTCTTTTGCTCTTGGCATTTTAATTATGATGTGTCTTGGTGTGGTCCTCTTTGGATTCCTTTTGTTTGGGGTTCTCTGCGCTTCTTGGACCTGTAAGTCCATTTCTTTCACCAGGTGGGGGAAGTTTTCTGTCATTATTTCTTCAAATAGGTTTTCAATATCTTGCTGTCTCTCATCTTCTGGCACCCCTATAATTCTGATATTAGTGCCCTTGAAGCTGCCCCAGAGGCTCCTTACACTATCTTCGTATTTTCGGATTCTTTTTTCATTTTGCTTTTCTGGTTGGGTGTTTTTTGCTTCTTCGCATTTCAAATCTTTGACTTGATTCTTGCGCTCCTCTGGTCTGCTGTTGGGTGTCTGTATAATATTCTTTATTTCAGTCAGTGAATGCTTAATTTCTAGTTGGTTCTTTATCACAACATCGAGGGTCTCATTAGTTTTCTTGAGGCTTTCATCAAGTTTATCGGCAGCTTCTAGCACATTATTGAAAGCCCTCAAAATTGCATTTTTTAGCTCTATATCCTCCATTTCTGTCATGTTTTTTTGTCTCCGCATTTTTTATGCTTTCTTGGTGCACCCCCTAGTGGTCTTTGTGCGCAGTCTTGTTCTAGTTAAGCCTTGATTGTTGTAGTTAATACTAGAGGGATTTGACCACCAGGCCGACTGGCTGTGAGAATCAGCTGTGTCTGCCGTGGGAAAACTTCTGTCCTCTGGAGAGGTGCTAATCTAGCCTTTGCCTGAGGCTATCCGGCAAATGGCTCTGCGCAGGGCTTGGGCGGGGCGGGTCGCAGGGGATCAACAGGGCGGGTGGAGGGAGCAGTTATGGCTGCTCTCAGTCTCGTTCGCAGAGGCTCTGCTTCTCAGAACCCCAGCAACCGCTGCAAACCTCAGAGAGAAAGCTGCCCTCACGTTCCGACTGATGCCAGACAATCCCGCTTCTCCCGTTTGAGTCTGAGTCCCTAGAGACTTGCCCGGATCTGGAGCTCAGAGTCTGAGACTCCCTCCTGATTGAAAATGACAACGGCGCCCTCAGCCACCAACCTGCTCTGCGCGCGCACCTCTGCACCTTTGTATTTTCCACACTGCGCCTCCTCTGAGCCTCGGTATGCTGTTCTCTCTCCTTCTAGTTGAAGAATCTCTCCTCAGCCAGCTTTCCTGTGGTTCTGGGTGATGTCCGTTCTGCTTTTAGTTGTATTTTTGAAGTGGTTGTTTGCGGCAGCAATCTCCGGTGTTTACCTATGCCGCCATCTTGGTCTTTTAATTGGTGCATTTTTAATGACTTCCACACTCCCCCTCCATCTCCACCTATAATCCATCTCTTCAAATTCCCAGGTAACCATGGTTTACAAGTTGATGTGCATGCTAAATAAGTTTCTATGTGTTCGTATAATCATATGAATATTTATGTAGAGGTGCTTTGAGCAGGAGCCATTTTTAACCTACCAAAAACAAAATCATCTCGTATACAATCCTGTGTATCTTCCTTTTCTAAAGCAGTAACACCTGATGGAAATCCCTCTAAATCAGATGCTAACCAACTCATTCTTCTGTAATCATATCCCATGGTACAGATGCAATATAATTAATTCAACCATACACTGTCAATGAACATTTTTGGTTTGTTTTTTTCTCCTTTGTAGACAATATGAACCTCTTTCTATAAGTATTCTTTTACATATGAGTGCTTTTTAGCATATAGCTCCCTAGTAATGGAATTGATAAGCTGAAGTTTTTAATTTTATTAAATATTTATTGTTAAGTTTAATGGACGTTTCCATACAGCTTACTTAGAATCTTTACTTACAATTAATTGACCATAGATAGGTAAGTCTATTTCTAGACTCTATTCTGTTTCATTGATATATATGTCTATCCTTTAAGCCACTAACAAAACAGGTTAATTGCTATAGCTTTACACTAAGTATTAAAATCAGTATCAATTTTTCAAGTAGGCTCTTTTTCAAAATACGTTTGGCTGTTCTAGCTTCTTTGCATTTTCAAGTAGATTTTTAGAACCTGCTTGTCAATTTCTACACTGCCCCTCCCACCCACCCAAAAAAAAATGCCTTCTGAAAATTTTGATTGGAATTGCTTTGAATCTATAAATCAATATGGGGGAAATGTCCATCTTAACCATTGAGTCTGCCAATCTATGAACATGGCACATCTCACCATTTATTAAACCTGCCTTCAATTTCTCTGCAATGTTTTGTAATTGTCAGTGTTTAGATCTTAAACATATTTTAATTCAATTTCATGTTCATTGATGCTGTTCTGAATAGCACAGTGTTTAATATCAATTGCTAAATTGTGCATTGCTTGTATAAAGAGATAACATTGATTTTTGTATATTCCATGAGTTTTCTTCACTCTGGCTGAAGGGAATATGAATGATTCCTGGCCCTATGTGTATAGGACTGTGATTCCTGAGAGAAAGCAAACAAAGAGGTGAGTCCTGCCTTCAGTCAGGCTTTCTACCCGACAGCAATTTCCAGACTGTGACATGGGAAAGAGGAACCAAGCAAAGCCCACCAATCTGCCTGACTTGAGGAGACAGATGTTGGATTTAGAGAAGGTCAAGGAAGCTAGAATTTGCAGAGAGGAAAGAACTAGACAACGTTTCAGGCGTCTTGGGATTTGCTTGGGTCTTTAACTGAACACAATGCGTGCATGTGTGGGATGAACCTCTCACAGGTTGGGCAATAACTTCTGAGGAAAGAGCAATTACTGAAATTGTAATACAAACAATTCTTCTTCCCCATCTTCAGAATGTTCTTTTTTCCCTCAGAGTTCAAAAATTGTATCTGTAGATGCCCAGGTTTTTTTTCATCCAAGTCATCTGTAATTCTAAAATCCTTTCAATCTGTAATCTCATCTCTCTCTTGGATTCAGGAAAATTATTGTTTCAATTGTGATTTTTCTTCCATCTGTGCCTTTTCTCCTTCTGGGATTCCTATTACTCATAAGTTGGGGCTCCTGGATTTATCCTCCAACTCTCTTACCCTGATACAAGACTCATTAAACCTCCATCTTCCCAGATTCTCCTGTCTACCTTTTCCAAAAAGTATTAATAATATGTTACTTATAGTTGGAAATACTACAAAATTTGAATAAGGCCATCATCCAGTAGTACGAAATAAGCAAAACACTCTTAGTTTACTATGATAATTGCATAATTTAAAAAACAAAGGAATACCAACAATAAATAAATATGGAAATTATTAAAGGATGGCACAAATATAGCAAGTATAAAATTAAATGTTGATGGGCTAAATAACCCCATTAAAAGAAGTTTCCTCTGAATCTCTTTTGGAATAGAACATCATCCCCATCAATTTCCAAATAATGCAAAATTGTACAAAACATCCAGCAATATCATTAATCACAAAGTAAATACAGCACTTTTTAACTTTGTGTCAGAGAATCTTAAAGTGCCAGAGTCTAAAATCAGCTCCTTTCATTGATTTTTCTCCCCCCACAACTAAAGATTGGTAACTCCAGGAGAGAATGAGGGGAGATGCTTTCTTCTCTGAGTGTCATTCTTTAGAATTAAAGAGACTGTTGTGTTAATAATGAAGCATTGTAGTCAAAAGCAAATAGGAAACCACCTAAAATTTTCATTGGTAAACTTTTGTCCTTTTAAAAATGAGGAAAGCTGCTAGGACATTTTAAATTTGTTCAACTCATTGCTAAAGAACCTCATGTGGGTGGATAGAAAACAATCAGGCACTTTACGCAAACAGGTACATCTACACTCACCCCAGGAGTGATGTAATAACAATCCTTGTGCTTCAGAGCATGGCTGATCACCAGCTGGAAGAGAGAAGACATTCCCTATAGTATTTCTATAATGTCATCAATTATACTCAGACTAGAGGCCTGGTGCATGAAATTCATGCATGGGTATGGTCCCTAGGCCTGGCCTGTGATCAGGGCCATCTTCCCCAGCTGCCCGCAGCCGGCCAGGTCCCCCACTGCCACCCACCCGGTTCCCCATTCACCATCGGGTGATCGGTACCTGACAGCTGGGTGCAGGAAATGAGAGGTCGGCTGTTCCTGCCCACTCACCAGCCCTACCTCTGCGAGGGTGGCCATCAGGCGATCGGAGCCTGCTGGCTGGGGAAAGAGACCAAGAGGTGGTCAGTGCACCTCATAGTTACTGGTCCAGTGGTCGTTCTGTTGTTCTGCCATTAGGGTCAATTTGCATATTACCCTTTTATTATATAGGATGCTTATTTCCCTTTGGGGGACTTTAAAGTCCATTATGGCCAAATAGTGCAACAGGAAGGTAAAATCTTCAAAGATTTACAAAAATATTTTAAATAAATTAATTCAAAAAGAATAATAAACCCTCAGGGAAGGTAAGCAGAATAGCTTAGAAGTGAACAAAGATCATTTTGGGGTATTTTATCACACCCAGAGCATGGCATAGAGTAGAACTCAGGATTTGTTGAATGAATGGATGAATGAACAAATGGAAGAACAAACTTCGAATCCTAGTCTCACCAATATTGACATTGAGTACTTTGCTTATCTTCAGTTTACTCATCTTAAAAATGGGGATAAGTGTGCCCACCTCTTCTTGTTATTATAGGATTGAAGTAGGTAATGTGTGTAAGTGAATAAATCCAATGCCTAGTGCAGAGTGAACAATCAACAGATAACAGTCATTTTAAGAGCTTTCCTGGAAATGATTTAGCTAATTCTTGACCAAATAGATCTCACAATTAAATCATCTCAATATATTTCATAACAGATCTAATATATTTATATTGCCTTTATTATAAATCTGTATTCTATTGAGTCTTTGTGAAACCAATAAATAGCATATTACACTACAGACATTCCCTACAACTATCCTTTATTTTGAACTATGCATACATTTTCTGCAATAAGCAGACCTCTTAGATGGTGCCTCATTTGGGCTGAGATAACAAAATACCATAGACTGAGAAGCTTATAAGCAACAAAATATTCTTTCTCCCAGTTCTGGAAGCTGGAAAATACAAAATCAAGGTGCTGGCAGTTTTGGTATCTGGTGAGGGCCCACTTCCTCATATGGTGGAAGGAAGCAAGGGAGCTTTCTTGTGCCACTTTCATAAGAACACTAATCCCATTCTCGAAGGCTCTGCCCTCCTGACCTAATCACCTCCCGAAGGCCCCCACCTCCTAATACCATCATCTTGGGAGTTAGGATTTCAAGATATGAGTTTTGGGGAGACATAAACATTCGATCTATAGCAGATGGTATCCTGCGGTAAGTAAAGTTCAAACTCATAAAAAGAGTAACAGCTGCTCACCTTGAAATGTCCAAAGCCTGGGCTCAAGGCTATTACGACTTTTGGGCAAATGCATACAAAAGTCATGGAAAGGATTGTAAATTATGAGTTGTACTAACACCTCTAACAGTTTCTTAATAATTACCTTCTTGTTTTTAGCAATTCTCTTGGGACCCCTAAAATAGATGTATCCTATAGATACAGATGTTCCAAACCCACATGAAGAAATTCTATGTAAACAGAATACATAAGCTTTTGGATGCTCTGAAAGTCAGGTTAAAAATAAATCATATAGCATTTGTGGTCAGTGTAACTTTTTGTTATTTATTTGTTTTGTTTTGTTTTTGTTAATTCTCACCTGAGTATATTTTTTCTATTGCTTTTTCAGAGAGAGTGGAAGGAAGGGAGGGGAGAGAGAGAGGAAATTTCAATGTGAAAGAGACACAAAGATGTGTTGCCTCCCACAGGTGCCCCCACAGGGTCAGGAGGGAACAGCAACCTAGGTATGTGCCTTTGACCAGGAATCAAACCCTCGACCCTTTGGTGTGCAGACGGAGGTTTTAACCACTGAATGCAATAGCCAGGGCAGTGTAACTTTAAATAACAATAAAAACATTTTCCCCAAACAGTGATCAAGTGCTGTTTTCATTGATAAAAGTGTGGAAAGATAACCTAGTTTATTGGACTATTTCTCCAAGGGCAGGGTTATAAAAAGTTATTTTTTTTTTCTGGGCAGTAAAGTGGCTTTAAATGTAACTGCATATAATCAAATTATCTCATTTTTGGAAGATAGAAAATTGGAACATTTCTTAGAACTTAGGAAGAGTTTTTGTTATTTCATGAATCATTCACAAAAGGCAGCCATGTCACTATGTCATTTTACTCAAAGATTTTTCTTTCTTTTCTTAAAAAATATATTTTTGTTAATTTCAGAGAGGAAGGGAGAGGGAGAGATAGAAACATCAATGATGAGAATCGCTGATCAGCTGCCTCCTGCATGCCCCCTACTGGGGATCGAGCCTGCAACCTGGGCATGTGCCCTTGACCGGAATTGAACCCTGGATGCTTCAGCTGCAGGCCGAAGCTCCATCCACTGAGCAAACCAGCCAGGGCTTTTTTTTTTTCTTTTCTTTGTTCTCTATCATAAACTCACCAGTTCTGCAGGCAAGGCGCAGGACCAGATATCTCCAGCAATGTTTGGGGAGAGGAAGAAGGGTGCTTAATATATGAGGACTAATACTAGAACCCTCTTCATCTTCTTTCCCCGCATCACCATCACTTAAGGAAACAGAAAGAACTCACCGTTCTGAAGCTGTGGTAAGGCCACGTGACATTGAATAATGTTGATTGGAGCCAAATATTGAGACTCCACAGCGACACAGTGATTTATCCGGAGCTGCTGAACTATGGGAGCGCAGAACAGGCAACCCATTCCTGCCTCGACTGAACCAAAGGTCCTTCCGGCTCAGTGCAGAGAGCACGGCGAGAACACAGCTTTGGGAGGCAGGGAACGTGAACAGGGGACGACAGAGGCTCGTTTCACACCACACCTTAAGCAGCCTCTGTGCCCAGCCCGAATTTAAAGCGGGAAATGAAGGGGCATAGATGTGAATTAATACAAGGAGCCTTTACATCAGTCACCTAGTTTAACTCTAGGAAGTCGGTATTATTAGGCACCAGGGACCGAGGGTGAGACTGGAAGAGACTCTTGCCCTGGCTCCCGCCAGGCGCCGTCAGACTCCCGGGATGCGGGAGCGCCGGGGGGCAGGCTTCGGCGGGTTCACGAGGGGGACAAAAGCCCGGCTGCCATACAGAAACCCGGGCCTCAGCGAGGGCCTGCCGAGGCTGCCAGCAGCGGAAGAAGAAGGGGGCGTCTGCTCAAAGCCAAACACAGACTGTTGGCGAGAAGCACCAGCCCCCTCCGCCAGCCTCCTCGCTGCGGGGAGGGGTTTCTCACGCCCCCCGCTCCTGGGTGACTGCACCGGAGTCGGAAGAAAGCGGGCGAGGGATGAGTCATAGCGCCTAATTCCTCCTTCCGAGTCCCCTCGCCAGCCCACGCCGGCCCCCTCCCGGGATCATGCAGCGGGGAGCGCAGACTTCCCCCGTCCTCAGATCCTCCGCCAAATCCACTCTGGCCTGCGGAGGAGGGGGAGGGACGGGGCGTTTGGCCAATAACAGCTTCGCTTTCTTGCCTGCCGCCCAATAGACTGCTGTTTACAGGCAGGGGCGGGACTAGGAGGGCAGAAGTGGGCGGTCCCGGGCTGGCCGGGCGCCGCGGTGCAGCAGCTCACAGGGAGCGCGTCTCACAGGTAGTCCGCGCCTCGGCGACTCGGGACGCGCTGCCGCCGCTGGCCAAGGTGCTGGACACTACCGACCTGTCGGCCACCTCGCCAGCTCAGTTGCCCGTTGCAGCCGCGGCTGCCTCGCTCCCACCCGGGTCCCCATGGAAGAGATGGAAGAAGAGTTAAAATGCCCCGTGTGCGGGTCCTTCTATCGGGAGCCCATCATCCTGCCCTGCTCCCACAATTTATGTCAGGCGTGCGCTCGCAACATCCTGGTGCAAACCCCGGAGTCCGAGTCCCCCCAGAGCCGTCGGGCCTCGGGCTCCGGGGTCTCCGACTATGACTACCTGGATCTGGACAAGATGAGCCTGTACAGCGAAGCGGACAGCGGCTATGGCTCTTATGGGGGTTTTGCCAGCGCCCCCACTACTCCGTGCCAGAAGTCCCCCAACGGAGTCCGCGTGTTCCCCCCGGCTATGCCGCCACCGGCCACCCACCTGTCACCGGCCTTGGCCCCGGTGCCCCGCAACTCCTGTATCACCTGCCCCCAGTGCCACCGCAGTCTCATCCTGGATGACCGGGGTCTCCGTGGCTTCCCCAAGAACCGCGTCCTGGAAGGGGTAATTGACCGCTACCAGCAGAGCAAAGCCGCGGCCCTCAAGTGCCAGCTCTGCGAGAAGGCGCCCAAGGAGGCCACCGTCATGTGCGAACAGTGCGATGTCTTCTACTGCGATCCGTGCCGCCTTCGCTGCCATCCGCCCCGGGGCCCCCTAGCCAAGCACCGCCTGGTGCCTCCGGCCCAGGGCCGCGTGAGCCGGCGGCTGAGCCCGCGCAAGGTCTCCACCTGCACAGACCACGAGCTGGAGAACCACAGCATGTACTGCGTGCAGTGCAAGATGCCCGTGTGCTATCAGTGCTTGGAGGAAGGCAAACACTCCAGCCACGAAGTCAAGGCTCTGGGGGCCATGTGGAAACTGCACAAGGTGAGTCCTAAGAAACCCACCCCTATCTCCCCGCGCCTCCGATCCCTCGGTTTTGCGCAGACAGTCCTCCTCTTTTGCGCACAGTGCATCCCAGCGGGGGCGCAATGCAGGTGCCTACAGCATTTGCTTCCCCCGTCTGGTGCATTGCAGGAAGCGCAGGCGGATCTTAAACCGAGCACACTGGAGTTGACTATCCCCAGAGAGTTGTTGCGGGGATGCCTTAGAGCGAGTCTCCCGGAGGCGTTGCGGGTGATCCAGGCGCAGGGCGCCCCCTCTCCGCAGCAGACGTGCCGCTTGCGGTTGAGGCCAGCATGCGGGAAAGCACTGCGTGACTGGGCAGAGCAGCACCAGTGCCCAGGGCCGCCAGGGCCGCTCCAGGGCAAAGCAGGCTGCTGGGCTCTGGCCATGGTCCTTGGGGAGCAGGTGGGGGCGGTTGGGTGGCGAGGACCCCGGTGGGCTGGAGCTGTTAGATCGGCAGGCGTCACAGTCTCCGTGGGGGCGAGAGAAAGCCACGGGCGGAATACTGATGAGTCCGCGCGTGCCCAGACGCCGCGAACCTGCTGGAGGGGCTGCGTGGGGGCCCGTGCTTTGCGCTCGGGAGGCAGAGGAGTGAGGAGTGGGGTGGGGAAATCCTAAATCCTATGGTCGCCTTGGCACCTGGGCCTGCAGGCTTAGATTCCGACCCTCCCCAGGGACCTGTGGCTGGAGTAGCCGGACCTGAGGTTAGGTGCAGTCAAGGCCTGAAGGCTGGGCAAGCGTCTCTCCCTGGGTCACCCCGTCCTGCCAACCTCCCACCCACCCGTTTGTCCAAGATTCAATCCCTTTCCTCTGTGTAAACTTTGAGACACCTGTTACCAGATTTATCTTTCTGGTCTCTTTTGATGGTGCTTCCACCAACACCTACATGACTTGTTCCCCTTTGACCTGCCTCATCGATGTCATTTCCTCCTCATTCCCTCTGCTCCAGCCACAATGTCCCTCTTGCTGTCCCTCAACCAGCACCAGGCACCTTCTGGCCCCAGAGCCTTTGCATCTGATGCTCCCTCAGCCTAAAGTGCTCTTCCCCAACGTGCTATCCCCATATCTGAGTGGCTCACTCTCTTGCCTCCTTCAGATCTTTGCTCAGATGTCACCTTTGTCCTGACCACAGTTGCTGCCACCCATCTCAGACATCCTTTAGTTTCCTTCCTACTCTATTTTTCTCAGTAGAAATTATCACTATCTGGCATGCTATATGTTTTAATTATGTTTTTTTTTTGTATGTCTGTTGCTTCCCTCCTCTCCCTCCATCCCCATACCCTAGAGAATAAGCTCCAAGAGGAAAGAGAGCTGCCCTGGCCAGTCTGGCTCAGTGGATAGAGGGTTGGCCTGCGGACTGAAGGGTCCCGGTTTCCTTTCTGGTCAAGGGCATATACCCAGGTTGTGGACTCAGTCCCCAGTGAGGGGGATACAGGAGGCAGCCGATCAATGATCCTCTCTCACTGATGTTTCTATCTCTCTCTCCCTCTCCCTTCCTCTCTGAAATCAATAAAAATAATTTTTTAAAAAAGAGGAAAGAGATCTTTATAATGTTATGTCCACAGGGCTTGGAAGGAAGGGAACCATTCTTGAGACGTACATAAATGTGACTTCTACTTTTTAAGTAACCCATTCAGTGGGGGTGTGAAGGGTCGGGCAGGGGTTCCAGATTGTTGTAGGGAGGGTTTCTTCACATCATTTCATTGCAAGCCCAGGGATAAGGCTGGGCCTAAAGATGGTGTTCAGTCCCCTCAGCTATGCCCCCACTCAGGATTTCCCAGCATTCCTTAGGCCTGGCCTTTGAGAGAGGCCATTGATATTTTATTTACAGAATAAAAAAATCACACACACCACTTTCAGCAGTCAGGGAGGGTTTCTCAACTCAATATTAATTGCACGCAATCCACACTTACAGTTATTTGTGTTCTCACATATAACCTATTAAACCATATTAGTCTTGCTGGAGATCTAATTCAGCACAAATTTGAGCTCCACTAGGCACATGCCATTATTTTGAAAATGCTTCCATTTAAATATTTTTAAATGACAATTTGAGTGTTTTCAAAATTTAGTTCACAGTCAGTTTTCATTTAATTGTGTGCATTCACTCTTAAACTGCTATGTTGTGCCTTTCTATCCTTGGAACTAAGAAATTAATCACCCTATCTGGAAAGAGGAACTTTGAGCCACACACTAATTAGGATGGTCAAACAAGAGCATTATTTTTCTGTGAACAAGAGCCTAAAGTACTTTATCCATTAAGTCTAAAAAAAAACCACCTTTAAACCTGTCTAGCCCCATGCAGATTTGAAATGTTAAACCATTTGTTTTATCAGTAATGGGAAGCTGTGAGTAGACTCGGTGATATGGACTGGGTTGAAATTTAGATGCCTGCTAAAAAAGAATAATGTTAAAGCCCTTGAGATTTAAATAGGCTAAGAAGGGAATGTTGGTTTGCTTTTTTTAAAGATAATTTCTTCTCTAATCTTATGCAGATTTTTTCCAAAATAGTAAATAGGTATAAATTTGGTCAGTCAATATCAGGATTATTAAACTTCCAAGAAAAAAATAAGGAAGAAGGATGACAGATTTAAACATTCACTTACCATCTGTTGATGAACAACAAACATTACTCCCCCATGTTATCTGTTTAATAGGGTAGTTAATGTGTTAACGCTTGATCTTTCTCATATTGTTAATGATACTTCTATCCTCAGAAAAAGCTCATGGGCTGGAAGTTTTATGCTCTTTAAGACATAAAAGAACAAAGATTTACACTAATTAATTCTCCCAAAGTTGGACAATTAGTTCTCTACACAGGTGATTACTAGACCCGAAAGTTTTCATTAACAGTCTACCATGTTAATTAGCCATTTCTAATGATAAAGAAAATCTTATCTATAATAATAAAAGCGTAATATGCTAATTAGACTGAACAGCTGAATGACCTTCCGGATGAAGCCAGGGCTGCGAGGGCCAAGCCCCTTTCACGAATTTTGTGCATCGGGCCTCTAGTGAATAAACATTTTCCTTGGGCACTAAGTCATTACCTTACTCAAGAAAAAATGACTGAAGTTATTTTTAAATAATTTTTAAAACTAGTTAAAATATATCTGTCAATTGACCAAATTAAAATACTTTTCAGGCATATATGACCTTCAAAATCCATGAAAAATTGCAATGCAAGAAGAGGCATTAAAAGATAAATATCTGCTATTAGTTTTATTTAGTATCAGCACTTGCTATGTTCCTTTATCCAATTTAGGTTGGTATAAAGAATTGTACACACGCAAAACAAATCATTTTGTAGATACTTTCAAATATATCATTGTAATCATTATTATTACTTTGTAATTTTTAGCAATTCACATTCCTAAATCTAACATTATTCTTGATTCCTGATGTTTTTTATCAATTATTGAATCAGTGATATATTTGTGGCCAGCTTTGTGTTTATGCTGTTGAGCAAGGATTTACTTTTTCTTTGCATCCTAAACACTAACTATTCATTCATTCTCAAATGTTATTTCTATCTTCTTTTTTGTTGTTGTTGATGATGATTTGCAATTTACAACATTTTAAAATAAACTGTCAGTTGTTATGCTTTGTTTTTCAAAGTATTCTGGGGGGAAAATATCTGCTTTGCAGTATGGTGACATCTCGTCAAACATTTCTGTAGGAAAATGTGTTATTTAATGTAACTAAAGTGATATTCAGTTAACTATATATCAACAGTAAACACAATATAATCTAAGACATTACCGTGGTAAATGTAACAGGTAGCATATGTTCATGTTTTTTAATTTTTAAAAAGTTTACTTCTAGTCCAATCAGAACATTCTGTGTGTAATGTAAACATTCTTAGAGGCATTAAGGAGAATGTTACAGATAAACAAAATTTTCCTCTTTGTACTGAGACATAATGGAAAGAACTAGATGACAGGAGATCTGGGTTCCAGATCTGATGTTACCACTTACTTGCTGGTAACGTAAAGCAAGTCTCATAACCTCTCTGTGCTTCCTACCCACAAGGATGCAAAGGAGCTAAAACTATACTGTGGAGGTATTTTGAAAAAAAAAAGTAAATGTTTACAACTTACTAACTTCGGTTTGACCCAGGAGAAGGTTTTTTAATAAAACAGAAGTTATTGTCTCACTAGTCAACAACTACTACATAAAAATCTCACCGCCCAGCTTGGAGTACTTTGCTTGCTCCTTCCAGAACACAGAGTGTAGTACAAAGGCTACTCTGGATGGTGGCCTAAAAGAGGGAACTACATCATTACAGGTCCATAGAGAAGCTCAGGGAATAAGAATGCTACCCAAAGGTTTATTTGTATATTAAATAAAGGTATCTTGTTTTTCAATAACGAAGCTAAAAATGATAACTGATATGACTCAGGTTTTTTTCAGATTCTCCAGTGAAGATATTATTATTATGTTGAGGTATTATAAATTGTTCTTCCTGTATATGCCACGAAAAGATGCTATTAATTGGAATTCAGGGTCAAATCACAGTTTGCAAAAAGTAAGAGAAAATGATCACAGCCATCTGTTATTAAGTAATAAGATAATGCACAGACAAAATTTACCTTTACCATGAATACAATAAATTGCACTTCTCTCACCTAAACACTTGCAGAGTGTGTGTATGCATATAACTGAACCTTGGCACAGAGGATAAGATTCATTACAAGATAAATGTTTAAGAATGAAATAGTTCTACATAATATCATTTTTGTCAGTTTTATGAGGGATTGTTGGTTATAACCCCACTTAGGTGATCTCAGAGGAATTCATGGGAAATGAAACAAAATCAACTCACAGAGAGAAAGGAACTAGGAAGCTGGAAACTAAGTTCACTCTCCATACTCATCAGTTTGGACTAAGTTATGCTGCAGTCACAATTTCCAAGTCTCAGTGAATTACAACAGCAGCGTGTAATTTCTTACTCATGTCAATGCCCACTGAGACTCAGCTGTGGCCCTCCTCCTCATCCTCCTTATTCTTGGACTTAGGCTGAAAGAGCCTATTTGAGATATGCCAAACTTATGGCAGAGGAAAGAGAGCAAAGCAGAACCCCTCAATGGCCCTTACAGATCCTACTCAGATGTGACATGTCACTCCCCTTACAGTCCATCGGCTCAAACAGGTCACGTGGCCCAGCCTGATGTTTGTGTCGCAGGAAATACACTCTTCTAACAGGGAGAGGCACAAGAGAAGAGTTCTGTAGAGGTGGGCAGAGAATATTTTGAACAAGTAATATTCTCTCTCTCTCTCTCTCTCTCTCTCTCTCTCTCTCTCTCTCTCTCTCTCTCTCTCTCTCTCCTTCTTAGCCTGCATGAGGCCCTACATGACTCCTCTAGCCCAGAATCAGCTCGACATTTCAGTTTAAGTCTGCACTAACTAGTGTCTCTTAGTTGACATTTTCAAGTTTAGAGAAAGAATCCAATTGGCTCAACTTGAGTCAGATGTTTACTGATGCCGTCTGGGTCCTGGCTCCGCCCCTTTGGTTAGGTGGGTGCAGAAGAATAGAGAGAGGCAAGTGAGACATTCACCTCAGGTACAAGACTTAAGAGGGCACCCAAAACTAGAGGTTTGGTTTTTTTTCTTAGACAGAAATGTCAAAAGAATAAGTAGAGGATTTTTTTGGTGTTTTTTGTTTGTTTTTTTTTGTTTGTTTTTTTTTGTTTTTTGGCATTTTAAGTATCTTTATCTCTGCAGACCTAAAACATTTATAAGTTTATCTGCGAAAACATAAAAAGATGTTTAAACCTGTAAGCAGGTACCTGCTTTATACTCACTTTCAGTTTTTCTCTTGTACCTTTTGCAAAGGTGGTTGAAAGAAAATACATGTATTCCTGTTCAAGAATACATGCCGGACCCGCTTTTACCATAATATGTAAAGCAATCTATGAACTGGAAAAGCCTATTGTTTAAGAATGAACTTAAGCACTGCCAGATAACATCGTTTCTCATAAGCCTTGCATGTTTTGTACTATTCGTTCTGATCAAAGAAGAAACTGTTTCTTAAAGAACTAGCATGGGAAATAGAATGCTCAACACTGTTGTGTGGTGTGGGAATGGCCACCTCTGTCATTAGCCAGTTAATTCTCATCTGCTGCTGATTTATGCGTGTGAGCTGATTTTCCAGCCAGAGAGCATCACCTCAGCTTTTTTTTTAGATTTTTGTTTACCCTCTTTTTACCCTTACTTAGCTTGCAGCTTGCATTTTTGGAAGCAACTGTTTGACACCAAATACTTACCACTCTCTCCCGTGTTCCAGTACCAGCCTGTGGGAGGGCCATACTCCTCTGACCTGTGGTGTCATCAGTCTAAACCAATGGTTGGCAAACTGCGGCTCACAAGCCACATGCGGCTCTTTGGCCCCTTGAGTGTGGCTCTTCCACAAAAAACCACGTGCGGGCGCGCACGTACAGTGCGATTGAAACTTCATGGCCCATGTGCAGAAGTCGGTATTTTGTGGAAGAGCCACACTTAAGGGGCCAAAGAGCCGCATGTGGCTCATGAGCCGCAGTTTGCCGACCACTGGTCTAAACCATTACTTAGTCTATGAACAAGGCAGGTTGCCGAGAGAAACAAATGTGAATATCAGAAGTTAAACAGTTTCTACCCAATAAGGCTTTTTTTTTTGTAGGGAGCAAATGCTTGGCAAGTTAAATATACACAGGTTCAATTGTATTACAAGTCATCAAAAGCCAAAGGCAAATGACTCTATAACATAATGTATCATTTTTGATCATCAGTACTTCAGTTTCTTTCCATCAGTACAAATAACCAACAAGTGATTTTACTGTAGACGTGTGTAGTCCACTGCGTAGTAGTTTTTGCATAGAGATATTCATGCCATCACCCAGATACACCAATTTATGAAATTGATGAAAGGGTGTAGCGTATCCTATGCCAACCCCACCCCCAAATGTTATCCCAAGAGCATTAGTAACAAAATCAAGTGTAAAATTGGACTTCCATCCAATCTAATAAATCTTACATGACACAGAGAAATCTGTGGTGCTTTTAACAAGCAGTTATATTGATTTTATTGACCATCAGTCATCTGGCCAAGACTTAGAAAAGAAATATGATAAACACCTTTCAGCACACAATCAGTGCAGTATGAGGAAGCTTGATGTCTACATTCAGCTTGTGCTTTATGGCTATCTTCTCCCATTATGGAAGCGAATCTGACATTGGTAAAATTTAAAACATTATTCAGGATTAAATACAATTTTCCCTACTTTCCCCTTTGAGGATCAAGAAATGTAGTATATAGAGACTTATATAAGCACTGAATTCCAAGCTGGCTTCAACCAGCACAATAAGGATATGGAATGTAACTACCATTTCCTTACAGTTCAAAAGTGGCACCTTTACTCCCGGACTGGGACATGGATTTCTGATTCCTCTGGTCACCGCATATCATAATTTTGTGGGAAAACATATTACTTAAACTTTCGGTATTAATTGGCAGATCAGCACATAAATATTTTACATGAATCTTTAAAACCACAAAGCAAAGATAATTTTAATGCTTCTAACATTGAGAACGTCCTTGATTCTTGTTTTCCAAAAGGCTGTACAGTCTTACATTTGTGCCAGCAATGTATGAGGGTTCTAGTTTCTCCATATCCTCCCCAATACTTGTTATTGTCTGTCTTTTTGACTAGAGTCACCCTAATGGTTGTGAGGTGGTGTCTCATTGTGGCTTTGATTTGCAGTGACTAGTGATATGGAGCATCTTTTTCATGTGTTTGTTGGCTTTTTTACATATTTTTTAGAGAAATGTCTGTTCAAATCCTTTGTCCATTTTAAATTGGGTTACTTCTCTTTTATTGTTGAGTTGTAAGAGTTCTTTTTATATTCTGGGAACTTATTCATTTATAAAATTTAAGGAACAGAGATGTGAGCCTCTTATCCCTTAGAGATACTTACAGGAAATAAAAAACAGACATAGAGCTGAGCATGAGGGAAAACTTGTCAAGACTGGCCCACCAGCACCGACTGCTAATTCCTTGCCCACAAACCTTTATTAGCCAGTTCTGGGGCAGAACTTGCATAAGCCCTACCAGGATTGGCTCCTGACTGATAGAAAACATGGAAAAGTCCAAAAGCAGGAGGGGGAAATAATTTAGTTATCCAGGTCGTGGATATGGTGGGAAGCTTCCTCGTTACCTCTAGTTCCACTTCTCCTGACTGTGATAATGAAGTACAATATTACCAAGTCCCAGCGGGGCTATGATTTCTGTTACTACCAATGTGGTATCCAAAAAAGTCACTGTAGGGTGTCAAGATGGTGGCTTCTCTGCTACATTTAAGAGTTATGAATGGATAGAAGGGACATTGGATCTTTGAGATCATTTGCCCAACCCGCTCCAAAGTCAGAACAATAAATCCCAGAACACTTCAGTACATCACCAAAGACACACAGTACATATTATCAAAAAAAAAACTTTGATTGTTTTAGAACTTGTATTAGGAATTAAGGAGATCCAAGTACCTATTTTCAGGTGTGTGTGTGTGTGTGTGTGTGTGTTCAATGAAGCTCAATTGAAACACTAATTCTCTCTTTTGGAGGCTCTCCTATGCCCCCAGACAACGATAATCACAGGTTTTCTTCTATAGTCCTTACCACAACTGTCAAAGTTTACCTTACCCTTGTTATTGTATCTTTAAGGGCATAGTATATATGTCTATACTATTGAGTTAATAATTTCCTCGTTATAAGTAAGGTCTTACTTTTTTAACATTGGCTTTTCATAGATAGTGCCTTTGCTCAAAGGATCCCTCTAATGGTAGGAGTTTCAGCACGAGGATGGAAAAGGAGAAATCTGTACAGATGAGGTTTTGCTTTGTCCCTTACACGGGGGAACTACTGCAATGCAGCACAGCTATCCCCTTGCATTGGCTGACTGACTGGCTCCTGCTCAAGCCAAAAGCACAAAGGAAGTTTATGGATGAAGCAAAAGAGAGCCTCCCGCTACTCCTCTCCCCTCCTGGGGCACTACTTGCCAGCTTTGTTGGCTCCTTACTGACCACTGGTACCCCCTTCTTCCTTCCGGCCTGTGGTCTCCTGTGAATCTTCTGTGTATGAGCCCAGATTTGGTTCCAATGCATGAGCCTTCTTTCCTGATCATCTCCATGCCTTGTTCTAACCAGTGTGTGTCTGGTCTTCTCATCCAGCTCCAAAACCTTGACCTGCAACTTCTGGGGAATGTCACTGCCCAGTCCACCTGGCTTGAGCACCTTCTGCCTCCAGCCTAACACTGGCTTTCTCAGCCCTGACTTCCCTCCCAGGGAAGGTCCCAGTGCTGACAGCTCCTCCACTCATACCTTGTGGGCAGCAACTTCAGGGTGGGCACTGATCCCAACAGTAGATTAGTGTAATGTACTTGGCTGGTCACCTGTAATATTAAAATAAGATGATAACATACACATCTGGGTTGTATAAAAAGGTACTCACGTAACTCTTTTCTTTTGAAACATGTCATAAAATGATTTAACTAAATACAAACACAGAATCCATTGACAAAAAGCCACCACTGAAATTAAATGTGATGGATATATAATAGAACTTGGAAGCTCTGCTTACGTTGAGAGCAGGAAGTACAGAATAATTTATAAATTTAATCTACAAAACAGGGAAGGAATGATTTAATAGGCAGAAGATTATTACCCAATTTGGAGGCTAGCCAAAGACTGGTCAATTACTCTCTTCTGAGTGGAGCCAAATAGTTCAATTATATTATAGTTTTAGTCCCTCAAGCTTCTATTTACTTTTATGAGGACAAAATCATCAATTCACCATTTATATTATCAATTTGCATGTTGTTACAGCTTTTGGGTTATGGTTAATTATTAAGTTTTCTAAAATTTTATGTACAAAAGGTTATTATTGTGAGATATAGCCATAAAACATAACCCAGTGTTTTTAGAGACATTTTAAAACTAGTATGTCTGAAGGGATTGGTATAAAATTTGCAAAAATATTAGACTTGAAAATTAATTTCATTTAGTATTTGTTTACATCATCTAATTTTCTTTAAGGATTAAATCATATTTATCATTGGTATATTAAACCCACTGCATTCCCTCCTGTCATAGTGTTCTTTAATCTTCCCAGGCATTTATATGATCTGTATTCAAAGCTCCAACTCATTGTAACTACCTCAAGGCCCAGTGTGGGCTGGGTGAGGCCCTTACTGTTAATTCAGACTCAGGATATGGATGGTGTAGCATGAGGCCACTGGCTGTTTAGCTGGCACTAAGCTTTGGTTTTATCCAGCTGCTCAACTGGGGAAATCCACACAGTAAGGGAGATTTCCAGTTTGATCACATAAACAACGCACTTTTATATGACCAAAAAGAGGACTAAATAACGGTTACACGGATAATGGTGTGTGACTACTTTAATTCCCAAGTGCCTCTGAGAAGAACTGGTTCTTGTAACATATTAAAACCAAGGTCGTGGAACACCTGTTGCTGGTACAAGATTTGCTGTGTAAACTGTGCTATGAAATGTGACTTCATATCAGTGTCTTGTCCACCATGAACTCTTTCTTTGACTTAACAGTGGGGATCATTAGAAGTGAGTTAGGAGCACATTGTCCATGTCAAAGCTGAGACTGAGGGCCAGAACTTAAGTCTGATAGCTCATGATCACCTTACCTCAAACTTTAAAATACCCAACAAGGTAACCATGACACCTATAGGAAATGAGACTCCTTCCTCCCTGATCCTAAAAGCAGCTGATCATATATGTGAAGTTGCCACATCAATGCTTGGTTGGCTGAGAGCAAATGATGACAGCGTTTTGACACATATATAAGCTAGGGGAATCTGAGATGCATAGCAGGGATTCAGGGAACAGACAATAAAATAGGAGAAACAGGAAATAGAATGAACATGGCAGAAATGCAAAAACTAGTCTCTGGTTAAGCCGTTTTATAGCAAGCACTGGAATGAGAGTGAGGGCCAGAGGACTAGAGCCCAGCGGAAGAGGCCTTTTCTTGATGAAGCATTGGTGGGGATTGCCTGCATGGTCTTGTGCAGCTTACTGGTATAGGGTCAGAAAAGCTGGGTTCTCTTCCTGGGTCTGCTATAATTCAGGCATCACAGTGGAAGGGTTCAGGACATGGGCCTTGAGGCAGATGCGTGGGTTTGATCCCTGACATTCTCATCACTTAGCTGTGTGAACTTGGGTGAATCCCTTGACCTCTCTGTGTCTTGGTTTTCTCATCTGTAAAATGGACACAATAATCAGACCAGCCTCCAAGGATTGTTGTGAGGATGAAAGGAATGATGGACACAAAGCCCTTGGAACAGAGCCTGGCCAGAATAAGTGCATGATTCATGTGTGCTAGTGTTACCTGTTAAATGGGACTGGTAATTTCTTCCTAGCCCTGGGGTGGTGATGAGGATTGGATTTATTATATATGGTTTATTGTAAGGAATTGGCTCATGCACTTGGGGTCTGAGAAGTCCCATGATCTGCCATCTGCAAGCTGGAGACCCAAGCAGGCACCAGGAGAGCCAATGGTGTAATTCCAAGTCTGAGGACAGGAGGAGACCATGTCCCAGCTCACGCAGGCAGGCATAGAGAACAAATTCTATCTTCCTCCACCTTGTGTTCTGTTTAGGCCTTCTGTTTAGGATGACCCCTGCCCACCCCAGGGAGGGCAATCTGCTTTACTCAGTCTACCAATTCAAATACCAATCTCATCTAGAAGCACCCTCTCAGACACATCCAGGAGCAATATTTAGTTAAATATCTGGGCACTCAGTCAGGTTGACACATAAAATTAACTTCCGCATTGGGCGAGTTAGAAGTGAGAAATGAGAAACCCAGCTGGATCAGACCCCTCCCCCACAGTCTTGAGCGTTAGGACAGCTCAGCCATCTGTGGTGCCATTTGTTTCTCACCAGAGCCTGATCCAAGGCTTTCTGACTCTCACTCGCCTCTGGGTCTTTGCAAGGAATTCAGGCCACGACTTAAAGGAGGGCAGCAAAAATGGGGGGGAAAAAGTGACAGGCAACAAGCTGCTAAGAAATGTTTCCAAAATGCAGCCCCACGTGGGCATGTGTTCCTGAAAACTTTGCATAAACCAATTGTATTTTACATGTACTCGAGACGTTTTCAATATATAAAAAAACTGGTAGGCATTTCCAAATGTAAAAATCTGTTGTAAATCCACATTGCCCAGATTCCAGGATGCCAACAAGTTAATAACATGTTTCTAATTTTTTTTTCCTAGAAAAAACACACAAGGAAAATAATTTTTAAAAAGTATTGTAAGATACTTCCCAATTTCAGAAACATTAACATGGAGTGGGGTGGGGGGGCGTCCATCAAGGAATTTAGAATACTGGTGGCCAAGTATAATAGAAAAGGAAGGAGATGCAGAGTTAGAGGCCCCTGTTGTGATGGTGTCTGCCTCTTGGACAACTTACTTGACTCCTCAGGACCTCCACCTTCTCGTGTGTAGAATAAGGACGTAGAATTAGATGAGAACTAAGGTCCCTGTCGGTGGCAGGTTTAATTGGGACCTAGATTTATTGATGTTTCTCTAGACCAGTTCCTGACAAGAGTTTCTTGGATAAAACTGTCTGCTACCTGCTGCTTGTGCCTTTGTAAGAGACACTTTAATTTTCCTCCTGATTCCAGTTTCTCAGTTGGAGCTTCCACAGTTCGTGATCAAAGGAAGGTAGACCAGGTAGCTGCAGCATCTTTCATTCCCCTCATTTGACCCCGATCTTGGAGGTGCCCCAGGGGCTCCAGAGCCATGTAGGAGGGAGGCTGACAGCTCAGGAGGCAGCTAAGGGGGGAGAGAAGAGCACAGGCTGCCCGGCTTTGAGCTCTGCTTCCAAACCCCCAGTGGAACAACCCACTGGTGGATCGGTAATGACCTTGTCTATAGATGACACTCCTTGTCTTTTACTGGCAGAGAAAGAAAAGGGTGGGGCAGTGGGGGATCAAGAGGAATGAAAAAGCTGTTTTTGACATTTACTTTCTACAATGAAAAATGACATTTGATTGAGAGAGACAAAAGGTGAAAACTAAGGGTAAGAATGCTCATGCCTCCTCACTCCCTCATCCTGGGGATTCTGAAGCTGGAGTTGAGCTGGGAACCTGGCCTGGAGTTCCTTATTTCAGGGCAAGAGCCCGTTCGGTGCTGACCTAAGAGGAGTAATGTATTGTTAATGTTGAAGCCAAATTCCTTCCATTTTGAGTGATTATCATTTATGCAGAAGAAATGGATGTGTGGGGGTCTTGTTGTTACTGCTGTCATTCAGTGGTGTGCTGGGAACTATGGAAAGCTCTGATTTTTAGCATTTGCCATGGCTGACTTCAGGCGACCCGACATGAGAGCACTGGCCTTGGGGTTGGGAAGAGAGTGAAGACAAGCCACCTACAGCACCCCACAGCTGTTTCTCTCTGTTGCTTTATGTCAGACAGGAGGAACTGCCAGATTTTAAGTTTTCTAAAATAATTTCTAAAATTATTTAAGGCTGCAGCTGCAAAAAAATGACATTACAGAAATTATTAGTGTAGACATTATGAATGTACAGCGCAATGAATTTTCACAAGCTGATTACACCTGTGTAATTAGCACTAAATCAAGAAACAGAATATTATCAGCCCCTGGAAGCCCTCCTCATGCTCCCTTCCCATCAACAGTCTCCACCCCCAGCCAAGGGTGCCCAGCAGCATCCTGCCTTCTAACAGCAAGTCAATCTTGCCTGGTTTTGCACTTCGCATGAATGCAGTCATGCAGTGTGCACTCTTACGCATGGCTTCTTTTGCTCAATTTTATGTTTGTTGGACTCATTCATGTGACTACATGTAGTTTAAATCATTCTCATTATTTGATAGTATTCCATTTTAGGAACATTCCACAACTGATCCATTTTACTATGGGAGGGATTTGGGCAGTTTCCAGATTTTGGCTATTGTGAGCAATGCAACTATAAACATAGTACTTGTCCTTTGGAGCAAGTTCTGTTGGGTGTATCCCCAAGGAGGGGAATTCCCGGGTGGCCAGATATGCATAAGCTCAGCATTAGTACATGCTGCCAAACAGTGTCACTGAGTCATGGTATCACAGTACATTCCCACCAGCAGTACTTCTCATTCTCACCAATGCTTGCTAGTATATGTTTTCGGTTTTCATTTTAGCTATTCTAGTGTGTAGAATACCAGCTACTCTAGTGGTATCATAGTGGTGTAATAACCAATGGTATTAAGTAAGCATCCTATATAATAAAAGCCTAATATGCTAAGAATCCGGTAGTTCGGTTGGCCATTCAACCAATCAAAGCACAATATGCTAAGGCTACTCAACCGCTCGCTATGACGTGCACTGACCACCAAGGGGCAGATGCTCCAACCAGTAGGAGTGTCTGGCCGATTGGAACTGAGCGAGATGGGCCAGACACGCCCTGGAGCCCTCCCGCAGTCCCTCCCTGGCTAGCCAACCTCCCATGTCCCTCTCCGGCCCCGACTGTGCACCAGTGGGGTCCCTCGGCCTGACCTGCTCCCTCTTGCAATCCAGGCTGAGGGACCACCCCCCCCCCCAAGTGCACACATTTCATGCACTGGGCCTCTAGTGTTTTCATAAGTTGGTCATTTTGTGTGGCATCTGATAAGTCATTTGCCCACTTTTCCATTGAGTTCTTTGATTTTTTCTTACTCACTTGTCTTTTAAATTTATTTTTTATGCACAAATACTAAAAACAAACAAACAAAATTCTGAAATAAGCTGCTTTTTTTCTTGTGGGCCAGAGGTACGAATTAGAACAGACTTGTCCCCCCAGCTTTCTCTTTTATTTTTTCTCAATGCAGTTCTTCTGCTATGTCATGCATTGCTCTCCATTAGTGTTGATCATATTTTGTGGATATTTCATAGCTTCACTTTGAAATATAAAGCAATTTAGAGAGAATGGTTTTATAAGAGCAAATAGTGCAAAGGCAAATACATTTTCAAAAGAGAACAACTCTTCTTAAAATGAAAGTAAGAAAGAGCTATTCAATTCTTTCTAAATGAAAGTAAGAAAAAGTAGTCTGCAAGAAAAAAAATGACTTGAAACCTCAATAACCTCAAAAGGTAATTCTGCTTTCACATGAAATATGAATTTCAAAAAGTTTCCAGAGGTGAGGCTTCTTTTCCTTCCCATTATTTCAGTAGAAAGACCTTCTTCCTTATCTGCCAGTCTTTTATTTAAACCTTGCTCACTAAATATTGAATCCCTCCTATGTATTGTGCGAGCTGTTTAATTTTTAAAAATCCTCATTTAGATATGGGAGTGCAACCTGTTAATCCATACTGATTCTAAGGCCAGAAAATACAACAGTAACTTAAAGAATGATTTATGATTTCAGAGGTTAATGGGGGGTCAAATATACCAAACAGGCCTTTCATAGATGCCTAATTGCTTTGCTCTTCTTCAGTATTTTTTCTCATGTAATAAAATAAGATAATGTATGAAGACTGCGATTTCAGGAGCAAGAGTTAAGTCTCCCCAAGAAGAAAGAAATTTCCTGAAACATTCCAGACAGAATCGGGGCATTCCCAGGACCTCCTGAAGGTCCAGGCCCTGTGTTTTCCCCAAAGCCCGGGTTGGCCCTGTCCTGCCGTGTGTGCCTTTTCGCTGCCGACAGCATGGGCAGCCCAGAGCAAAACTGGGAAGAAGGGGAAGTTCCCCCTCCGTGCACTCTGCTCCCTTGTCTCTGTGCTGTCCCTTCATGGTGCTCCCTCACGTTGCTGAGGCCGGGATTGGCAGATGGACAGCATGGCAGCCATCACCGTCAGTCATGGCACTTTCTCCCCAGTGAGCCCAGATGCAATCCAAATGCAGCTCAGAATTCTGAACATGTCACCTTGAGAAACCAATACCAGCTTCAGATTTGGCATTTAAGATGGTGTTTACTTGCCATCATTTTCTTAAGTGATATGATTCTTATTCTATATTTCCCATTAGCCCCAAAGCGTAAAGTATTACTTTCCCCAAGATTAGGAACATTATCTTCTATGGCAGTCCCTGTTGTCTGAATCTCTGACTCATTGTTTTCTAGCATGGTTCTGGCTACTTTCCAGCTCCAGACACATAGGATTGTTCGAGAAATGCCTTCAGGGACCAGATAATACAAACAAGGTAGCAAGGTTTGCACATTTAATATTTAGTCTGTAGAATAGGAATAATAGCAATAGTTTTCACCTTTAGACAGAAATACACTGTCCATTTTTCAGATAACATGCAACCCTTGGTCTTTCTTTGATTTGTCCAGTTTTGATAAAGGCATATAGCTGATTCTCATTATTCAAGGTAGTTATGTTCTATAAACTACAAACACTGGATTAACAAATACTGAACCATTGATCGTAGGGGAAATACAGAGTTAGGTTCCTGCAATCCTCTGGTCACAACATTTTATCAACTGATCAATATATAACCTTTTTTTATGTGTGTTTCTGTTTATAGATACCTTATTTTATATATGTTGTTATTTCATTATCATCAAACTTACCACCAACAGCACTTTAACTCATGCCTAAATGAAGTTTATCTAACGCATGATGAATTCATTGTCGTAAAGCTATTCATACTGGTAATATTTATTTATTATCTTTTTCTCTTTTTCCTTCAGATTGAATAATTGCTATTAATCTCTTTTCAGAACCTGTTATTCTGCATACTTCAGTATAATATTAAGCCGGTAAATTATATTTATTATAGATATGGTACTTTTCCGTTCTAGTATCTCCATTTGGTTCATTTTTTTTATAGCTTTCATTTCTTTGTCTAGATTCGCCACCTCTTTATATAATGACTATATTTTCATTTGAGGCATCAAACATATTTATAATAGTTGTTTTTTAAGTCTTTCTCTGCTAATTCTAACATCTGGATTATCTCAGGTTTTGTTTCTACTGACAGATTTTTATTCCTTTTTTGTTTTCAACAATGGATCTCATTTCTTATTTCTCCACATGTCTCATAATGTTTTATTATGTACTGGACATTGTACATAATATATTTTTTAAATTATGCTTTCTGTTATTTCTCTACCAAGTGTTTTTCCTGGCACACATATAAATTACTGGGTGATCACTCTGAACTTGTAGGAGCTTAATGTGTTTACCAACTACTCCACAGTACAGGACTCAGACAGATTCCTCTTAGATCCCCTTCATTACTCAAATATCTCTGCTCCTTTATTTCACTCTTATAGCCGTTGCTAGGTTTCCCTAGACTCCGCAGAGTTTCTCCCGTATATCTACAATTAGCCAAGCATTTTGGGGGTACGGGGGATTTGAATGCAGATTTTAGGGATCTGCTATCGGTAGCACTCTTCTTTATAATATCACCCTTTCAATTTCCAGCCACTCTGTCACAGATGAACTCTGTCTTCCCTAACCACAGGCCAGTAGGACTTCAGCTTATTCTAGTTGCCCTTGCCCCAAAGAAAAATCCCTATAACACAGGTCTACATGTAATCCCTTCCAGTTTATGTCTCCTTTTTTGTTCCTTAATGCCTTTACTTATTAAATATATATTTTGCCCAAGGATTCTAATTGATACTAGTATGAGGGTTATTTCAATAAAATCTACTCCACCATTAGCAAAACTGGCACTTTAATTATCCTTTTCAATGTGATATCTGACATAAAATCAAAAATTGTGAAACATATGAAGAGTCCAGAAAATATGACCCATGGTCAAGGCCAGAAGCAGTCAATATAGCAGGAACTGATATTCTAAAGAAGCTACACTGATAGCTAGATGTCCAAAGCCATAGTAGAGGAATATTAAATTATCTAGTAGGGCTGTATTTTTTTTCCTATTCTCTTCATTATGCCCCCAATTCTGTTCCTCCAATTTGAATATTGATGAACAATTAAAAGTAAATGTTGAAAGAAAAGATTACCCATCATTGTATTTTTAGTAGATTACATGTAGGATTTCCTATTATTACTGAAGTCACCTGGTTGAATGCTATGCTCGGCTTCCAAGATTGCTGTTTCTGCAGAAATTAATTTATAAGTCTTGTGGTAACCATGGTAACCTGAGGCAAAGTTGTGGAAGTGGTGTTTAGTGGAAATGAAAAATCTCTGCCCTTCCTCTGCTCTGTGATTTTCTGAGAAAAGAGTTGATTTCCCAAGAACTATTATGAGGAGGGTTGGGGCAGGAGGCAAGGAGGGGGGGATTGCGGGGGAGGAGGATTGCTGATATTGCGTTGGTCCTAGGCCTGGCTGACTAAGCCTCCATTTTATCAGCTCTGCCTTTATAAATATATTCTGACCTGCCCTGGGAGAACCTCGAGAACTGGGTACTCAGCCCAAGGGTTCTAAAATCTTGTTTCCTACTACAGCCGCTGAAGAAAAATACAAACCATCACATGAGAATTCTTCTGTGTGAAGAGCTAAGGATATAATTCTTAAGCTTAAGAATCAGCAATATTTTTCTCATTTTTCAAACATCTCATAACAAATCCTATTCAGAATTTTCATGGCATTTGTCATTCTGAATTTGTGATAGAAACACACTGCATGCAGCTGAATTGAAGGGGCTGAAACAAAACAGAAATTTATTTCACATAGAAGTCTGAGCTGAGCATATTTGTTCTGCTGAAGCAGTCCCGGGAATCTAAGCATCTTCGGTCTTGTTGCCATCATCCTCCTGGCCCAGGATGGCTCCCCACCACACCTGCATTCTTACCTCCACAATGGGAAAGGCAAAGGGAGGGCATGTCCTGGAGGACACACATATGACTTCACCTCACATCCCAATGGCCAGAAATTAGTTCTAGGTCCACACCCAGCTGCAAGAGAAGCTAAGAAATGTAGTCTTTATTCTAGGGGAGAGAATTCAAATTCACTTGCAGCTGAATCAATAGCCTAACATACATACATGATCTCATTTGGTCTTCCTAACCAATGATGTTGATAGAGCAGGCAAAGCAGGAATAACTCCCCGTTCTGTGGATGAGAAGCGCATAGCTACTGAGTAGCTCAAGGGCCCTCAGATAAGAGGTGGTTATGCCTGGACTAGATTCTAGTTTCAGCTTTGGGTTCCAGTGCATGATTGTGTTGTGCTATAATACGAGGACCCCTCCACCCTACTGTGGGGGGTTGAAATGTGTTAGTCCAGGCCCCTAGATTACCACGGGTCTTTTCTTCATTTTCTCTTGCTTTTCAATCTCTTCGCTGATAGGCTATCAGCTGCCACCTCCAGCTGCAATCTGTTGATAAAAGTGTTACTTTCAATGAGTTGTAGACTTAGAAGCTAAATAAATAATCAAGGTTGTTAGAATTTAATTTAAAATTAGAATAAATTGGCTTGAAATCAGGCCCCAAAGTTCTCTTCTTTGAGTAAATTATATTTAATTCGTCTTTGAATTGATGTATCAACGTCTTTCTTACTTGAATTTGAGAGAGATGGTTTAGTCTTATACAGATGTTTTAATCTCAAAAGAATCTTTTTGATTTGTGGATTTAAAAGCTTGGCCTATTTTTTATCAATAGACTATTCTATTAAAATAAAAGTAAATTCAGATGAAAAGACCACAATTTTAATTTTATAACAAAAATAAAAACATGATTTTTATACCTTCTGAAAAATTGCTAATATACAATGCTATTCTGCCCATGCATGTCATATTTTTATGGACAGTTGACAAGTAGATTTTAAAAATGAAAAAAATCTAAGAAAAAATTTCAAATATGATAAAGCAATGTATTAAATTTAATGTATTTTATTTTAGCAGGTAGAATATGACTATAAGATATAGGGAACTCAAATTTTAATAATATTAATTATGATGATTTCCAGAAAACAAATCTCTTGATCTATAGGAGAAAATAATAAGATTTCCATTATAACTTTCTTGAATACAACTACAGGGATATCTGTAAATTTAGAAGACAGAAACATTTTAATTCTGTCAAAAGAGCAGCACTCCTAATAATAATCAGGCTAATAGCAGTGATAGAGCAATTCATTAGCTCAGTCATTTGCTGTCAAGGCTACCCAAGTAATTTGCTTCCCTTTAAAGTGTGAGCAGCAATTCTTACCAAAGGACAATAGGGTTTTAGGGTGATAAAATAAAAATCAGGAGACTTAGAGCAAGAAGATATAATGTCTGAGGTCCTATGCTGTCTATGCAAAGAGATTTCTCAATAAATACTTCAAAAAGTAAAAGGCTCCAGAATGATTCTGTTAATGAATGGGAGATGGGTTTGTTTATCTGATGGGCAGAAGCTAAGCTAAGCCAGATGAATATTAAGAGTTACAAGATATAGCCTTAAATGTCTATTTCACTTTAATAAATATTTCTTCTTGATCCCAGAAACTGAAAACACTGACCTTTGATATGAAGGAGATAGGGGAAAGGCTTGGGCAAATTGCATTATGGATGACAAGACAGCAATGATAGCAGAAACAAAGAAATAAAAACTGCTTGCCAGAAAAATCAAGAACTTGGACCAGCTACAATTGAGATTCTGGAATTGTGACACTGGGAGGAAAGATAATGGCCTAAGAATAACAAAATAATAATTTCCTTTGATGGTTTGCTAAGCTCTTGATCCAAACCAACTGCCTGGGTCACTTATTTTATATTCAGAGTACTGTACCTCTTGATGAATAGTTTGTTGTGCACATGTGAGATGACATTTCAAACTGCCTGAAAAAATGCTGGACTCCTTTGTTTAATGTCAAGGTTTTATATGTGAGATTATGAGTTCTGGGATCTAGAGTGTAGCATATCTGGCATTAGGGATTATTTCATTTATTTTGCTTTGTTGTTAGAAATTCAGCTTCGGATTTAGGTAATACAGTTGCAAACTCTGCATTTGTGTAGAATTGATCTATTTATGTGCTGGATCGGGGGCTAACACAGATAATTTTATTTTTTAAACTTTTTAAAGAAAATAAATATTATTTTTTTCATTTCATTGCATGATAAAGACTCACTAACTGTAAACTAATTTCTGGTCTAGTTAGAGAGGTTTTAATACTTCTGAAATACTCATTTTTTAGCTGGATCAAGGATGATGAATGCATAGGCATAATTTTTGTCCCGTTGTAAAGGCTGGCTTTTCCACATCTATAATAAATAGAAGTGGATGAAACATCAGAGACATGAGTGGAGTGTTGAGTAGTGAGGTTAGTTCTGAATTTATATGTCCTAATGAAGGTTGTTTCCTATGGCAGAAGAGTGTATAATTAATCATTTCATGATTGTCTAAAATTGTTTATTTATGAGTAATAGTTGAATAATTCTCATGAATTTTTATACCTAGTAAAATATACATATTATAATTTCAAATCTGTACAAGTTATATTGCATTTATGGATTCTAAGATGTATATAACATGAGCTTCCTATCCCTGCCATAACAAGTTCTACAAACTTAGTGGCTTGAACCAAACACAAATTTATGTATTATCTTTACAATTCTGTAGATTAGAAGTCGTGATCAAGTCTCTCTAGGCTAAAATCAAGGTGTCAGCAGGGCAGCATTCCTTTCTGGAGGCTCTAGATGAGAATTCACACCCTTGTCTTTTCTGGAGGCCGCCCACATTTCTTGACTGATAGCCCCTTTCTCCATCTTCAAAGCCAGCAACCTTACTTTTCTCTGACCATTCTTCTGTAATCAGATCCCCCTCTGACTTCTGCCTCTATCTTCCACTTTAAGGACCTTGTGATTACATTGTGATTATAACCCAGGATAATCCCCCAATCTACTGATTAACAACCTTAATTCTCTTTTGCCATATAACCTAACAGATTTATAGGTCCCAGGGATTGGAATGTGGTCGTGTTTGGGGACCATTATTCTGCCTACCACACACATTTTTTTTTTCACATCTTATGATCTTTGCCATCAGGACATGTCTTACAATCAATGTGATATGAAAACATTGTTTTATAGTTTAATTGGCAATGCTTTTCTTCCTTATTGGAACATAAAGTAATGGTCCTTCTTACAATTGATAGCATTGGGACTTCATGAAATAACATCATAACTTCAAAGTAATAAGCCAAGTGAGTATAAGATCCAATCCTTTTTCTTCTATGTGAGTCATAAATCATACTTTCAAAATGATGTCAGAACGGTTTCTAGAGAAAGATTAGTTAATTCTGTGATAGTCTCTGGACTTAATAATTAAATTTTAAGATAATGAATTTTTAAAATTCAGGTTGACCATCTATCTTTGGAGATGGTAGCTGATTAAACTGACAACTGTCTTTATTAAAGATTTTAAGACAGCAGACCCTTGTCGACTCATCCTTGCCCATAAATTTTTTCCTTTGTAGTCTTTATCCTGAATATCTTTGTAACTGTTCCCATCCATAAAAATGCCTGTTTTGATCAATTTTACAGTTGATCCTGGGTCTCTGAGACACTCCCAAAGCGTGTGAACCATGCACTTCACACTGAGTGTTGAATGACCTTTTCTGCATTTGAATTGAGGCATCCCCTACTGTCAGTCTGTGCTGTGCATCATTTCCCCATCAACCAGAGACACCCCTCCGTGAAGACTCAGCTCTTTAAAGAAAGTGCTAGAAGAAGCACAGGATTTCCCTGAGGACCATGGAAGGAAGTGGACAATTGAAACTTGACTCCTCTTGGGGCTCTCTGATAAATGTTGTGAGAGTACCCAAAATAAAGCTCATCTTATTATCATTAATAAAACATTTCATAAATATGAAATATAAGTGTTTTGCACAAGTCATTTTTCAAGATTCTTTTTTATTCTGAGTTTTGTTTTGTTTTGACACTAAAGATGGTAAAATGACAACTTATCTCCATCAATGTCAGGAGTGAAGTATGGGGCTTATACATACAGGGTACCAATAAAGTGATGTGACCTGCTGTACCCTCACTCTCAACAACTAGAGATTTATAGGCAATGATGTCTGCTCCTGGAGTCTAAAAAAGGGCTGAAGAAGAATCTGCTTAAGTAATAAAGTCTGAGTACCTAGTGGCAACAGCTAATCTCAATGTTATAGAATCTTGGCAACCTCTGTGCCTACATTAAACCTCCTACTTTGAAATCGAGGGTTCATACCATTGAAGCATGATGGATGGTATGTCAGATCGACTGTGATGCTTCAGGCAATCAAAGTTGTTGTCTTCTTTCCACTTAAAATTAAATCCATACGGATTAAATACAAATTAAGTGTTCCTAATAGCAATGGTTGATAGCCAGAAATAAATAGTGCTAAGGGATAAGGCTGATAATGATCAAATTTAATTCCCAGGAGAAGAGGGATTCCAGCAGACACAATGGGGGTAAGAAGATGTTGAAGAGTCATTATTAGCCAACAAATAATTCCTAATCTTGTTGGTGAACCTGTCTCTTGTGTTATTTTTAAAGGGGTTCATTAAGTGGTAGGGAGTTGGTAGTTTGCTTTACAACAATTATAGGACTTTTTTCCACCATTGGAAAATGTGTGTTGGGAGAATTAATTTAATGACAAGCCAGATAAGGACATTAATAAAACTTAGTAGCTGGATCATTACGCCTGTCATATAAAAGACCTTAAGTATGGTTTGCTAGACTGTTGTATCTTTTTCTTCGGGGGACCACATTTCACCTCACTAACAATCCAAGTTTAGGATCATTTAGCTATTTGCGTTATACTCCTCTGATAATTACACCCACACTAGCAAGTTACATGAATGCATCTCTCCCTAGGTATTTTATATAAAAATTTCCATCTCTCAACCTCAGTGCAGCATAGGTTTTCCAGGTAAGGTCTGCTTGCCTTCATCCCACCCACTCCAAATTTCTCTTCAACCCTTCCTTCACAGTGATGGTTTGGCTAACAGAATTACAGCTCCTCTGAATGGCCTTGGACAGGCCAAGGAGGGAAAAAATGAGAATAACTGAGAGGAATGAAGAAAGCAACAGGACTGGGAGGAGAGAAAGAGAGCTAGAGAGAGACATTAAAGAGAGAGCAAGGATGGAGAATAGAAGGAAAAAAGATAGATAAAAATTTTAGGGACAAAGAGGGTTTCCTGTGGTTATCTAGTTACGATAATATTTTTTTGTAACTGGTAAATCACAGCATATCAATTTCTTGTTAAAACTCTCCAATGAGTTGCCACCACACTTAGAATTAAATCCAAGGTCCTTACTATGACCTACAAAACTTTACATGTTCTAGATCTTAAACACCGCTTAGAGACTAAAAACAATTCATCGTTGCACAGTGTCTGTGGGTCAGGAATCAGGAGTGGCTTGCCTTGGTGGTTCGTGAGGTTTCGGTCAGATGTTAGCTGGTGCCAAAGTCATCGGAAAGCTCAGGGAGGAAAGCTGGGTTGTGGAATCCATTTCCAAGGAGCCTCATCAATCAGCTGGCAAACTGGTGTTGGCCATCTGCAGGAAGCCCTAGTTCCTCTGTATGTCAGTTTTCCCAAGTGGTCTGGGCTTCCTCACAACATGGCAGCTGCCTTCCAATTGTGAGCATCCATGGGGGAAAAAAAGGGAAGGAGGAAGGGATGGCAGGGGAAAAAAAGGGGGAGGGAAGGAAGATAAGAGGGAGGGGAAAGCAGAAGACAGAGACAGAGATTTGAAGCCAAACAGAAACTTTATTGTTTTTACTACCCATCCTTAGAAGGCACATACAATCACTTCTAACTGGTTGGGACAATCCCAAGCTTCCCCCCAGATTCAAGGAGAGGGAACATAGAGCCCTTTTCTTGTTGGGTCACATTGTTAGAAGTACTTGTAGGAAGAGAAGTATAGATATGGTCAATTTGGAAGAATATAATCTTCTGTGGTTGCATGATTATAATAACTTTTATGTAACTGGTCAATCAGATCATATCATTCTGTCCAATACCTTCCCATCAAATCCAAAATTCCTTACCTACAAAGCCTACCCGACTTGGTCCTTCACTCTGAACCTCTTTTTTACCACTCTTGACCCACCTCGTCCTTCTTCAGGCACACTCATCTTTTTGCCACTTCTCACACATACCTATCTCATTCCCTCTGCCTGGATTGGTTTTCTCCCAGATATTCACATAGTTTTGCTTCCTTGCTTTATTCGGGCCCCTGTTCAAAAGATACCCACTGAGAAAGGCCTTCCCTGAGACCCCACAATAGGGTGCCCATGCACACATTCACTTTCTCTCTCTCCCTCTCCCCTTACCCCATTCTATTTTTGTCCAACGTAACTCTCACTATCTGACATTATAGTGATATATATATCTGTCATATATATATATATATATATATAGTCTTACATTATATATCTATATGTCTATATCTATCTTTCTTCTTTTGTCTCCCATCAGAATTGTGAGCTCTATGAGGGCAGGAATTCATTTTGTTCACCATCCTATCTCCAATGCATGGAACAGTGTCTACCCCAGAGTGGGTATTCAGTGTGTGAGTGTGTGTGTGCACGTGTGTGTTGGATGAGAAAATAAAAAAAAACCACACACACACACACACACACGCACACACGCACACACACACACACGAATGGTAACTCTTTGTGAAGGTCATTTCCAAGTTGCTCTGACCAGTGGTGGCAACACTGTAATGAATATGTCTGGGAAGAAGACATTCTAATGGGCAAAAGTCCACAGCATGTGCAGATTCTTGGTGCTAAGAAGCATTCACATGACTGCATTCACAATGAGACCCAGTGTAATCTCTTCAGTCCTGAAGAAAGAATAAAAGACCATAATGGTGCCTACACTGAACTATGTTAATGTAAATGATAAGACTGAGGTGTAATGACTTCTCATTTGTGCATTCAAAATCTAACCCAGCCATTTGCTTTTGAATTTTCTGATTGTTCTTGCCCAAATCAATCATCTTTGAGGTTTTTGAAACAGCCTAGCACTATTTTAATGATGATATATCAAAGAATTAAAAACTTCAAGATAGATAGACTCTAATGGATTTTAAAGGCATATCACTGGGTACAAGGTAAATTATACTGCTAATGAGATGATAGTTCAGACCTTTTCTGAAAGCCAGCAGAATAAACCCAAGCATAATGCCTATGCCTGGTAATTTAAGAAAGTTAGGAACAGTTTGATTAGTGATGGCTGTGTTTACTACTGGAAACAGAGAGAGCATCAAGAAATCTCTGGACCACGTCTTCTCACTGCCCTACTGCAGCCACACTGAGCGGCTCACCATTCCAACCAGGGCAGGCCATCTTACACCTCCATGCCTATGCTAGCTATAGACAAATTCTTCTACCCTCATCCCAGTTTCCCCAGTGGTAACATTTTGCACAAACTATAGTACAATATCACAATATTACATGACATTGATACAGTCCACTGATTTTATTCAGATTTCCTAATTTTACTTTTCTCAACATTACGAAAAATTTCCTTAGCTAAAGACAAAGTCTTTCATTCGACAACTAGAAATAAAAGATTTAAAAGGGAAATCTTTGGTTTAGATAAAAATTTAATGTGGATGAATTTCAATGAAAGGATGATGGATGGGGTATTTGGCAGATCATTCTTTAGTAACTGGTATCAGATCATTCCTAAGCTTTGAGAGAAGGAAAGAGAGAGATGGCATAGGAAGAGGGGGCAGGCTGAGGGGACAAGACAGTGAGCAACATAGATGAACACTTTCCCATATTTGACCATAATTGTCTTCTGCTGGGTGGGGACAGTGACAGGCAGTGTACTGAGACATTGCTGTTGAATACTTGCAGTGGCTTTTAAAAACCAGCTCCCTTAGCATAATGCATCACGAGGCGGGATGGGAGGGAATTGATTTAGCTATCAGGTTTGCACTTGGCAGAGGGTCCTCATCACATCTTGACTAATTGCATCCATCTTCAGAGCTGCACACTCATCCCCTCCTCTGATCTCTGCTGAGCACACAACCTCACTCCAGCAGCATTTCCTGCTCCAGCAGTGAGTCCCGCTGCTCAGAAGGAAACATGGCTCAATGGATTCAGGACTGGAGTTCATGGAATTCGCTTTAAGCATCTACCATTACATTGACTGCATTCTTTTCTTGCAAATTTCAATTAACCATTATGATCAGTATAGTAAATGTTGTTGGCAAAATACATTTGTACTAGTAAAGCATTATTTGAAACAACATCATGTTAGGCTTTTAAATCAAAATGAAAAACCTGAAAATGTTTCCATACAATTTTTAATTATTAAAAAAGGTAGATTACTAAGAAGAGGAAATGATGGCAAAGAGGTACAACAGCAGCACCTAGTTTTAACAGAGAAATAGATAATAAGAAATTAAATCCATACCATATCGGATGCCTTAACAACAGCTCTGGGAATCTCATCTTTTCAAGGAACTAATAATGGTTACTGGAAATAAGAAGAAAGACATTTGGAGGTGAACACTTGTCATTTGCTATGAGATGCACTAAAATCTATTCCCTCCACCTCAGATTAAAACATCATTGAAATTCACAGGAGGTCCAGGCTGTGCAGCCCACACTTGGCGGGTGCAGAACAGAGCAAGTGCAGCAGCTCAAAACAGGCATTTCCTGCACGTTGCTGTCTGTGTGATGTTCGCGGCAGATTCACCAGTCACCTCGCATAACCTACCCTTGCTCCTGCAAGCTTGTAACAGGCTTTTCTTTGGAAATGATTGCACAGTTATTAAGTTGTTTACAAAATCAACCCACTCCCATGGTGAGATTTATTTCTGCAGGAGTCAAATCTTACATTCTAACTAGCAGAGCAAAGACCTGTTGTCATGGCAACCATTCCCATTTCACTGGGCTGGCACTGCAATTCACTTGCATGAAGATGGGGCTTGACAAAGATGCAGAGGGAAAGGGTAAAAGGAAACCAGACATGGCTTAAATCCATTTCTCTGAGCAATATTGATGATCACTGTTAATTTTACTTTGGATGGAAATTGACCTATAAATGCTGGACCCTATTAAAACCTTGCCATACTGGGTGTGGAGGGGGGATTCCTAAATGTGTTTCAGAAGCCATTGAAGATATCCCAAGGGGTTTCTGTTTTGCCAATAAAGAGGATCATTTATTAGAATAATAAGATTGTGTTTGGTTTGTTCTCAGAGTAATTAAAACCATGATAGTGAGAGGGAGAGTTATGTTAAGGATAATTTAATTGCACTGTATTTAGGCTTTATAAATTAAATGTTAGGACTGCCAGAGGCAGAATGTGTGGGTTTATTATCAACTAGAGGCCTGGTGCACAAAATTCATGCACTTGGGGGGATGTGTCCCTCAGCCCAGCCTGTGCCCTGCAGTCCGGGAGCCCTTGGGGGATGTCCGACTGATTGCTTAGGGAACGGGCCTAAGCCAGCAGTCGGACATCCTTAGCGCTGCTGTGGAGGCGGGAGAGGCTCCCACCACCGTGAGCCCAGCTTCTGGCTGAGTGGCACTCCCCCTGTGGGAGCGCACTGACCACTAGGGGGAGGCTCCTGTGTTGAGCATCTGCCCCCTGGTGGTCAGTGTGCATCACAGCAACCGGTTATTCCGCTGTTCAGTCGATTTCCATATTAGCCTTTTATTATAGAGGATATGAAAGGAGCACATGCTTCTCACACTCATAGTCAAAGTAAAGGAACCCAGCACATCAGCCCACAAGTCCTTCCTACAAACTTACGGCATCATGAGTTGACCAGGAAGAGCACGTACATATTACAAGCCTTATGGTAGTTGTGCCTTCCTAAAGGGTGGGGCATTTTTGAGGGTGGGCAGAGGTATTGGCGAAGTGGGGGTGTGTCATCTAATTTCTCACTATTTGGCTCTAATCATTACTGCTCCCTCTGAGGAATCGCCACTTTTCAAATTAGGTATACATTTCCTCTTGAAGGACCATCAGCCAGACACGTCTTTATATTTAAAATTATGTTATTGTGAGAGGGCACAGAACCAAGTTGGCAGTTGCCATGTGACTAGATTTCAGGTGGTGCTGGGTGTCTGCAACAGAAGAAAAATGACAGCAGGACCAGGGGAAGGGCATGAGAGAAACAGCCTCTGAGTGGAGGGCTCTCAATATTGAGCATATGAGGCTTGAGGGTTTTGTGAGTATTTATTTAAATTCAATTGGAAAAAATAAAACCATCTGAAAATAAAACTTTTTTCCTACACAGTATGGAATTCTTAGTAAATAGAAATTAAATTATATAAGGAGTATTTATTCTTAGGGAAAAAGTCCATTTTTTAAAAGCATAAATTATCTATAGCAGAATATACAAACCTTATGTTTACAGCTCAATAAACTTTTACATATATATGTCTGTATATGTATATATAGATATGTAATTACCACCCAGACCAAGATAAAGAACCTCTATACCTTAGAGAATTTCCTCACAACACTTTCCAATCTCTCCACCTCCTACAGTCACCATTTTTCTGACTTCTATCATCATAGATTACTTCTGCCTGTTCTTGAACTTTACATAAATACAATATGTACTTTTTTGTTGTGGCTTCTTTTGCTTAGCATAATATTTTTGAAATCACTTGTTTTGCTTATATCATTAGCTTGTACTTTCTTACTACTAAGCAGTATTCCATTGTATGAATAGAAATGATGTATTTACCCCTGTTATTATTGGTAGATATTTGGGCTATTTCCAGCTTGGGGCTATTATAAATGAAGCTGCTATGAACACTTTATCAAGTCTTTTGTGGACATATGCTGTCATGTAGGGTAGGAGTATATTTAACTTTATTAGAAAGCTCCAGTTTTCCCAAGTGGGAAATGGTTGTACCATTTTAACTCCCAGCAGCAATGTGTGATTCTCCCCATTCTCACCAGCACTCAGTGTTGTCAGTCTAGTGGGTGTGTAGCATCTCTCCTTGTGTGTTCTTTGTTTATAAAGAAGCTATGCTGATGTCTGCATCAATGCTGTAGTGGGGTCCAGAAGTCAGAATTAAAATTCAGATATTATGATTAACATTTGCCAGCCCTTGAAAAATGTAGCTTTTTAAAGATAAATACAAGTTCAAATAAGCTGATGACCAGAACAGATTTAAGTTGAAAAGGAATACTTCATTATTCAAAACACACATCAGTTCAGGCTTCTTAAATGAACAATCGCCACTTGCTCTGAAGAGACCAAAAATCTATTTCTGTTCCTACTTTTAGGAAGTCAGTGAAATTCAATAGTTGACTCCAGCCTGATGGAGAAGCTTCACTTTTGATGGTTAGCTACAGGACTGATGAGCCAGCTCGTTCTCACAGAATTCTAGTTTATCAGGAGCCAAGGTGCCTCAAATACTGCACAAGTGTATGAAAAGAGCTGAAGAGCCAATTCTTGGTCCTTCACTCCACCTTGAAATGTGTCCACAGATTGTGATGAGTCAGATTCTTTTTATTCTTTGTGGTCATGTTGCTTTCCATCTAAAGCGTCTGAACTCCAAAGGGAAAGCAAAAGATGCATATTCTAAACAAATTTATAAAATGTCAAGTGAAGCAATTTGGCCATTGCCAAAGGGAGTAAGCATCCAGCTCAACTGACTGCCTTCTCTGGTGCATTAGGTTTCTCTTACCAAAAATCTTGTGACTTAAAACAGCACAGATTTTTTTAAGTCTTATAGTTCTGTAGGTCATGAGTCCAACACACAGAACTGAGTCCCTTCTGGATGTTCTAGGAGGAATTCCTTTCCTGGCCTTTTCCATCTAGAGGCTGCCTCCATTCATCAGCTTGTGGCCAACTTCAGAACCAGCAATGTGACTGCTCGCTGATCCTTCTCCTGAAGGCACATCTCTCTCTTATTGACATAGCCCAGAGGCCCTCTACTTTTAAGAACTCGTGTGAGTAGAATGGTCTCAGCCAGATAATCCAGGATAATCTTCCCATCTCAACATCCATAACCTTAGTCACACCTTCCAAGTCCCTGTGGCTGTGTAAGACAATATATTCACAGGTGCAAGGATTAGGGTGTGGACATTAGTGGGGGCCATTATTTTGCCTACTCTATCAAGAAATAAAATCAATACCCAGTCACTCCAATTGTGGTGGCGTGGCTGAGTCCTGTTCCAGTGATGCTGCTGAGGCACAGGTGCTCCATTGAAGTGAATAGTAATTAATGCAGCTCACTGATGTAAGGCCACTAGTGTGGCTTCTATCCCTCCCAAGCTATCTCAAAGGCTGAGGAATAGATGATAATGCCATCAATTGTAATTGTCTCCCAGTAAAGTTTAAAGGCATCTTGTGTTGTCAATTCCAGATACAGGGTTGCTTAGCTATGATCTATTCTTTGAAGTTATGAAAAAAATCTACACTAATATAAGAGAAAGATGCAAATTGACCATACCTTCGTGACACCCACCAGCCAATCAGGAGTGAGTATGCAAATTAACCCAACAAAGATGGCGGGTTAATTTGCACATGCAGGCCCCGAGCGGCCAGGGGTGGGGCAGGATGCTTGTGTCATCACCATGGCCAGCTGCTCCAGGCCTCTGGGCAGTGTGGGAAAGTGGAAAGGCGGCTCCAGCCCAAGCAAAGGCGGTGCCAGCAGCCAGGAGAAGGAAGGCCCATTCTTGCACGAATCTTCGCGCAACAGGCCTCTAGTATTACATAAAGAGAGAGAAGCCATAAATGGGGAGGGGGGAGGACAGCTATAATAGTGTTAACAATTTTTAAAGAGGAAAAAAAAGAGAGAAGGGGGAAGCCATTGTATCTTGCAATGAAACTCATAACTTAATACTGGAAGAAAATACACTCTGAAATTATTGAATGTTCAGAACATAAGAACAGTCTGCAAGAGCCATCCTAGATGTAAGCACTTAAGGGCAGAAAAGCCACCTCTTTCTTTTATGATCTGGCTACCATTGTGATTTAGCTTTGAAAATATAGGACAGGTGGGAAGGATTCTATTCTGGGTCTAGGAGGTGCAGGATAGGGAGAAGGAGAAAAAACTGTTCTTGTTTTTTTTAATTTCATCTAAGAACAGTATTCCTAGTGGGAACAATGTTGTAAAGAGCATTTGGGTTTCCTAGTCTAAACATCACATTTTAAAAGCAATATATTTTTGTAAACTATTCCTTCTCAATATCTAGATAATTCATAAATTCAGTTTTAATATCTAGTTGATCCGGGGTTACTTAGAATGTTAATTCTTAATTTACAAGAGATACTAAACATTGAGTGAAGCATTTTGTGGAATGTGGTAGAGCAGGAGGATCAAAGTTATTAGTTAATTTTGACTTAGTGATGGACAAATGTAGGTTTACATGTGATGAAAGATGAGAAGGTAACAGCTTGCAACATGAAAAAGCATAGCAAAACATCCAAATTAATTGTTGAGTGGGATTAAGATATTAAAAGAAATGTAATAAAGCCACTGAAATTTAAAAAAAGGAAAATGGGTTATAACTAATAGTTATACTGTAAACAATATTGATGGAAAAACCAACTATGTCAATTAATACAATAAATGTAAATAGCCCAAATTTCCCTATGATAAAGGAAATAAACATCAGATTGAATTTAAAACAAATGTAGTTTTAAAATAAAAGGTAAGCAAAGTTATACTAGAGAGATAGAAAGAGCAAGGAGGGTATATATAATAGCATCGAGTGAAAAGGAGTTTCAGACCGAAAGAACTAAGTGAAACAGAAGGATCTGATCTGATGTTAAAGGTATAATGAATGCACAAAGAAGATGTAACAAACAACAAAGCCACAGATTACATAAAGCAAAAACTAGATACAAAGGAGAACATGATCAAAGCACAATCCTTGTGAGAAATGCGATCACCTGTTTATTTTAGAATGCTATAAGTCAAGGAGGCAAATAATGAGCAAGAATACAAGATTTCTGATTAACCCAGTTAACAAGTTCAGTTATGTTTATAAATGTATTATGAAAGTTTATATTATGAATATTATCTTATACATCTATCCTCCACTCCTATAAGAAAATATATTCTTCTCTTACACCCATTGAATATTTACCAGAAGCTACCATACACGTGCATCTGTCCACAAAATAATGATTATACTATAAATTCTAAAGAGTAATCCATGACTTTTCACTTCCTCTTCAACAGACTACCTAAAATTTTCAGATCATTTTTTAGTTTGGGGTCCCCAAGGCTTTCTTGGTGAGCAAACACATGATGAGGCCAGCCTTGTTCACTGATAGTCATCAGCAGTGCAAAGACACTAATCTAACAAACACTGTGGGCTAGCACCTCTTCCAACTGCTTTACAAATAATACCAATGAGAACTTACACCTTAACTACAAAGAAAAGATCAGTAAGAAGCTTTAAAAAACACACCACTCTGGTAATTTTTAAATGCAAATTTAATAAATGAGATTCCATTCTTTACCTATCAGGTAACAAAGAAATTCTATATAATAAAGAGCTAATATGCAAATGGTCTTTATGTCCTGGTGCCCTCGCGCCCTCACACTGGGCTCCCCGCCCGGTGGGGCTTAAGAGGGGACCAGGGGCCACGCCCCCCGCCCAGTAAGGCTTGACAGGGAACCTGAGGCCGCGCCCCCTGCCCAGCAGTGCTTGATGGGGGGCCAGAGGCTGTGCCCCCTGCCCAGTGGGGCTTGATGGGTGTGGGGCCGGGCCGGGTCTGGCTCTCGCACGATTTCAAGAAGCGTGCGGGTGGGCGGGGACTTGACTCTGGGTCCCCCAGCACACCCCAGACTCTGAGAGGAGGGAGATTTTCATATACATTTTACTAATTTTCTTTCAACTCTGACACTTCTATTATAGAGAAAGGGCAAATAGCAATATTAAAATATTTCCTCTAATTAATTCCCTTTTAATGTGTATGAATTTCATGCACTGGGCCACTAGTATAAATTATAATTGGATTAAGATATACAGGCAAGTATTACTCTCATCACTCACCACAGCAGGAGTGTAAATTGAACTCCCACTCAGAGGGACATTTTGATAACATGATTTTTAAAAACCTCTACATTTTGAAAGTTTGTTGATCAAGCAATTTCATTTCTGGAAATAGGAATAATCAAAAAATGTGTTTAAATATTTACTATGTGAATTTCATTTCAGCTCTTTGCAACAAGATGGAAACAAACTAAATGTCCTAAAATAGGAGATTGGTTAAATAAATCATGAGGCACCCACACAGTCATTACCTTACAGATTAGCAGTTAATAGAATAGATTCTGGCCACAAAATCTCTGGATTTGAATCCCTGCTCTGCTTTTTAACTGCTTATGACTTTGGACCACGTAACCTCCCTTGCCTGAATTCTATCACTATAAAAAAATTGAGTAATAATAGTACTCACCTTTGCTGAGTTGTTTTAAAGATGAGTTAATATGTGTAAAACATTGCAAGCAGTGCCTACCACTTAGCAAATTTTATCAGTGTCATATAGCTATTAAAAAGGTTATTGTCATATATCTAGTCAGATGCAAAAATATTTATAGTATATTAAGTGAAAAGAGGGGATTTTAAGCGAGCAATGGGCATATGACATGATCTCAGTTTTGTTGATTTACATTATTTAGAGATATGCATATCTGCCTATAAATGTATACAAGATTTCACAGGATAAACATAAAGAGTTCATCATGAGGCTGTGTGACTCTGGAGATATTGATAGTTTTATTTTTTTTCTTCTAAGTCCTTTTATTTTCTGACTTTTCTGAAATGAGCATGTTCTGCTTTTGAAATAAGGGGTAAAAAGTTATTTCTTAAAACAAATAAAAAGTCTTGCTCCCACCAGCTGTTTTGTTCTGATCCCTGGAAATTTGAGGGGAATGAATAAGAAGTCATTTTTGCTTTAGCATTTAACACTTGAGTCTCCAAAAGAGCACAGGGAAAGCATTTACATATGAAAAATAGCCCAGTGATTTTTCACTTTATCACCTACATTTCAAACAGCATGTTTTTGGCCTCATCATGTGTTTGTTTACCAAGAAAGCCTTGGGGACCCCTAACTAACACAGATCGTGGGTCAGAATATCCCTGGAAAGGCGTGCTCTCTGACGGAGCCTTGGGCGGGGTGGCATTGACCTTGCAGCCTGTATGCCATCAGCTTTATTAAAGTTTCATGCCTTCAATCACAGCTCCTGCATGAATTCTTTTACAGCTGCCAGCACGCTAAGCAAAAGCCATAGAGACACGGCAAATCCATTTTCTCCTAAGAAAATGGACATTGGGTGAGGCCACAGTTTTATTTGCTGTGCTGTTCATAAACAGCCCTTACTTATAGATCTGAGAATCTCTACCTGGGGCACTTAAATAAATACTATAGAGAACTGGGCACTTACAGATCTCAAATCTGTTTTTCTTCTTCCCACGGTTGCCTGGTGGTATCAGACCAAGCAGAACGCCAGGGCTCCTGGAAGAACACGGTGGACCATGAGGCGTGGACGTGAAGGCAACCAGAGGGGGTCGTGGAGGAAACAGCTTTCTAGAAAGGGACACAGAGCCTGCTGGTTGGGGCCCTACCATTCTCCAGAGGAAAGGCAGCATTTGCACAAAGGAGATCTAGCCTGTAGTCCATCTGCAGGATGTGAAATCCAATATTTACACAAAGCCTTAGCCCAAGGAAGGCATATTTTTTATCCTTGGCTGTAAATACATAGTAACTGCCTAACAACACACAGACCATGGGTCAGAATATCCGTGGAAAGGCATGCTCTCTGACAGAGCCTTGGGCGGGGTGGCGTTGACCTTGCAGCCTGTATGCCTCCAGCTTTATTAAAGTTTCATGCCTTCAATCACATGAATTCTTTTACAGCTGCCAGCACGCTGAGCAAAAGCCATAGAGACACGGCAAATCCATTTTCTCCTAAGAAACTGTGAACATCGGGTGAGGCCACAGTTTTACAAGGTCTTTGCTGTGCTGTGAGGCGAAAAGTGGCTCCTGGGTCTCATTGCTGAAAAACCCTGCGTGGTGACCCGCATTCCCAGGTTAAGAATTTCCTGTCTCAGGCAGAGAAACATCTTCCGTTTGATGGATTTAAAGCTGCTCGAAGTATCTCTGGAATTCGAACTGTGGCCCGAACTGACCATGTCCTGCTAGGAAAGCAGATGCTTGGCATTTTCCTCTGAGAGTAGAGAGCTACATTCTGTTGGTTGTTAGAATATTCTAGTCTTCCGCTTCATTAGAGCGCCTCTGGGAGAGGGCTTTGACATGGGCATTACCGAGCTCAAAATAGTGGTCATTTCAGGGCAGTGATGGTTCCTTGAGGGAAGAGATTGTGTTGACTTTCTTTATCATTATTTTCCTAGCATGAAGCACTGTGCCTGGCCCATGGTGAAACCCTATGAAGAGGGATTACATTAATAAACTGTGAAGGGAAAAATTATCCTTGTTATCTGTATTAGTCAGTTTTATGGCATAACAACTGCCAAAATCTCAGTGGCTTTTAAGACAAAGGTTTGTTTCTTGTTCGTGGGAGTTTCCTAGGCGGTAGTCGAAGTTCTGTTCTGCTTGCCTTCCTTCTGAGGCCCACAGCTGCTGTGTGGGGCATGCCCAGTGCTGTGCGGCCCTGGCTCCTACCAGCTCACAGCTCAAGAGTTGATGGTGCGCATCTCTTCCCAACTCCGTGTTCAGTGATATCGTTGGGGTAGCCTAAAATCACCTTTGCATTTACACTGTGGAAATGGGCAAACACTTTAAATCAGAATTTTTTTGTTTTTTGAGAACCAGTTTATCAACACACTACCAGCTTCATGTGACAAAGAAGAGCAAAGGAGCTGGCAGAAAATCACGATGCCTCTTCAGACCAAAGCAAATCACATGGCCACAGATGACAACGGGGCAGGGACACCATTTACAGGAGGCCCTGCAAGTCATGTGGCAAAAATGGGGAGGGAACAATCTACCCCACTGTCTGAATGATTGTAACTGACCAAACCCCAAAGTGGGACAGGTGGAATGACAGAGTCTTTTAATGATATAGATTGCTGGGGTCCAATCCCAGCGGGTCCAGGGGTCCCCAAAGGTGTGGACGGAGTCGGCGAAGAAGGAATGACACGAAGACAGCCTTCAGTTGATCAGCAGCCTAGTCAGGACCTCTAGCCAGGATCTCCAGCCAAAGTTCTGGTCGGAGTTCTGGTTAGGAACTGATCAGGATCTGATGTTTATTGTCTTGTTACATCCGTATTTATACCAGCCGATTTTAATCCTGTCAATTTCTATTACAAAGGTTAGGGCGTTTCTTATCTCCATTCCAGGGAGTAAAGATTATGTAGCTTAACTACCCGCCTGGCACTTAATTAAGGGGTTGTATCCCCTCCCTAACCTCGGGAAAAGATCCCCACCTGGGGAAACAACCTTTCTCGGAGAGGTGACCTTGGTTAAAACACATGGCGCTAAAGGGAGCAAACATATTAAGAACAGTATGCTATATACGCCAGGTCCATTGAAACATATGCTGTGCAGATGTTTCTTTCCTGCAGTGACTGTGTCAAGCAGCAAGGATGGACCGTTTCCGGCAATAGATGCATATTTTAACATACTTTTTATTATAAAAATACTACTACTTATTAAATAAACGCTTATAATATGCCAGGTGTTGTATAGAAAAACTTCCTATCCAAGATTTCATATAATCCTCACCACATCCTATGTTGTAGGTACTGTTATTATCCCCATATTGCAGATGAGGAAACTAAGCCTAGAAAGTAGTGTTGTAGGTTGGATTCCCTGGACACAGACTCAGAGTTGCATCGGAATGTTTAGCTGCTGAGTGTTCCCAGTAGATCCACCTGTGAGGAAGTAAGACGTGAGAAGTGAGAAGTAGAGGGAGAAGCAGTGGCCTCAGCCAGTCCTGCAGGGAGTCCTGGGACTGAGATGGCCTATCAGGTTGTTCTCAAATCGAGTCAAGGGGTCCCAGCAGCCACTCATGGGCCACCCCAGAAGGAAGTGCCTTGAGCAATGCAGTTTCCTGTTGGCAGGAGCAGCTTCTAGTGTAATCTATCAACAGTGATACCCCAGCAGCTGGAATAAAGGAGGTACTAGCCTTTTAAAAGGGGATCTGGGCAGAGCACCACAGTATCCACTACAATTAGGTGCTATGTCCATGATCACATTGCTAGCAAAAGGCTAGAACTTAAACCTAAGTCCATCTGACCTTAGATCTGTCCTCTTAATCCCAGTGCTATATTGGCCCCATTGTCCTATCTATTTCAATTGGTACAATCTGATGAAATAATGGCATTTCTGGTACACGTTTATGGTTTAAAGAGTGACTGGAACAGAATGTTTGGGTTTAATTTGTTACTAAACAGGTGGTAAATGGCATTTGTCATAAGCTTTGGGTGTGAATGTTTGTGTGCGTGTGCACACAGGTCTAGCACTGGGATGGGAAAGGGGTAGGAAAGCGGGTGTAACTGTTAGATTAAAAATCCATAATGTCTTCCTTCTTTCTATCTTCCACACAACTTATAGGGTCAGGTTCACGATAAAAGGGGTGAGATTTGTTTCATGTGTGGGATGTGCCAGCTCAGGCAGGGGAACGCGGACCTGCGGGGGACATGCTTCCCCACTTATCCTTAAAGTTAGCCTGGGCCTTTGAAGGGTCAGCTCTTTGGGGTTGTCCCAGCTCTCCTTCCGTCAGAGCTGGGGTTGGCCACCGTCAAAGGTAACAAAGCCGACACCAGGTAAAGTGGTAAGGACAGATTTTAATCAGTAATATACTATCGCAATAGGGAAAAGAGTCCAGCATTAACTGGTCTCAACTTTAATTTGTACAGAGGTGACTGGGCATTTTAAGGGGAGAGTGAAGGAGGAGGGAGGGGGTGACAGGAACTCAGTAACTGAGTCAGATAAGGGAAAAATTACAGAAAGTGGGAAGGAGGAGTTGGCTCATGTGATACCCACCTGGGTGTGCTAACTGGTGTTTATTGGGGTTAGGCTCCTACCCTCCCACAGAGCCTGGGAGACAGTGGGGGTGGGGGGGGGACTGTCTTTAGGTGGAGCCTGGAACAAACAGTATATTCTTCTGACAGCTTTTCTCAGACAGATGCTCTAAGGGGGGATAGTGTCATCCTAGGGATGTGGCCTTGAGCAGTTAGAAACCTAATTAGTGTTTTGTTCAAGTCTTTCTAGGCAAAAGTTGAGGCCTAGTTGACAAGCACAGCTCCGAGAAGCTTGGCTAGAGTTTAGCCACAGAGAGAATCTTTGTCACAGCCAATGAGAAATAAGCAGTTAGTGAACCAAATCCCTACCCATCAGACCCCTCTGGTGCCAGTCTTATCCAAAGCCAGGAGCCTACTCTACTGATGGGAGATTTCATACACACACATCCACATACTCTCTTACACCCTTACACACTGTACACTCATACTCACACACATATACACATACAATCACATACAGTTTCACACACTCTTACACACATAGAGCCTCACCCACACTCAGATCAGATGTTCTCTCTCTCTCTCTCTCTCTCTCTCTCTCTCTCGGCTGGGCTGTGTGTTTCAGTTCCCAGGCTCAGCTACTTGGCTTTCAGATGGCTGCCTGTTCACAGCCCTAGCCCTGCTGCTGGTCTGAAAGACAGGGTGGCACCTCCCGGCAGACCAGCCTCTGAGGCTGCCTTCCCATGTAACTGCAGTGAGCTGGGACTGGGGTAGATCCGGGAACTTCCACCACCAGGGAATCCAGAGGAGATCCTCGGGGCGGGGGGGGCGCAGAAGGGGCCCAGGCAGGAAGAAGAGGAGCTTTAGCTAGAAGGAAAACAGGCCCTTGGGTGGCTCCGTTTGAAGGTTCCTCGGCTTAAGGCTTCACTGGGTGAATTCTCATGTGTTTACCTCATTCCATGTTCAGCCTGGTTTCTGCCACGGTCTCAGGTGGGTAGGTGAGAAAGCCAGGACAGGACCCCGGTCCAAAGCTGCTTGTCTTCTCCCATGAGACCCCTCTCTTTGACAGGGATCCTTTTCAAATTCACCAAAAAACTTTATGTAGGAAAAAAAACATTGAACATTTCATATGTTAATTAGCCATGCTATGGTTTCCATACTGTCTGATTGTTAAGCATAACAAATCCCCTTATCAGCTCATCATCTTTGGTTTTACATGCTCTTACCGTGGGTTGTTCTGGTTCCTTCCTGAATGGGTGAAGGAAGAGTTCTCTGCTTTGGGAGGGTGGGACAAAGAGCATGACTTTGGAGTCAGACGAGGGTTTGTGTTTCGGTTCTTCCATATGTGAATGGTCAAACCTGAGCCCAGCTGTACCCCTCTGAGCCTCTGCCAATGGCAGGGTGGTGACCGGGATTACATTGGGCTCATATTAAAGGCGCCGATCAGAGTTCTTGGCTTAAAGTAAATGGCCAATATATTATAACTATTAGAATTTCTTGCTTTTACTTTTTAATTATATAATGTCAATACATAGTGAGGCTCAATCGTCAGTATTTCAAGAAAAATTGTTATTCCCCTGGGTGGGCCTGGGGTGGGGCAGGGCGGGGGGACTTCCTTCAGGTCACATTGCCTGGATTGTTGTTTGCTCCTGCGTTTTGTGTTGGCCTCGGTCCCTGGGAAGGAGGTGGATGGGGCTGCAGTCCTGAGCAGCATGCATTGTGACAGACC